>NW_021940379.1:1759292-1762084 GCF_001715985.3 Manacus vitellinus
CTGGCTCGTGTCTCAGCATCCAGGCTGTTCTTAAGGTAAAACCTGTTGGTTAAGGGGACTTGGTGTGTCTCCTGTGTCACCAGTGTGTAAGCGTCCTCCTTCCACATTTTTACAGATTGCCTGGGGACTCCCATCGTCTACTCGCCGGTCAAAGCAGACCTGACTGGAAATATCAAGGTAGGAAGGGGCTCAGGAGGGCTTAGGGAGAACCCCTGGGCAGGGATGCTGTGAGATTGGAGAGACAGGACCTAGAGGTGTTTCAAAGGGCTCTTCTTTCCACGGAGCCTTCTGGGCTCAGCAGTGGCTCATTCGGTGTCGTGTTTACTCCCGGGGCTCCTGCCCAGAGCCCTGTGAGCAGCCATCGTGTTTCCCCACTCCGGTGCTGCCCTGCCCGGCAGCTCCCGGGAGCCAACCCCCTTCTCTGCCCTCAGAAAATCCGGGCTGTTTATGACTCCAATCCTGCCAAGTTCAAAACGCTGCAGAACATCCTGGAGGTGGAGAAGGAGCTGCACGGCTCAGCCTGGCCCAAGATAGGCGCGACGCTGGCGCTGATGTGGTTGAAAAGGTGACTCACGGCATCGGGAGCTGGTGAACACTGGCTGGAGGCTGTGTAGGCTGGGCTGCTCCCTTGGGCTGGGTCTGGCCATTTTGGAGAACAGAGCTGTTGGGAACTGCCTCCTCAAAGCTCCCCTGGGAATGCACGTGGAAACTCAACCTCAGAGTATGAGCCCTCAGATTGTCTGGACAGGCCAGGACCCTGCAGTGCCAGGGGACCCCATGGGGCTGCACCTGGCCCTGTCCAGCTCAGCCCTTGGGCCCAGCCTCACCTGGGGGCTCCGTCCTGCCCTGCTCCCCATATCTCCCCCAGGGGCTCCATCCTCCTCCAATACCCATGTGCTACCCCACAGGGTTCCATCCTACACAGGTCCCCATGTGCTTCACCAGGGGGCATCCTGTCCCTGTCCTTCCTGAGGGACTTAGTCCTGCCCTTCTCTCTCTCTTCCCTGGAGGCACCCACAGGGACGGGCACCAGCCCTACAAGGGGATTACACTGCTGTGGGATTTTTGGGATACTTAGACACACAGGGCTGGAAGCTGGGAAGCAGCACCCCCTTTCCTCACCCCAACATCTCTGCTCTTCCCCCAGGGGCCTGAAATTCATGCTGGTGTTGCTGCAGAGCATCTCCGATGGCGAGCGGGATGAGGAGCATCCCAACCTCATCCGAGTGAACGCCATGAAGGCTTATGAGATCGCACTGAAGAAATACCATGGCTGGATGCTGCAGAAGCTCTTCACGGTGAGCGCTCCCCCCTCTCCAGTCATCCAAATGCCATCCCTGAGGTCGTTCCCATGTGCTGATGAGCGTCCAGAGAACCCGCAGCACAACCCAACCCATGGTCTCCGTTGGGTGTGTGGGAGTCTAACGCCTTCTCCCTGTTTTATAGGGCTCAGTCTACGCTCTTCCCTACAAATCCGATCTGCTGAAGGCCTTGGAGAAGGGTAGAGAAGTAAAGGAGGAGGAAAGCATAGAAAAAATCCATCAATTTCTCACGAGGGTCACCCCAATCCTGGATGCAATTTATGAGATGTACACGAAGATGAACGCCGAGCTGAGCTACAAAGCCTAAAGCTGGCACGAGACTGGCATGGATTAAATAAGGTGTGATGGGTGTTACCTGTGTCTTCATCACTGAGGCAGCCGGGGCAGCTCCCAGCTCTCCTGTGACTTCAATTCCTGTCTGGATCTGCAGTGGATAACCTGTTTTCTAACCAAAAAATAATAATCATTAATTTTCTATTAAGAACACGGCAATAAAACAATTGCGGGTGTCACTGTAGGATTTCCCAAGAGGAAAACCAAATGTTTCTAGTCCCAGCTCCCGGATTCCTGTCTCCGGTGGGGCAGGGAATGAAGAGTGGTGATGGCAGAGTCCTGCTGATGCGACCTTGGACCTGTCTGGCACTGGGACTGCGCCCGGATCCCGCCACACACCGACAGCACCTTGTGCCGATTGGCACCGGATCATCCGGAACGATGCCCAGGGCGGAGGAGCCAATGACTTCCCGGGTGACCCTGATTTCTCTGGTGCCGGCCTGGGACCGACTCCCTCTGCCGGGATGCGGCAGCCGGGTCTGTGCCGGTGGTGTTTGCGGTGCCTTACGAGCCCCCTCACCTTCTGTGCTGCCGATCCCCTGCACGGGGCGGGAGCAGCACTTAATAAAAACTGACAGTACCACGGCTTGGGAGGCTCATTGGGGGCTGCCCCCGGGGAATTTGTTTTGGGAGAGTGCTTTGGGGCTGTTTTTGGGGGGGGGCTGTTTTGCTAAGGGTGTTTTGGGGCTGTTCTGGAGGGAGCTGTTTTGGTTCAAGGGTTTTTTAAGGGACTGTGCCTTGCAAGGGCTGTTTGTGGGAGAATTTGGGGGCTGTTTCAGGGAGGGTGTTTTGGGGGGCTGTTCTGAGGAGGGTGTTTCAGAGGGCTGTTTCAGGGGTTTGTTCCTGGAGGGGCTGTTTTAGGGAAAGGTGTTTGAGGAGGGTGTTTGGGGTAGCTGTTCGGGGGGGCACTGCTTTGGAAGGGTGTTTTGGGGCTGTTCTGGGCAGACTGTGTCAGCGAGGGTGTTTTGGGGAGGGTGACTTGGGGCTGTTCTTGAGGGAGCTGTTTTGGGGAGGATGTTTTGTAGCTGTTCCTTGTTTCAGAGAGTTTGTTCCAGGGGAATTTATTTAAGGGAGAGTGTTCTGGGGGGTTGTTCCCAGAGGCTGTTTTGTAGAGGGTGTTCCCTGGGGACCGTTCCG
>NW_021940379.1:1762359-1765132 GCF_001715985.3 Manacus vitellinus
GCGGGGACTAGGGCAGGATGAAACCTCCCGGGGAGGGGACACAGGGCAGGATGCAGCCCCTGGGGCAGCCACGGAGACCAGGGCAGGATGGAGCCGCCAGGTGAGGCGGGGGTCGTGGGCTGAGCTGGGCGGGGCCCCCTGGCCCCGCGGAGTCCTGATGTGTCCAGGCAATTTGGGGGCTCACGCTCTGAGGGTGGGGTGCCAGGTGCGTTCCCAGGGGAAGCTTTGAGGAGGGGGTTCCCACTGGCTCCAAACCCCCCGTGCTGCCCACGCCGAGCTCCCGGCTCTCCCCCAGGTGAGCACGGCCCCAGTGGTGTGGATGACTTTAGGAAATGTCTGGATCACTCCGGATAAGCGTTTCCAGCATGACCCCCCTGTGGTTTCAGTGATTCACTCCCATCAGAGACCTTCCGGTTTCAGTTTGAGTGACACTTTAATGTCATGGGACACCATCCCTGCCGCCCGCCCAGGGCACGTCCATTCACATCCCGGTGTCGGCGACAGTGTCCGTGCCCCCGTGGTGGGCTGGAGTGGGGATTCACCGGGGATACTGGTCCGGCTGGGAGGTACCTTGGTGGGTAGCTGGGGAGAGGTTGGAGCACAGGTGGGGTTTGTGTTGGATACAAGAGCTGCACATTGACTCAGTTATTCCATGAGGTGAGGAAGTCTGAAAACTCCAAGCCCAAATAACTAACGGGCCAAATCAAACCCCCTGACAGCACCTTTCCTGGCAGCGGCCGTGCCCAGGGGAGTGCCCGGGCTGGCGGTGCCGGCACCGAACCGTTCTTTTCCCACACAACCTTCCAGCCCCGGCCGGTGACAGCAGGTGTGACAGTCCGACCGTGTGTGGGTTTTCCCTAAAGCTGTGCTTTCCCGGGTCGCAGCGCAGCCCGGAGGGTTCGGGTGCTCCATCCCCATTCCCAGACCGCAGGATCAGTTGCTTGGCAATTCCCTCTTCTCCGTTGTCCCAGGTCAAACCGGCCATGCGAGGGCTCCCCGCTTGCGTGGGGTCGGAATGTGAGACCTGCGGACTTTGGCAGGTGCTTGTGGAATTTCTTGTAGAGTTGGGGATGGCAGGAAAGGCAGCAAAGAGGAGAAACCGTGTGACTGTGGTTTACCCCGTGGCCCCCCCTAGGGCTGTATCGTCTCAGCTTGGTGTCCCCCAGGGCTGCACTGTCCCTGCTGAGTGTTCCCCAGGGCGGTGGGAAGAAGGGGCCGCTGTCTGAGCTCCCTCCCCGTTGCTGCGGGGTTTTGGGGTCGTTTGCCACCCTCATCCCCCGTGCCCACGGGAGCAGCACGGGGCTGTCGGGGCGGCTGTGGGACCCGCTGCCGAATTCAAGCCCGTCCCCGCCTGCACTGCCCTCCTAGCAGGGCCCAGCCTGTCCCTGCGGGTTGTTGCACAGAGCTGCAGCCCAGCACTAAATGACACGTTTCCCGCTACTTTTTCTGTCCCGGGACCCGCGGGGAGGGCTGAGTTCGCCGGAGGCAGGAGCTGTGCGGATCCCTAACGCACCCGGGATTTGCCGGTGGGTTTTGGTGAAAAGCGGGGCTGGGGGAGCGCTGGGGTCGGTCACCTGTCCGTGCGGGCAGGGATGTGCGGGCAGGACACGGCCGTGCCGGTGGCACAGCACAGAACTTCGCTGGCCGCGCTGGTAGTGCAGCTCTCCTTCAGCCCCACGTCCCTCTGGGCAAACTAAACCCGTAATTTCTTCTCCCAACCGCTGTCCCGGCCCTCCCGCGGGCTGCAGCCCCCCCGTGCCGCGCCTGTCCCCTCCCAGTGCCCAGAGCCGGGTCCCACCGAGCCCCCCAGGGCTGCGGGAGCTGTGGAGCATCGCGAGCAGCCCTGGCCCCGTTCCCAGCCCTGCTGCGGTGGCAGCTCCCACTGAGTCTGGGCGCTTCCCTGGATACTTCCCTTGACGTGGGGAGTATCCCAAGGAATGTTTTCTTTCCTTGGGCGGCAGATCGAAGTGCACAGGGTCTGCTCTGTGCCCTGTCCTGGGCTGCACCCCGGCTGACCGCAGCGGGGCCGGGCTCGCCCTCGCCCAGCGCGGCAGCGCCGCAGCCGAAGGGGCCCCTACAGACGCGAGGGGTCCCCGCAACCGGGTAGGTGGGTGCCGAGCAGAGCAGGGACAGAGAGGACCAGCCGGGACACTGAGTTACAGGGAGTCCTGCCGGCCCCAGCGGCTGCCAGGGTGGGTGTGGGACCTGTCCCGCCGCGGGGCTCCGTGCCCCGGGGAGAGGATGGGGACAGTCTTTTGGGGCTGACACTTGGTTTTCCGTTGCCAGGTCTCCTACTCTCTTGAAGGAGCCGGGGGTCACAGCCACCCAGGCACGTCACTCGTGCCCGTCCCGCGGTTCGGGGACCATGGCAGACCCCGAGGACCCCCCGCGCGTTGTTGTGGGCGATGGCGGGGAGGGCGCGGGGGAGGACGGCTCCCTCCAGAACGACTCCTTCCCGCTCTCCTCGCTGGCCAACTTGTTCGAGAGCGAGGACACCCCGACCCCCGCCGAGGCAGCGCGGGGACCCCCCGGCGCCGGGGATGGAAAGCAAAACCTCCGCATGAAATTCCACGGGGCCTTTCGGAAAGGCGCCCCGAAGCCCATGGAGCTGCTGGAGGCCACCATCTACGAGTCCCCCGTGGTCCCCGCGCCCAAGAAAGCCCCCATGGACTCCCTCTTCGACTACGGTACCTACCGCCACCACCCCAGYGAGAACAAGCGCTGGCGCAGGAGGGTCGCGGAGTGAGTACGGGACCCCCGGTGCGGCGGGGGG
>NW_021940379.1:1766995-1771082 GCF_001715985.3 Manacus vitellinus
GGCGTCACAGGTCAGACAGCCCTGCACATCGCCATCGAGCGCCGCTGCAAACACTACGTGGAGCTGCTGGTGGAGAAGGGAGCGGACGTCCACGCCCAGGCCCGCGGCCGCTTCTTCCAGCCTAAGGATGAGGGCGGATACTTCTACTTCGGTGAGCAGGGAGGGAGCCCAGGGGTCACTGCTGTGCCTCAGGATGCCCCCGCAGCGGGGCAGGGCTGACGGGAGCCCCGATGTCCCTGCAGGCGAGCTGCCCCTCTCTCTGGCCGCCTGCACCAACCAGCCCCACATCGTGCACTACCTGACGGAGAACGGACACAAGCAGGCGGACCTGCGGCGCCAGGACTCCCGCGGCAACACGGTGCTGCACGCCCTGGTGGCCATCGCCGACAACACCCGCGAGAACACCAAGTTCGTCACCAAGATGTACGACCTGCTCCTCGTCAAGTGCGCCAAGCTCTTCCCCGACACCAATCTGGAGGCGCTGCTCAACAACGACGGCCTGTCCCCGCTCATGATGGCGGCCAAGACCGGCAAGATCGGGGTACGGTGACCCCCAACATGGGGAGACATCTCTTGCCATGCCCAAGGCACGGGCTGAGCCCTGTCGCACTTGGGGGATGTCCCTGCTGGCAGCACGGCTTCTTTGCAGATGCTGGTGGAAACCTGGATGCACAGCCTATTAACACAGCTAATTAATGCCCCACTGCATTCCAGCCCTTCCTTAATTAACCCCAGGCCCTAGGCACAGTCCATCCTCTCCCGTGGCCTGTCCTCAGCCTCTGATGGGGTGGGAAGGGGGGTCATTAAAAATACAAAAGCTGCAGCATCCTGGGGAACTTCCCACTGTGGCAGTGTCCCTGCACCTCTGCAGCACCTTGGGAGCCCCCCAGGAGCACCCTGGGAGCCCCCTGGGCCCACCACGGTGCAAGGGGTGGATTGGGTGATGTGCCTGGGATGGGGTGGGAGGAAAGCAGGGTACCCCAAGCGGGTCAGGGCCAGGTCTGTGTGCGAGCAGTCCTCTCCCACTGGCAGATCTTCCAGCACATCATCCGGCGGGAGATCACGGACGAGGACGCCCGGCACCTCTCACGGAAGTTCAAGGACTGGGCGTACGGCCCCGTCTACTCCTCCCTCTATGACCTCTCCTCACTGGACACCTGTGGGGAGGAGGTGTCTGTGCTGGAGATCCTTGTCTATAACAGCAAGATTGAGGTGTGCAGGGACTGGGGGGACTGGGAGGGGTCTGGGGGACACTGGGGGAGCAGATACCCTCTGACAGCACCCACTTCCCACCAGAACCGCCACGAGATGTTGGCTGTGGAGCCCATCAATGAGCTGCTGCGCGACAAGTGGCGCAAGTTTGGGGCTGTCTCCTTCTACATCAGCGTGGTCTCCTACCTCAGTGCCATGATCATCTTCACCCTCGTCGCCTACTACCGCCCCATGGAAGGCCCTGTGAGTCCCAGGGTGCCGTGGCACAGCCCCACAGGCCAGCACTGCCTGGCAGGGGGGTCTGCTGGGAATGGGGCAGCAGCTCAGCTCTGTCCTCTCCCCATAGCCCCCCTACCCATACACCACCACTGCTGACTACCTGCGCCTGGCTGGGGAGATCATCACCCTCCTCACTGGAATCCTCTTCTTCTGCACAAACGTCAGTGTGGTGAGGCAGGGGGTCCTCCTGTGGGGCCACTGAGCCCTCGGGGTCTCCAGGGGTGACAGGCTTGTGTCCTGAGGCATCTGCCCCTGCTGTGGTGGCCCTGGACACGGGGACCCTGCCACACAGGACTCGCTCCCCCTGGTCCCTCCAACCTGTCCCTCTCTCCTGCAGATCAAAGACCTGTTCATGAAGAAGTGCCCAGGTGTGAACTCCTTCTTCATAGATGGTTCCTTCCAGCTGCTCTAGTATGTAGGGAACCCCTGGGACCACCACGAGCTGCCACACCCCAGGGCTTCTGGGTGCAGGGTCTGACCCCGACTCTCCTCCAGCTTCATCTACTCGGTGCTGGTGATTGTCACGGCGGGGCTGTACCTGGGTGGCATCGAGGCGTACCTGGCTGTCATGGTCTTCGCGCTGGTCCTGGGCTGGATGAACGCCCTGTACTTCACCCGTGGGCTCAAGCTGACAGGGACCTACAGCATCATGATCCAGAAGGTCTGGTGGGATCAGGGGTCTTCCCCTTCCTCAGCAGGGCTGCTCCTCCCATAGATGTGCTGCCCAAAGAGGATCCTCCAGGCTTTCTGTGGGGTTCCTGTGGCTCAGCACTGCCCTGCTCCCAGCCTGGCCTTCCTGGCAACACAGTTCAATGATGGTGCCACAGTCCAGCACACCTCACCCTGCTCTCCATCACTTGCAGATCCTCTTCAAAGACCTGTTCCGCTTCCTTCTGGTTTACTTACTCTTCATGATCGGCTACGCATCAGGTAGGGCCTGACTGGGAGCAGGGACCTGGGGGAAGAACAAGCCCTGTAGCACAGCTGGGCAGGGGGCTGCAGACCCCCCGCTTCATCCCACCCACCTGTGGACCCAGCCTTTGCCTCTTCCCATGGTGGAGACGGTCTCAGCAGGCACAGATCCACGTTGGGGCCCATTGTGGATCCCGTACTTGCTGCTGCCCCCATGGACTCACCTTCTCTGTCCCTTCTCCCCCCCAGCCCTGGTGTCCCTCCTGAACCCGTGTCCCAGCAGCGAGTCCTGCAGTGAGAAGTCCAACTGCACAGTGCCCACCTACCCATCCTGCCGGGACAGCCAGACCTTCAGCACCTTCCTGCTGGACCTCTTCAAGCTCACCATCGGCATGGGTGACCTGGAGATGCTTGAGAGTGCCAAGTACCCCGGTGTCTTCATCATCCTCCTCGTCACCTACATCATCCTCACCTTTGTGCTCCTCCTCAACATGCTCATCGCCCTCATGGGTGAGACCGTGGGCCAAGTCTCCAAGGAGAGCAAGCACATATGGAAGCTGCAGGTACCACCCCAGGGGCTGCTGGGGAGGGAGTCCAGGGGCTGCCTGTGCCCAGGGGGCTGCAACACTGCAGCACCCCAAGCTCCATGGGCAAGGCACCTCCATGCCTCCATCCTCAAGCAGTCCCTGGTGTCCCTGGCAGTGGGCCACCACCATCCTGGACATCGAGCGCTCCTTCCCAGTGTTCCTGCGGAAAGCCTTCCGCTCAGGGGAGATGGTCACCGTGGGGAAGGGCACGGACGGGACGCCGGACCGCCGCTGGTGCTTCAGGTAAAGGCAGGTGCCCTCGGGGGCTGGGGAGCAGCCAAGCCTCTCCCACCATGGCCAGCGGTGTTTTGGGGAGCCAGCACAATTCACTCCTTTGTAGGGTCCTTTGTTCTCATCTGGAGGCAGGTGGAATTGCTGGTGGATGCCAGAGCTGCTGCCCTGGCTCCCAGGTGCTCTCTGCAGCCCCTCTGGATCTGACCTTCCCCGCAGGGTGGACGAGGTGAACTGGTCTCACTGGAACCAGAATCTAGGCATCATCAGTGAGGATCCGGGCAAGAATGACACATACCAGTACTACGGCTTCTCCCACACCATGGGCCGGCTGCGGAGAGGTGAGCGCCATGTCGTGGGCTGGGAACATTCCTCAGGATCTGTGGGGAGGTGAACGTGGTGCCGTGGGCTGGGAGCATCCCTTGGGATGCTGCTTGCAGCCTCTGATGAGCCTTGAGAGCAGATTTGGGGGCTGACCAGGGAGCAGCCACAGGCTCCTGGCTCTGCCAATTCCCACCCTCCCCACAGATCGCTGGTCGACCGTGGTGCCGCGCGTGGTGGAGCTCAACAAGAGCTGCCAGCCGGAGGAGGTGGTGGTGCCGCTGGGGACCATGGGCACGGCGGAGCCGCGGGAGCGGCGGCACGGCCAGGCCCCGAGCTCCCTGCTCTAGCACAGTGGTGCTGGGAGCTCATGGACTCTGCCCGGGCCACCGGAGCAGTTCCGGAATTGCGACTGGGCTGGATGGTGCTTGTCTGCTCCTCAGGGATTCATGCAGCCTCCGTCCCTCAAGCAGCTGCTGTCCCGGTGGGTGTCCAGCCTGGATGGGGGGTCCTGGCCCTTCCCTGGCCATGCTGGAGGTCTCGGC
>NW_021940379.1:1773097-1774212 GCF_001715985.3 Manacus vitellinus
AGAGAAAAGCACTTGTCATCCAGAATGCGGAACGCGGAAGCAAATTTATTTTTAGATAAATCTAAAGCTTAATTTGTGAAGCTAATATCAATCAAAATGAGAGATGTGGTTTTTTAAGTCCTTTTGCAGCCGTGCAATTTATACTGCTTGTCTCTCCTCCTCGATCCCAAATAGCAAAGGCAGCCACTAAGTTTAATATCAGCCTCATGCACACCTGCCTTAGAAATTTTTATTATTATTGCAATTATTATTATTATTTGAATAGGAAGATGTTTGCAGACCAGAAAGAGCATAGTTTCCCTTGGCACGTTCCCACAGCGCTCATGGGGAGCTGCGCCCCACAGGAATGGGAGGGTGATGGGTTGTGGTGGCTTTGCCCTGGGTGCTGGGGTGCACCTCGGTGGTCCCTGCCCCATCTCCCAGGAGCGTCTGTCACATTTTAAGTCCCCATGTGCTCACCTGTGCCCGCCAGGGCCGGCACTGCAGCAGTCCTGGCTGGAGGCAGGAGCCACCAAGGAGGGACCCATTTATTCTGCATTCCACAGCTGAAGTCTCCCGGTACACACCGAAATCCTCCTCCAAAGGAGTGATCTGAGGGGAGAATTAACCTGCTAAATAATACAAACCCCGCGCACCTCCTAATGAAATGTAATGACTTGGAGACCTGCAAGATGGATCGCGCCGTCGCTCGCAGCCGCTCGCCCTGATTTATGGCGAGCTGGGAAATCTGATGGAGGCAGCGCTAATGAATCCCCCTCCCACGGGCACCGCTGGTGGAGCAAAGTTTCTCCCGGAGCCCCCAGTGAAGCTCCGTGTACCCCGGCCTCAGGAGGGCCCCCCCTTCGGCGCTGGGGGACCCCCAGGGAGGGGCTACCCAGCACAGAGGGACCCGCCAGCCCCGCCGCGCTCCAGCCTCACATTCCTTTGATGTGGCATCTTTTTAATGACAAAGATCTGAGTGAAGATCTTCCTCCAGACGGACTAATTTTAACACGCAGGCAGGCAGTGGCACCCCCCATCAGTAACATTAACCTCTGTGAAAATTTCCTTTTGTCCCAATTTCTCTTTGTTCCCTGGATCGGCTGTCAGCCGCTCGCAGCCGGTGACGGAGCGGT
>NW_021940379.1:1774435-1775455 GCF_001715985.3 Manacus vitellinus
CAGCCACAGCCACGGGGTAGCTCCAAGTGCATGGCTGTGTGACCATCCCTGTCCTTGTCCCCATCCCATCCCATTCTTATTCCTCTCTTATCTCCATCCCCACCCTGTCCTCATCCCTGTCCCCATCCTCATCCCCTTCCCCATTCCCATCCCATCCTATCCCTGTCCCTGTCTCCATCCCAACCCCATCCATATCCCTGTCCCATCCCCATCCCTATCCCTGTCCCATCCCCATCCCTATCCCTGTCTCATACTCATCCCACCCCATCCCCATCCCTGTCCATGTTCCATTCCCATCTCTGTCCCCATCCCATCTCCATCCTAACCTCTATCCCCGTATCTGTACCCACCCTCATCCCCATTCCACCCCAATCTCTCCCATTCCATCCCATCCCATCCCATCCCACCCCATCCCGTCCCGTCCCGTCCCGTCCCGTCCCATCCCATCCCATCCCATCCCGTCCCGTCCCATCCCATCCCTGTGCCCTCCCAGCCATGCAAGGAAGACAACTGAGCCCTTCCCACCCTCAGCCCCCTCTCTGGCTGGGATAAGGACATGCTGCAAGTCACTGCCACAGGTCATGGGGCCAGGGAGACACATGCACAGCCCAGAGCTATTGGGGACTTCATACTTGTTGTCCTAATGCAACTGGCTCACTGTTGGGGCTGGAAAGCTGCTGACAGGCAGAGCAGGGGTGGTCTGATTTAGAGGAGAGCAGCCCCCCAGCCAGAGCAGGGCTCTTGGAGAGCCCCCATCCCACCTGGGCACCAGGAATGCTCCTGCCAGGGGGGAAACTCAGTGGAAACTCGCCAGGGATGACAGAAGGCAGCGGAGGTGCCACCACCACACCAGTGATGGTGGCGGGAGGGGGACACGGTACCTGATCCCAGTGCCCACCACTGGGGCCTGGGGGTGGCGAGGGCAGAACATCCCAGAACATCCCAGAGCATCCCACGCGCGCACGTGAGGCCGCAGCCCTAATCCCCAGGGATCTGGGCCACGTGCCCCGTTGGGTGCGA
>NW_021940379.1:1778120-1785084 GCF_001715985.3 Manacus vitellinus
GGCGGGGTAGGGAGCGACGCCCACCTGGGCGGGCGAGAGCTTAGTCCGCTTCCCCTCCGAGTTCTTCACCACGCTTTTGCTGGAGGCTTTGACGATGGCCAGCAGACCCTGGTAGCCACCGGCGTGCAGGGGGTAGGGGCTGTACCGCTGCCCTGTGGTGTCGTAGCCATTGACCGTCCGGTTAAGGTGCTTGTGCTGGGGGACCCTGATGTTGGTGGGGAAGATCTTGATGGTCAGTGGGCTGTTGGCCACCTTCTGTGCGTAGGCGTCCAGCTCGGCGGGGCTGGGGTAGCGAGGGGAATGCATCGGTGCCACCGTCTCACCTGTGGGGGCAAAGGGTAGGGTGAATCTGGCGTTGCTGGGATGAAGGGACCTGGCACCCCTGCACCCACCACCCCCCCACCGAATCCCACTCGCTCCCGGCAGAAACCAGGTCACGGCACCAACCTGCCCCCTCCTGCTGACGGAGTCACTTGTAAGTGGCCTAAAATAAACTCGGTGTGGAGAATGGAAATGTCACTTTACCCAACGGGGGAATCTTTCTCCGAGATTGGATTTAAACTACATTATACAAGCAATTTCATGGGTGCTTTGCGCTGCTACGAGAACCTCACCAAAAATGGAAAAGCATTGCATTTACCAGCCATAAATCAGCAGTTCCTATAATGAGCACAAAAATGTCACTTTTATGCAATTTTACAGATGAACAAAACTGGTGAAATTAACTGTGGTAACCTACTGGAGTCAGCAAAAGCCACTGCAGAAAAAAAAATTATATATGTATATAGTTTTGTTCCTTTCAAACTCTTTCCTGAGCAAGTTTCTGCCATTCTGGTGTGAAAACTCATTTGTCGTTCCCATTATACTTTCATTTGGAGTTTATCTTGAGTATCCAATGAGCCACCAACTGTGAAAATGATTAAATCTACAAAATCTATCTAATAGATGGAATAAATTAGGTGTTTAAAATCTACACACACACACACACACACACAGAAGCACATGCACGTACACGTCGGCACATGGGAATGATGGTTCCCAGCTGGTCCCCAAACTCCCAGCCCTGCCAAGGGATGTCTGTGGCACACCAGGAATGTCAGACCTGGTGCCTGCTCAGAGGAAGGTTTTGCAAGGTGGAGATGGTCATATTGGAGGGGCTGGGGCTGGCAGCCCCCACCGAGGAGACCCAGCCCTCCCAGGAACCCTTTTTGAGGATCCCGGGGTGTGCAGCCCCCCTGTATCTGGGAGCAGGGGACTGCAGCCTCCCTGCTGGGGAGTACTGTGCTCCCGATCCACCAGGACCAGCGATTCCTGATGCCACCACGTGCTGGGTGGCAAAGTCACCACAGAAGAGCTGCACCACTGGGTGCATTTCGCACCCCAACAAAGGCATTTCCTGTCCCAATCCTGCTCCGAGTGATGTTTCCATGGCTGTGGCATGCTCGGATGAAACAGGCACTGTGTTAAAACCAGGATTCAGGGGAGGGGGGCATTTGCAGCTGTAGGGCACCACGTCACCCCCCAGCATCAGAGAGGTGTTTGTGGGGGAGGCAGCAGCGATGCCATGGCCTCTCTCCAAGCTCTCCACGCTCCCTATTCTCTCCAAGCTCTCCACGCTCCCCGTGCTCTCCAAGCTCTCCATGCTCTCTGTTCTCTCTAAGCTCTCCATCAGTGCAGTAATTGAACAGGCAGGACGCAGTGCCTGCGCCAGCCATTCCCCCCATTAAGCTGATGTTATGGGCTTTTTACAGGTGTCTTAAATAGACACTGTTATTAACGAGTGTATTAAGCCAATTAAAACCAGTGCCTTTGAGTAGGATTTAATGGAGCTGCAGGGAGACAGGAGGGCACAGCAACAGCAGCTCCCTCCGGCAGGACACGTGCGGGTGTGTGGCATTGGCCCTGCCAGGGACATCCCGGGCACCAACTGGGCAGCCTCTGGAAAACTCTGGCACACCTGCAGAGCAGCTGGTGAGGCGTGTGGGCACATGTGAGTGTGCATGGTGGGTTCTGCAGGGCACGGGCACCCCCCAAGCCAGCAAGTGCAGGGGGCTGTGAGCAGGACTACCCTGCCCAGTGGCACGGCATGGCATGGCACAGAATGGCATGGCACGGCATGGCACAGCATGGAATGGAATGGTGCAGAACCAGCAGAGCACAGCGCGGCATGGTGAGCCACGCACATCTGCATTCCCCTTCATGCCGGCACCGCTGTCCTTGGAGGTGGCAGCATCGTGAATACTCAATTAACACGACACTAATTAGCTGGTGACACTTGCAGAATCCCTAATGAGTACATTCCAGGGAAATGCTCCTTTCCAAGGAAAAATATTAAAAAACAAGGGGCTGTTGCTGAAGGGAGTGAGGCGCTGGTGTCACTGCAGCTCCCTGGCACATGTCACCAAAGCCCCGTCCCCAGGCACTGGGGCTGCAGGTGACACTTTTGGGATGGCCCCTGTGCAGCCCCCTGGCACTGCCCACTGCTGTAGTCCAGGTGAGCCAAGCCTGGCCAAGGGCATCCCACCCACCACCCCCAGCGCCAGTGAGTGCCCGGCTGGAGGGAGCCCTCAGCCGCCTTTGTCACCTCTTCGCACCAGCTGGGTTGGATGTGACAAGCCACCAATTCGGTGTGTTGTCACATATCAGGGTGACGCACCGAACCCCCGCCGGGAAAATTACAGAGAGGCCGATTTCCCGGCGGCTGCCGGCACGGCGGCGGCGGCGGCGCTCCCGCTCTCCGCAGTAATTACTGCTTTCCAACGGGCTGTAATTACTGCGAGATGCAAACTCGCCCGAGCCACCGCGTCACCCGTCAGGCACAGCCAGCCCTGACACAGCCACTCACCGCCGCGTCTGTCCCCCTTGCCCACCTCCTCTTGAACTCGGACCATCAGAGCCGACACGCCGGGGCTGAGTGCGATGTGCCACAGTCCGCCGGGGGCCGACACACGCCACCCCCATGGCTCTTGCCATCCCTAAACCAAACCCAGCCACTGGCAGCAACAAGCATCCACCAACAGCTTCTCCCAGATGTTCTGCTGCCTCCCAGCTCCCCCCCTCACTGGCATTCCCACGGGATGAGTCCGGCACTCCCCAGGCTCCCAGCTCCCCCTCCCTCCCTGACCTGCTCTATTTTTCCAGCCTGCACTCAATAACAGCTAAATAATTGAATCTGCTCAGCAGCCAAAGATTTGGTTTGAATTTTATTGGAATTTTAAATTGTTTTGTTTCTTCAGTATTTTATTACTGTAAATGGAAAATGCATCGCCCGCAGTAATAATCCAATGGCTTTTTATATTACTCCGAGCTTCTGCTCGGAGCATTATTGGAAAGCCAGGCAGAGAGGAGACCCCGGCTAATGGCAGCATGGGCTTATGAGATTATGCCTCCAGCTAAACAACTTTTTACTTTAGCAAATTGGCCACCAAACCCGGCCCGAGCCACAGATGTAAATCCCAGACCCCGCCGGTGCCGCGATCTGGAATAAATCTCGGTTTATGGATCAGGGAGCTCCGGCCCTGCTGTGCCTGGAACAGCGGGTCAGTGCAAAATGTCCGACAGAGATGGAGGGCAGCTGCAGGAGGGGTGGGAGGGGATGGGAGAAACCCCCCAAAAACCTCTCCTGACATGCACACACGCTGCAGGCATCCCTCGCATCCCCTTATTCCCTGCATCCCTCACAACCCCTTATCCCTGGCTTCCCCCCCATCCTCCCGATCCCCTTCATCCCCCTCATCCCCAGCATCTCCCACATCGCCCTCATCCCCTGCATCCCTTGCATCCCTGGTGTCCACAGGACCCCTACGCCATGCCTGGCTGCAGCCACAGCCCTCAAGGGCTGGGAAAAAAGGAAAGATGGGAAGAAAGGAGAGGAAGGAAGATAACCAAAGTTGCTCTTATGGCAGGAGAGACCAAAGCTAATGGGAGACCAGTGATCCAAGGCTCGTGCAGCACAAACTCACACACTCCCAGTTACCCCCAGCCTTGGCGCCACTGGGACACAATGGGCTCAGTGAGACCCAGCTGCTTGGCCCCCCTAATTGCCCTGTCAGGCTCCCCTAATTAACCCTGCCAAGCCCCCCTAATTTATTCTGCTTTTAACTGTACTCTTTAAAGGCCCTAAAGCAGTTACAAAGTGGGGAGCGAGGCCGGGTTAAAAGCACAGCCCTAAATTTTGGCCCTTGGGGCCAGGCTCCACGGCAGTGACAGACCTGATGGGGCTGCTCAGCTGTCAGTCAGGAAGCAATCCAGCATCAGAGAGCTCACAGAGCAGGAGCATCCAGCTCCGGCTCTGGCAATCACGGTCTGCCTGGTTAAAGCAGTTGTGGGATTAAAATGGCACCAGGAAGGATGCTCAGGACCAGGAAGGATGTTCAGTATCAGGAAGGATAGGATGGATGCTCAACACAAGGAAGGATGCTTAGCAACAGGAAGGATCCTCAGTACAGTGAAGGACACTTGGTAATGGAAAGATGCTCACAACCAGGAAGGATGTTTAGAACCAGGAAGGACAGGACCAATGCTCAGCACCAGGAAGGACACTTGACACTGGGAAGGATGCTCAGGACCAGGAAGGACAGGAGGGACACCCAGCACCAGAAAGGATGCTCCATGCTGTTCCCACAACCTGTGTGTTCCCCAGCCTGGTGGGGGACAGCATTCCTGGCTGGGGTCTCTCTTCCCTGGAGGAGGGCAAGTGCAGGCACTGGCAATTTGTGCCTTTAATTTCCAGGCCATGATGCTGCAGGAGACACTGCACTGCCAGGCAGTTGCCTGCCTCTGGAAGAGGACAGGGAGCAGGACATGGGGTGCACAGGGGGAACATTCCAGGGATTGCCACCAGCACAGATTTCATGAGGAGAAGCCAAGTGGGAATGTGGCAGCAGCACACGGCACCTCACTGGTTAACAGCAGCACAGACACTCACTGCTCCCTCCCTCCCCTCCATTCCTTTCGAGATAAAATGGGACAATCCTTATTTTTACACATCGAAAGCGCTACAATATTTTGCAATAAATGAAAGAACTAATCTCAGCAGGAAATCTTTATAAAGCCGCCGACAGCGATGTGTGGCTGGAAGCTCCCTGGAGATGCACACAGGCCTTGCCTTCCCCTGGTCCCAAAGGAAAATGTTTTCCACCCTTTTACAGATGGGAAAAAAGCATCAATGGAGGGCTTGGCTGGGTGAAATGTGGGTGAAAAGTGGGTGAAATGTGACAGCAGCTGAAGAAAAGCATCTGCCCCTGCTCTGCCTTCATGTGGTCCCATCGACACATTCACCCTGTGAAGGGGCATTTCATGGGAGCCCTGAGAATCCTGCCAAACCTTGCCCTCCCTCTTCATCCTCACCGTCCCTTCCCATCCTCACCCTCCCTCTTCCCATTCTCGCCCTCCCTCTTCCCACCCTTGCCCTCCCTCCCCATCCTGCCCTGCCCCTCTTCCAGGAAAGTGCTGACATTACCAGCCCTGAGCTCGTGGTTTGCTCCTGCCTGGCCTCCCAGAGCCAGCAGGGCAGAAGGGCAGCAATTAGGCAGGATTTTTAATTTGCACAGGGGCAGGAGGGGGTGGGAAGGGGAGCGATGCTGGGGGGAGGCAGGATTATGCTGGGGACCTGAACAGACGTGCCAATGGCTCTTATTAAAAAATAAAAGTGCTGCAGCCTCCAAATGAATTAAATTCTGCGAGAGTCGAGAGTTCATCCCCAGCTTTGGGACCAGGATCCCTCTTCCTCTTGCAGCAAGGAGATCCCAATGCCTTCAAAGCTTCAAAAAGCATCAAAAATCCCCTTTTTCTCTGCCTGCCACACTGGGAACAGATTTTGTAAGAGCTAAACCCTAAATATTTGCAAAACACTTGGAAGAAACCTCAATATTTGGAAAACACTTGGAAGAAAACAAACAAAAGCTGCTACATTTAACAAATCAGCACAGTCCTTCAAGTTTAGGTCTGAGCCCCAGGTGGCAAAGCTGCTTGGGCAGGAACTGGCTGCACTGCAGGGCTGGAGGGCAGAGCCTGGCACAGCCAGGGCCAGGAGCTGGGTGTTGGGGCCAGTGACCCCTGGCCAAGGGCAGGGCAAATCCCGGGGGTTCCAAGTGGAGCTGATGGGTGGCTGGGGGTGCTGCCCTGCCCAGACCCAGGGTGACCTGGGCATGGGGGTGCAGCATGGGACAGAGCAATCACAGGTCCTCTGAGTCCCCCATGCTGTTCTTGGAATGCTGTTGGGTGCAGGGACCACTGGCACTGTGCCCCCCATGCCACACTGGGCAGGTTGGGCTGCTGTCACATCGCCCTGGCTCTCCCACCCTGTGCTGTGCCATGGTTTCTATGGTGACAGTGTCCCCAGGATGGGTGGCACAGAGGCCACGGCGGATGCAGTGGAGGGTCCCCAGAGCCCCCCCCAAGTGCAGGGACCGCAGGCACCACGACCAGCACCCTCAGCACCACTGCACTGTCCCCAAAATCACCACAGAGTCCCCACTGTGGGCCCCCCCAAATCCCGGCACGGAGCATCCTTGGTGCCAGGAGCTGAGACAAACACACCCTGGCTCCGGGGGCTTAAATTAAACCAACTACAGAAATAATAGTGGGAGAAATCCATCTGAATAACCGTAGGTGGCAAACCCCGCGCGGCAGCGCCGGAATCTGCAAAGACAACAAAATTCATGACAAAGCACAAAGGGAAGCGCCGGGCTTCGCCGTCCCCAGATATTCATCCGTTAACACGTTCCCTTTTTAGGCTGACATGTCATTTCAGACGGGCCTTTCTTCCTCCCCTTTCTTCTCCCCCTCGTCGGCGCGCGGCTCTGCCGAGGCGGCTGCTGAATTGGATCACCTCAGGGCGAGCACTTTATTATCTGCAGTCAAAGCGTCACCACAAATACCCGTCTACACACACACGTGTCACTTCCCATTTGTCTCCTCCACGAGGTATTAGCGCGGTGCCGTGCACAGTGCACCGGCCACC
>NW_021940379.1:1785393-1788047 GCF_001715985.3 Manacus vitellinus
GCCCCAATGCCACCTATATGTCACCCGACACTGCCCCAGCACAGCCCTGATGCCTCTCCCTGAGGCCACCCCAACACAACTGCCATGCCAGAGCCATCCCAGTGCCACTCATCTGAAGCCAACGGAGCCCTGAGGCCACCCCAATGCCATCCTGAGGCCAGTCCAACAAAATGCCATGCCAATGCCATCCCAATGCTGACCCAGTGCCACCCTTTGACACCCAACACAGCCCTGATGCCAATCCAATGACATCTCACCACACAGTCACAGAGGGGACCCTGCAACCAGGAGGGGATCCCACCACCCCCAGCAGTCCTGGAGCTCCTCCCAGCTGCCCCCCAGCCCCTCTGCCCACTCAGCCACAGCCAATTAGTGCTGGAATTAATTTAGGACACAGGCTTTGCACCTGCTGAGGGGAGCAGGGTGGGTGCCCCCAACGCAGAGTGCCCCATCCTGGGGTCTGCCAGTGCCCAGCAACCTGCTCTGTGGCTGATGGACCGGTGTGATCCTGGGAAGTTCGGACAAAAAGCAAAACCCCCTCGTGTGCCAGGGTGTTACCAGCCAAGCCCATCCAAAATCCAGGGCTCTGATCTGGTGAGAGATGGGCACAGAGCAGCCCCCCCCTCACCCTCCATCCCCACCATGCACGTGACCAATGGAAAAGTGTTTTTGCAGCGATTCCTGGCAGGGAAAGTGCAAGTCAACAGCACATTTTGGGCCCAGCAGTTAATTGAACTCCTTTTTATGGCACGTACATAAATACACAGAACCATCATTAACCGATCCCTTCCAGAAAGTGAAAATGAAAGAATTAATCTTACTTCACTCATGTGTAACCCCTCATGAAATTAAAATGATATTTTATGGGTGTGTACATGAGCAGAGCCTCGCTGCAGCCACTCTAATGAAAATGCCCTTGGAATGAGCAGAATTGGGTAACGAGGAGCCATTAAACTGGCCTTCATCCCATGTGTAATTAAACAAGTTTATCACTGATGAGAGTCCCTATGGGTGAGCGGGGAGAGGTGTAGGTGATCCCAGAGCTGGGTCTCCACTTGCTGAGACCTGACCATCACCTCTCATAAGGACCATCCCTTCTCATTAGTGTTTTAATACCAAGACAGACCTTGGGAGGGCTCATGCCATCCCCAGAGAGCCATTTATGACACTGTCCCAGCAGGGCCGAGGTGACAGGTCCCACAGGAGGATATGCACAGTGAAAGAATCATGGAGTGGCATGGGTTGGAAGGGACCTTAAAGTTCATCCCATTCAACCCCCTACCATGGGAAGTGACATCTTCCACTAGCCCAGGTTGCTCCAAGCTCTGTCCAACCTGGCCTCGGACATTTCCAGAGATGGGGCAGCCACAGCTTCTCTGGGCAACCTGTGCCAGGGCCTCACCACCCTCAAAGGGAAGAATTTCTTCCTAGTATTCCATCTAATCCTGCCCTCTGTCGGTTTGAAGCCACTCCCCCTTGTCCTGTCCCTCCATGCTCTTGTAAAAAGTCCCTCTCCATCTTTCTTGTAGGCGATAGAGGATGCTCCTGAGATTAGCATGGAGGGAGCTCTGTGAGCTTGCCCTGTCTCCCAGCTCCCTATGGATCCCAGCCCCTTAGGGGGATACACATCCTGCCCCCCTCCTCCAGCCAGCCTGGGGCTGTAACATTTAATTAAATACC
Source organism: Manacus vitellinus (assembly GCF_001715985.3). Classification (NCBI taxonomy): domain Eukaryota; kingdom Metazoa; phylum Chordata; class Aves; order Passeriformes; family Pipridae; genus Manacus; species Manacus vitellinus. The sequence continues at coordinate 1,787,074 of NW_021940379.1, forward strand.
AGCCACCGCTCCGTTGCTGCCGAGAACAGGAGCAGCAAAGAGTTTGGCCAAGCTGAGAGGGGTATTATTTGATTTATAATTTAAATAAAGCTCAGGATTCCTGTAATGCACCCAGAATAAAATCAAAAGGGACCAGGCTGCTGCAGTTAATTGGACGTGATATTTTCCTGAGGATGATGCTTCTCCACAGGCTCCTGCTCCTCGGCTGGAGGCAGGAGGCACAGGCAGGGCTGTGAGGGCTCTGGCACCCTCCTGCATCCTCCTCCTTGAGGATGTAATGCCAGCATGCTGGGCTAGGGCCTGTGGAACAGCCCTGGGAATACTGGCTGGCAACGGCGAGCACGGCAGCAAAGTCACCTCCAGCTTTACCAGGATGGATTTTGTGGGATGCTCCAAGCCCACTGGAATGCGGCTGCATCGGTGCGGGGGGCACGGAGACGGGGGGATGACAATTAGCAGGAGAGGCAAGGGGCAAAACTGGGGGGCAAAGGCACTGGGCTGGGAGCTCCCTGCACGGGCAGGAAAATTAGTCAGCTCACCTTTTACGTGAAATTAATACCAAAATTAATCAGCAGCGCGGGCAGGATAATAGGATTTCACAGTGGTGCCGGGCCAGACAGCCAATGTGCCGAGAGCCAGACTCATTTAATATCGACAGAAACAATGCCAGAGGACAGAAATAAGACCCATAAAGATAATTACTGAGATACTCAGGAGCAAATTAAGTAATCAGAGGCACTTCTAAATTGCGCCTGGTTTTAAGAGAACGCTCTCTGTGTCGATTACCTACACGGGCGTCCCGGAGGCTCGGCCCCGTGCCTGCTCTCCGGCCCCTCTGCACCGCGCTCACCGCAGGTGCCATAAATAAAGAAGGGAAAATTGTATTCCAAGCCAGATGCGTGGCCCTGGATGTCACCTGCAATTTAATCTGCGCTGGTGGGAGGCAGRGAGCAGCGAGACGGGCCGGATTGGCC
>NW_021940379.1:1788986-1795063 GCF_001715985.3 Manacus vitellinus
CTGTTCCCTGTGCTGGATACTGGGGAGCTTCACACAAAAAATCATGGAATCCAGAACAGTTTGGGTTGGAAGGGACCTTAAAGACCACCCAGTTCAACTTCCCTGCCATGGGCAGGGACACCTTTCACTAGACCAGGTTGCTCCCAGCCCTATCCAACCTGGCCTTGAACACTTCCAGGGGTAACTTTCAGGGATAAAATAACTTCCAGGGACAAAATAACTTCCAGGAATAAATAACCCTCCTGGCTGGCAGTGTGATCCACGCCCCACCAGAGTGATGCCAGGGGTCCCCACAGGGGCAAAGCATCGCCCAAACCCCATGCCAGGCTCACTCAGCTGCGTCGGGGTGCCCAGGTAGAGGGAAAAAAAAAGTCTCCAGGAAAATCCAGCTCATTAAACAAACGCCCGGGGGCTGTCACAGCCTAACAAGCAGAGCTTTAGCAGCTGATTTGTCTTCAGCCGGCAATGTTTAAAAATCCAACTGAGACCAGCAGAAAAATATCCACTCCCCTCTTTAAAACACACATTCATCACTTGAGAATCTTAATGCGTCTTTCCCAGCCGGGGAGGTCAAACACGCCTGCCTAAAGCAGGCTCATTAAATATACATTTAATCACGGTTTGGATTGAGAGACAAAGGCTGGGAGAGACAGGTGCTTTGCCGGAGTGACCTTTTGGATCCCATTTTAATGTAACTAGTTTACAGCTTATCTGAAAGGCCAGCTCCTGGGGAAGGCGAGCTGCGGCAAAACGGGGAAAGTAATTAGGGGGGGAAGGGCTGGGGAGGTTTAGGGGGCTGTGGGCTGGCGATGGCACCATCCATTGCCGCCGCCGCCACGCTTCCCAGGCAGCTCTGCAACATTTGCTGAAGTTGGACTTATCAACCACAGCAACCCAATTTAATTTGCTTATCTTGGCTCCTTCCTCCCCCCCTCCTTCCCGCTTCTCCTGCTCTTTTTAATTATCGGTTAAATAAATGTCTTTTTCAATAAGGGAAACAGCATCAAAGCGGGCGCCCACCCCCCCAGGCACTTACACTTGCGCGGCTCCAGCGCCTTGTTGGGGCAGGGGAGGTGTTGGGCTGGGGGGTTCTGGGTCCTCTGCAGGCAGGCCAGCATGGTCTGGGTTTCCTGGCGGGCGCTGCCGCCCCGCACCCTGTGAGAGAGGAGAGACATGGGTGAGGGAGGGGACCTGCCCACCTCGCTGCCACCACTCTGTGCCCACCCAGCAGAGCCAGCGGCAGGATCTCCACAGCACTCAAGTGCCCTTTGCTCCTCTGGAGATCAATAACTAACTCGGAGAGCCTGAAAGAAATAGGAATGTATATAAAAGAAATATGAAGGTCTCAGTGGGTGATCTGTGCTGCCTGCAGAGCTTTCCGCTCTTCCCACTGGGAAGGGGGCAGAGCTGGGGCATCCCCACGGCACCGTGCTCCAGCAGTGCCAGACTGCTCTGCTGGCGTGCCAGCCAGCACCTCCCGGCACAGAGTGACCCCAGCCAAGGCTGGGGAAAGACAGTGTTAACATCCCACTCGGGGTCCTGGGATCTGTCGCCAGCTCCCAGCTGGCATCAAAATCTGCTCGACAAAAGCTGGAGGGGTCAGGTCAAAGTCACCGCCGCCACCGCGCTGCTCACTGTACGTCCTTCACCAGCCGCCGCGAGGCTGTGAGTTATAACCAGTTGCTGCTGACACCCTCCCACTACTCCGGCTGGCGCGGGGAGAGATATTCCCACTTGGAGAGGGCAGGGAGATGTGGGTGGGAGCAGCAGGAAAACAGGCAGTGGTGCCCATCCACGGTGTCACAGCTCTTGAGCCATCGCTCTCCAGCTGAACGCTTACGGATGGCCAGGGGTCACAACTGGATGTCACGGATGGGTGTCACTGCTGAGTACATCACTTCATCTTCTCTGTTGTGGGGGAATCGTGACCTCCTGTAGCCATCTAGGATGTTTCCCACATGTCCCAGTGTTGGCGAGAGGTGCTGGCACTGCTGTGCAGGGGAGCAATGTGGTGGCCTCAGGCATGTGGTGGCCTCGGGCAGGCGCTGGCAGAGCCCGTGACCATCACCACTAAGAAGCCAAGCAGGAATGGATGATCCCAGAGGCATGCTCGGGGCTCTCTGTGCTCCAGTGGTTTAAATGTCACCCTTTGGAAGCCCTTCACAGCCATCACGGGTGCAGACAGTACCTGCGCGTGCGCCACTTGCTCCCTCCACAGGCAGGGGCTCCCAGGCTCTGGGATTGTCCCTGGAACGGGATCCATGCAGGGCGTCTGTCCCTTGGCTGGGCTCTGCTCGTGGGGCTGCGGTCTCACCCCATCCCCCCCAGCAAACTGGTGGCATGGAGACTCATCGGCAAAAGGTGTGAGGAGGAGGAGGGGAGGAGGAAGTAATCTAATACCGAGCAGGTGTCTGGAGAACCCAAATTGTGCTGTTTTCTTCTAATAATGAAGTATTCATGAGTAAAAGCCTTTTTCACTACTTTCTTAAGATACTAATTTCACAACAAGCGCCTTGTTACCATGCAATTATTCCAATCGTGCATTTCTCCCAGATTCCATCTGTCCTCGTGCTCTCTAAATGAAAGACAATCATGTAACCACCTTTCATTATTCACTATTTTACTTTCAGCAAAGGTACCCTGAAAGAAATGATTTCCTCTGAAAGGGACTTTTATTCAGTTTCAAAACCAATTTTCTCCTATTACTGTCTTAAAAAAAAAAAGGAGGGGGGCAGGGAGGTGTTTTTATTTCATGCATTACATATCCTTTGTTAACGCAGCTCACAGTAAAAGCAGCCGTATCCATTTTCTGGCTTCGATTTCTGGTAATTTTAAAATATGCCATTACAATCAGGCAGAAATTATACAGTTTGAAAAGAGAATGAAGTGCTTCTTATTCAGAGCCTGAGCACACTTGACTGCCAGGAGCTCGCCTCTCCCCGCCGGGACTCGGGGTTCATTACGCAGCCCCGCTCCCGGTGCCTCAGCTCCCCCGGCACGCACCCACCACCTGGATTTTCCAAGCTGGGAGCTGCCTGACCCCGTCCCTGTCCCCATCCCTGTCCCTGCAGGGTGGACCCAGGTCAGGGCACCCAGGGCCATGCGGGGGATGGATGATGGCACTGGCTCCTGCCGTACCTGAGCCCCAGCTCTGCGGTGACCTCAGGGCTGGCGTCCCGCCGGGTGTCACCATCTGGCCGATTAGCAATGGACGTCACCTCCTCCCTGCGGAGAGGCAGCTCCTCACGGGGACATTGACCCCTGTCCCTGGCAGACACGGGCGCCGTGGGCGGCTCGTGCCATTGCTGGATGAGGATCAGGTCCCTGATGGTCCCTGGGGCAAACAGCTGAGAGCAAGGAGAAAGCACCCAGGGGATCACTGAATCCATGTGCCAGCACAGGAAAGGCAAGGGGAAAGCACCCAGGGGGTCACCAAAACCATGTGCTGGCACAGGGACGGCACAGGCACAGCCCTGGTCCGGGGAGATGTTGGTGACCTGTCACAGCAGCTGAGGGCACCCTTGACTCTGGGGCCCAGCAATGCAGCTCCCTGGGGACACCCCCACGCTGGCACAAGTTGTCACCACCACTGCCATACACAGCCCAGCACCCTCCTGGAGCCATCCCAGCCCTGCCCATGGAGCATCACTGAGATGCAGGAGCCACCTGCCAAACTGAATAAAGCCACCGATTAATTCAGACCCCGCCTCTGCCCCCATCTCCCGGCGCCTCGCAGGGGAGATGATTTTTCCGACAGCTATGTTGCACTTCACGGGCACGCTCAGAACCACGAGGGCTCTGGTGCCACAACACCATCCATCTGTCCACCCTGGCACCCTGCTGGGTGCCCCAAGCTCCCAGAGTGCCCGTGGGCGGGAGGGTGGGCGCCCGGCACAATGGGCATCTGTGCCACGGTGGCATTTCGTTAATGCCGCTCAGAAAAGCCCCTGAATCAGCTGATGGGAATTGGGCGCTGGGCTGTCCAACGCTTAGCGCCGGCTTAGTTAGCTCCATCTGCATTTGAACTAATTCCAATCAGCAGGATCCGATTTAGTTCAAGCTGCTCTGGCTTTTTCGTGGCAGGAAAGGCAACACTCAGCAGTTTTGCCGGAACGCCCCGAATCCGCATGGCCTCTGCCCAGGCTGTGGATCCACCATCATCCAGCCAGCACCACTGTACATGGCAAGACATTCCCACCAGAAGCAAAGTCCCTTGTGGACACCTGGAGCAGGGTCCCTCAGGAGCCCCAACCCCACATCCCACAACCCTGTCACCATCTAGAATCTCAGAATGGTTTGTGTTGGGAGGGACCTTAAAGTTCATCCCATTCCACCATGGGCAGGGACACCTTCCACTCGACCAGGTTGCTCCAAGCCCTGTCCAACCTGGCCTTGAACACTTTCAGGGATGGGGCAACCACAAGTCCATTCTTCCCCTCTCCCACCACTCCTTCCCACCCCACACCCGGCTAATCCATCTCGACATCACACTATTTATAAGCCCAAGGTCTTCGTGACTTTAATAAAAAACACCACCCTCTATGTCTAAAGCCCCAGTGACGGGAGGGTTTGGCACCTCCTCTGACATCAGTGGCTGATAAGTCGGGCTTATCTCCTCCGAGAGCCCTGCGAAGGTCCCTCCGGCGAGATAAGGCCAGCGCAGCTGTCGATAGAGGCTTTCGCAGGCGAGGATTTAGATAAAAGAAAATGTGACGGGAGGGGGAGAAAAGAAAAAGGAACTTTTGAAGTCTCAGCTTGAAGTGGGTCTGTGAAGTTGCTGGGCAATGGAGGGCAGCAGACAGGGCAGGGATGGTGAGGGACAAGGTCTTGGTCACCATCCAAGCTCTGCTGCAACATGCCCACATCCTTCCCTGGGCACCACTGAAGTGTAATCCCATTAAAAGGGAGTTTTTGGGGTTAGGAGAGGAAGGAGGGGATGAACAGGGACGCTGCAAAGCTGTTTGAGTCATGCCACTGCCATGTCCCCCCTGGCTATTAAAAGTCAGTGCTGGGTTTGGCGCAAGAACAGGAGGTGATGGGGTCACCCTGGCTGGGAGAGGCACAGGAGGCTCCTGACAGCACCCAACAGACAGACGGACAGCACGGGAGCCAGGCCAAGGCTGGCAGCAACCAGGAAAACGAAGAAAAGCCCTCACCGGTCCCTGGTGTGCCAAGTAAAACAAACACCCACTGTGGTGCCAGGGCTACTCACCATGACCAGGGACACCCCTGCCCCTTGTCCTTCCATGGATGGAGGAGAATCCCATTGCCCCTCCAGGGTGCTCCCCTTCCCTGCAACCCTAGGGACATTGGTGCCACCTCTGCAGCAGCACCGGGACATTGGTGCTACCCCCACAGGAGCCCTGGCACAGCCACTGCCACCATCCCTGGTCCCCACAGACACTGGTTTCCCAGCCAATGGCACCCTGCAAGGGTGAGGAGGTGCCAGAGGAGGAATGCTTCCCCTCTGCACGCAGTGGGTGCCCATCCCATTGCAGGGTGAGCAGGATTTTGGCTGGTGCTGCCTACTGGCACCATGGTGGTACCAGCAGGTGCCGTGCCAGCTCATGCCAATATCCCATCCAGATTTAGGGTGGAGGGGATGCAGCGCTCAGCGAGTGATGCCACAGGTCAGCCCTACAACGGGTGAGCACAGAAAGGTCACTCCACCATAAACCATGGTGAGCACCAGATAAAATTAAGCCCAAAGTTTGCCACTGAGGGTGCCACGAGGCACAGACGGTGCTGCCGGCCGCCCCATGACCTTCCCTCGCCCGCCCGCCGCTCCATCCCACCCGGATAATCCGCTCCCCTCCGCGTGCTCCAGCCCCAGGCCTTTCAGGGGGCCCTGTTAATAATTAAATGTTAATCTAAAAAGCAATTTTAGCTGCAGTGCTGCAGATCTGGTTAGAGATTACATTAGCATGTAAGAGTCAAGGGTAATTTTCTCTAACCCCTCTTGTGATCTTTAAAACCCGCAGATCTTAAAGCAACACCAGCTCCTCTGATTAAAATTGGAAGCTGGGGTTTGCAATGGATAATGATGCTGGAAGTGATTATTTTGCTGCTCAGGATCT
>NW_021940379.1:1796609-1830078 GCF_001715985.3 Manacus vitellinus
CCACCCCAGCACGGGCATCCACACCTTGGACACATGCAGCACCCACGTCTCCAGTTGAGATATAACTCAACACGGCAGAGACCAAAGTTCCCCATCATAGCTCCTGCCCCATCCTGGCTCCCTCCTGCCCCATCCTGGGGGTTCAATTGCCCCCCGCAGTGACAGGTCCCTGTGCCCCCACAGCCATGGTGGCAGCACCGCGGTGCCCCGGCCGTGGCAGTCGGGCGTGCGCCGCTCCGTAATTACAGCCCCGAGTGCCTGAGCTGTGAAAGAATCTGACGAAGGAATCCAGGGTAGATCGCGCTGCTGAAATTACTATAATCAAAGGCTTTCACAAAGGCTTCAAATGCAACCAATTACCCTGAAAGGCGAGGCAAGAAAGAAAACAAATTAGCATGTTTGCACAGAGCCTCGGCGCAGCGCACACATCGCCCCGCGCCGCCCTCGACTCCGGCCGGCCGCTGCTCCCCATCCCCGGGTCCAGCTCCCCCATCCCTGGCTACCCTCCCCTCATGCCTGGGTACCAACTCCCCATCCCCATGGCAGGTCCGTATCTCCATATCCTGCTCTGTCACTGCTGCCCTGCTCGCAGCTGCACACAAAGGGGCTCTGTGCCCGTCCCTCGCCCCACGGCCGCCGCTGCCCTGCCCGCACACAAAAGCCCTGCCTGTGCCACGGCCGGGTCAGGCGCAGGCTCAGGGGCTTGCCAGGGTGGCCTGGGGAAACCTCCCTCCCTTCTCCCTTGGCGCTGGTGGGGGTCCCTGGGCGAGGGGAAGTGAGGGGGGTCCTCAGATGCACCCATTGAGCACAGCCCCGCGTCACCTATGGACGGCTGGGGAAAGCACTCATGGCAGGGACACCCCACCCTCCTCTCCTTACAGTACACTTCATCTGGCTGCCAGTCTGGGGGAAGGAGGGGAAAAAAGGGGAAAAAAAATAAAAATCAACTCCTTCCTTTTAATATTTAACACGAGTCCATCACCCTCAGTCTATTTGGTAATACAAAGCTCTGGAGATTTAAACCCTTCTCACCCGGAGAGATGGAAATGAATGGTGTTCTTTAATGAGCTGGTTCAGCAGAAAAGATAGATTTCCAAGATTACTGTAGGAATTCTTATAATTGATGTGTACTTTTGTAACAAGGATTATACCACCATCCGGCCAAGTAATTCCAGCTCTTTTCCCCCCTTGTCCCAAGCTTACCCTGCTTTTGGGGTTCCCTGAGGGACAGGGACCAGGCTGTGTCCCCACAGGGAAAAAGCAACAGTGGAGGGGGGAGAAGGAAAAGACAAAGAAAAATTAAACAAGTTTTTCTTATTTAGCCATAGACAACCTAACGTAGCCACCAAATGGGAAAATAAGGCATGTCTCCAGATTTCTATATTTGTTTTACAAATCCCTACTTTCCCCACCGATCCGGGGCCGGATGAGCTGCTGAATGCCGAGTAATTAAAAGGAACAGAGAACAATACTCAGCGCTGCCGAAGAACGCGGAGTTTCCCTCAGATGTTTGTAGCAATTGTATGAAAATGTACCAGGCGGGATGGGGAGAGCTGACAGCCGGGATTGGGAGCAGCCGGGATCCGAGCTGGCTGCCTCCCCCGCCTGATTGGCATTAATTGTGCACGTTTGCAAAGCAGAACGGAAAGTCTGACACGAGCTGCGAGCCAACATTTCTTTCTAATAGTCTTAATGATTACGACGAGAGCTGATGATCATTGCAGGGTGTTAATAGTCCGGAGAGCAGCTCTGCGGCTGCTGGGGACAAGCGGGGATGTCCCCCGCCCTGTCCCCGTCACACGGGGAGATGCTTCCCCATGGTGGGCTGAGGGTGCTGTGGGATGGATCCGAGGGGTCCCATGAAGCCAGAGCTCCCCCGGGGGAGGGGACATTCCTGTCAGGCTGTAGAACTCTGGCAAAGGGATAGAAAGGACAGGGAGGGTACAGCAACCCCTTGTCCCCTACCCTGCCTCTGCCCCTGCCCCATGGGAGAGGAGTGGCTGCAAAGGGGCAACACCAGGAGGGAGAATGTCCCTACACTGAGCCCCCTCTAAGGACTATCCCCAGGGATGCCTCACACTGAGGGAATCACTGAGCCATCCCGCTCCCATGGGTGCCCCAAACCAGCTGCCACAGCCCAGTCCATCTGGGGGTGCTGCACCGGGGAGCGACTGCAAACGGCAGAGCCCGTCATTAAAACCTGATTAATGAAACCCGAGTTTCCTTGACTCTTTACAAGGCTGTTTTTTTCAGATGTCCTTGAGTTTTGTCGCTGCAGAGGCGAGAGGGAGGTGGGTGGGCTGTGGAGCCCAGCACGGGCTGCTCCGAGCGCGGCCGCGGGAGAGACGGAGCCAGACGAGCACGAAAACCCTGCACGGCCCCGGCCCGTCCAGGTTTACACGGGAGGAAAAATCAATGGCCATCGATCCGCAACACAAAGGGAGAGCGGCGCTGGCAGACGGCAGGCGGCTGCCATCTGACCGGGGCTCGGCAGAGGACACGGCTGGGTCACCTCTCTGGGGACGGGAGTGCTGCTGGGGGACACGGCTCAGGGTCACATAGCTGGGGACCGATGTGCCCGCCAGGGGACACAGCTCAGGACACAGCCAGCAGCACCGATGGCCACCCTCCCTGCACCAGGTCCCTCCAGGGCAGCAAGCAGCACTGCCAGGCCACGTGCCATAAACCCTCACAGCAGCAGACAGGACACATCCATGGTGTGTGGGTGGCCCTTGTCGTGTCCTTGCCGGGACACGGCTCTGCCTCCCCCGGATGGATGGACAGACGGCCTCAGCCCAGCTCCAGGCTGTTTGATTTGTTTTATCATCTGCGCTGGCCAACAGATCACTCAGCTTCGGGCTTTCTGAGCTCACTAATAATTGTTCCCTGATGAAAAGAAATAAAGACTTGGTCCCTTTCTTTCTTCCCCCCCTTTTCCAAAAAAAAAGTCCGTAAAGAAGAGCTATAAAAATGGCTTGTTATCTCACCTAGTGAGGCTCTGGCTGTATGTTATTGCTAATTGGGTATAACATCCTTGTCTTGTTCTGCTCTCTGAAGCTAAATCAAGAAAGCACCACTGCTGCGAACTAATTATATCTCTGGACTGCAGACTCCAGCTTGTCTTCCCCTTTACTGAGTTAAAAAATGGTCACTAACCTTAATCTCTCATATTCCCAAGCATTAGGGCTGCTGGAAACCCACCACTTCCACCTGCATCCTGGTCTGTGCTGGGACAGACAGAGCACATGGTCCAGTGAAGGCTCACAGCTACTTCAGGACACGGTCCTGAGCGAGAGCCTGGAGGTGCCCTTCCCTGGAGGACCTCATGGCACTGGAGTGCCGAGACCACCACAGCCACTTCTCAGGTCCCTGTGCCTTGGAGTCTTTATCATACACAGCTCAGAGGCTTCCTGTGCTGCACAGACCCACAGACCAGCCACCTCTCCTCTATGTACGGGAGATTAAGCTTCTTTCATTAGGATGCTTTTTAAAATCTGCCCCCCTTGGCATTCCCCATGGCTCGAGCTCACGTGAGCACATGGGCCACATGCACAGGAACCCAGGGGAGTGGGTGCTGCTCCAGTTCATCCACATCACCTCCCAGTCCCAGCCCAGGATGGACCCCCATGGTCCCACTAATGCTGCTGCTCATCCCCAGGTCTGCCACGGGAGCACAGACCCCCACGGTCACCCAGCTGTGCCATTAGAGGTGGCTATGGCTGAAGCTCTCTGGTTACTGGCACAGTTTACATACCGAGGCTGCTGCCATGGCACAGACCAAAGCAGGTCATCGTGAAAGGAGAGAGGACAACCAGAGCCCCACAGGGCACTGAGATGAGCAGCAGGGCTTGGGCCATCCAGGATGGCCTCAGCCCTCCTCATCCTGGCAAATGCCTCAGCACCAGCCACACGAGGTCCAAAACATCAGCAGCAATGTAAGGCTGGGACAGGAACCAGAGTGATGGCACTGAGCTCAACCCCCTGCCCAGCTCCATCCCCCTCCCAAGGCTCCATCCCCCTGCTCATGGGCACCCGCGCAGATGGGTGTTATTTCCAAAGGCAAAGTCAAGCTCCAATTCTCCCTGCGAGCCAAGAGCATCCCTTAAAAAATTGATACTTCCCTGACTATTAATTAACCTGAACCACTTAAAACCGCCTTCAATTTGTCAGGTTTAACTGCCAGCTCTTCTCGGTAAATCAAGCGTCGCGTGCAGATGGAGGCTGCGCGTGCGAGGCGGCGGCGAAGGAGCAGGCGGGGAGCGGGGTGAGAGGGGCACCCTGTGCCACACTTGCCATCCCAGAGCACCAGGGATGATATTCACACCCCACAATTAGCCAGGACACGATATCAAACACAACAGGCAGGCAGGCAGGAGCAGGCAGGGCAGCCAGCGGCACTCGGAGCACCCCACACTGCAGCCTTCCCGTCTCCCCCCACAGCGCCCTTGTCGTGCAGCCAAGGCTGAATTGGAAAGCAATATGAATATTTATCTCTGACAGCGAAATCTCCCCGCTGCAGGGTATTAAGGCTTTATTAGTGTGTGGTTACCAGCCACGCTAAGCCAGCCCCCACTCTCGCCTGGAGCGTGGCAGAGATGACCTACAAGAGGCAGATGGCAAAGCCTTGGAGAGCCCCCAGTGCCGGGACTGGGACGTGCCTATCGAGGAGGGGGCTGCACATCCCAGTCTCAAGGAGCCAAGAGTGAGTTCCCCCCACCAAAACCCCCTCCTCTCCCAGCACCAGCCCCTCCATTTCCCCACGCTGAGGCCATCCCCCAGTCCCTGCACCACCCGGCTCTCGCTGTTTTGGGTTAAAACGCTGATGTATTCTCTCTTTAGCAAAAGGAGTCCCAGGGGCTATAAAAACTCCCAGCAGGCTCCTGTCAGTCTCAGGTCATTAACTTTCTTTCATTGGGAGTTTGTTTACAGCCAGCCATAAATAGCGGTGCCCGCGCTGCTCGCCAGCAGGACGGGGTGGGATGGGATGGGGTTGCCTGTGCAGGGGGGCACAGCACCCCAGGGTCCAAGGCATGGGGTCCAGCATTCACCCCCTATATCAACTTTTCCCATGCCCTGTGCTTCCCACCAGCCTGACATCCCACACTGCTCAGCACAACACTGCCCACGGTGCCACAGAACCACCTCAGCCCTGCAAATTGATGGGGTCACCTTGCACACGGCCTGAGGGAGCTGGGCACGTGCTTGTGGCTCAGTTATGACCTTTTCTGAGGAAGCAGGAGGAGGAGGAGGAGGAGAAGGAGGAAGGAAGCAGCTGGCTGGAGCTGCCTCTGTGGGTGACCTACCCCTGGGACCTGCCCTGCACTCTTATCCAGCCCAGCCCCAGCACCCGTCGCAAGCACCAACCTCGTGTCAGGACCTCTGTGTGTTTGAGGTGTCCCCTGGGGGGAACCCAAGGCCCCTCATCTCCCCACTTCCTGCACCTCAAATCTCCTCCTTTCTGACAATTTACCAGCAAGGAGGCAGAAAGCAGGAAGACCGAGCATGCCACTGGCATGGCCGGCACGGCGCTCCTGCCAGGATGCTTCCAACATCACGGCTCCTCTGCACCCAAGAGCACCCACATCCCGCTGCCCACCCAAGAGTTGCACCACAGCCCTCCCAATGCCTCCGCCACCAGGAGCACACCCCAAACCCTGTTAACACCTCGGCAGGCTCTGGTGTGCAGCCCATTGGGATCCCCCTGGATGCAGGTGTCCAGGGCTGGCAGCGGGACTGCAGGTGCTCAGGAGCTTTATTTCTGTGAGTGAACACAGCGGCTCCACCACGGCCGTGTGAACCCACCAGCCATGGCTCTGATGGAGCCACAGGATCCACCAGTTTCCGAGGCCCACGGACACAGGTTCATAGGTACCTCCTGGTCCAGCAAAGCCCTCGGTGCTCCCTGCACCGGGGGCTGAGCCAGAACCTCAGTCTGTCCCCTCATCAGCACAGCTCTGTGTGCCACCCAGGTCAGGTTCATAGGTACCTCCTGGTCCAGCAAAGCCCTCAGGCACTCCCTGCACCGGAGGCTGAGCCAGAACCTCAGTCTGTCCCCTCATCAGCACAGCTCTGTGTGCCACCCAGGTCAGCACCATCGCCCCCGTGCTGGCACAGATGGCCAGGCCAGGGGGTTCAGTGACAGCCCCCCTGTGCCTCATCCCAGGCTGCAGAGGGGGGTCCTGGAAATCCACAGCCACAGCCAGCCACGTCTGGCAGCAGCCAGGAGCCCACCTCCTGTTGTATTTCACAGGATAGCTACAGGACCAGCCCACACAGGGGCTGAGCACACAGACCAGCAGCACCCCAGTCTGTGTACTGGGCTGAGGGATTAAACCCCAAACTCACACACGGTGACTTCTGCTCTTCCATCCATCCCCTGGGCGAGCAGGGACTCGCCAAAAATCCCAGCCTCATCCCTCCCGGTGCCCCACATCTATGGAAATATCTCTATTTTAGCCCATATACTCACCCAACCTGTAATCAGAGCAACACAAATAGCCCCTGCTTCCCATGTAAATTAAAAACACCCATTAGGCAGATTTCAAAAGATGTCAGTAGGCTTATAATTATACACGACATCCTTCCGAGATAAAAGCGATTACCGGGGATGCAAATCACTTAGCAACCAATCAGTGCCCCCAGAGTGCGGAGCACTGACCAGCCATCCATTTTCGCCTCGTCCTTTTATTCCCTGCATCGAGCAAATACAAACACAGATAAAGAGAGGCACAATAGCTCTTGACACGCAAATAGGTTAACATAATAAAGCCAGCTTTAGCCGGCTCACTCGAGGGAGAAAAGCAATTCTCAGGCAAGCAGGAGGTAATAAAACAGGGCTTTTGTGTTCCTGGCTCCCATTCTCACCCCTGCGCCAGCTTTGCTGCATTAGCTGATAGGCATCGTGGTTTGATTGAATTACCTTTCATGAATATTAGCTTTTTGAGGAATGCGCAGGCAGAAGAGAAAGAAGAAATGTCTTATTTTTTGCATGCATGCGCCCGCTGCAGACGGACATGCGGCGGCACAGATGCCGGTGGGGCCGGGAGAGGGGTCCCGGCAGGTGCAGCCCCCGGCCCACCCTGCCAGCTGCAGCATCCCCAGCCTTGGGGGGGGTCACACACAGAGCCCCTCCACCCCAGGACGAGACACCACCAGCAAAGGACCTTACACAGGGAGGGAAAGCCTGCTCTGTCCCCAAAATTAGCCGTGAGGCCACAAGGCCACCAACACCATCACCCCGACATCCCCCCTGCTCAGGACCTGCCCGTGGTACCGCGACAGCAGGAGGGTGGCGGGGTGAGCTGGCTCCCACCGCACATTCCCGAGGCCACGGCTCCCTGTGCCGCAGGATCAGGCCGGAGAGGGAGCGGGGCTGCCCGGCTCCACCGCACATTTTCCCACACAAGTTGAGGACACGCAGGAAACCCGCTCCAGGCAAAAATTAACTCCGCCGCCTGGCAGGGATGCAAACGCCCGGCACTGATGCCGCACACACGGCGGGAGCGCGGGGGCAGCGCGGGGTCGGAGCGCCCGGCTCGGCACAGATACCGCGGGGTCGTGGGACCCAGGACACCCTCGGCCCTGGAGCCAGAGCCCTTCCCTGGGCAGGGCAGCAGCCTGCAGTTGAAAACCAGCCCCAGGAGGAAAGTGGCTCCCTTGCAGCCTGCTGAGGATGGACAAATTTCAGGCTCAAATAAGAGATAACCAGAGGGGTTTAAAAACTGAGGTGATGTGGCCTCCCCGAGGGCTCTGTCCCCAGGGTACAGCCTGGCAGCAGCCACCCACCTCCTCCCTCAATGGAATTCCTTGCTCCAGCCTGGAGATAAATATTCACACCAAGATATTTCAATTTTTAATGCTACAGTCGGCTGAAACGGGGCCCAGCTCGCAGCCAGCGCTGCTCCGGCACAGAAAACGTGCCCCACCGGTACCGACTCACCACCCAGCAGGAAAACTGTTCCCGAAGCTGGGAAAACGAGCTGTGCTCCAGCAGCCAGGGAACGGCTTTTCTTTCCCCTGCTCTACGTACAAGGTTAGCAGAAGGCACCGCGGCGAGGGCTCCCCTCTCCTTCCACCACGGCAGCCCTGGCCCGACCGCACCCGGCTCACACCGCGGCTCCCGGTACCTCGAACCCACTCCTCAAAGTTTTATGGATCCCTAACAAGAAGAATCCCTCCCAGCATGCCAGGTGGCCTCTGCCAGGGATATTTCCCACCTCACCCCCCAGTGCCCGAGCCCCGGTGCGAGAGCTTTGCCAGCCAGGGTCCCACCAGAGCAATTCCACTTGTTTGGCCACTGACCAGAGGCATGTGCCCGGCACACCAGACGGTCAAACCCTCTGCAGGAGCACAGGAAGGTGTAAAACTGCCAAATCCCACAAAATCATCCCAAGGAAGACACGGGACGCTCCTTAGTGAGAGAGGAGCCACGTGGCTCTGTCCTCATGCCCGCAGTGCCCCACAGCCACTCTGCCCTCCATGAGAGCCCATCATCCACCCAGCCAAGCTGCCTGCAGGTCAAGAGCATCCCAAGCAGGAGGATGCACATATAAATATATATATATATATACACACACACACACACACACACTCACATAAATATATATCAAAAACCTCCCTACAGAGATCCCAACAACCAGAGCCAGGCAAACCACCACTGCCCGATGCCAATGAATTTATCCCTCAGAAAGCACCGTGCACGGCTGGAAAACTTTGCCGCTGCCTCTCCACGGAAATACCCGGCAGGGCCGGAGCCGAGCCCGGCTGCAACCGTGCCCTGCAGGGAGCTGTGCCGTGCCGCTGGCTCACTGCGTCCAGGCCCTGCCTCTCCAGCCATTAAATTCCCACGATGCGATGGCTTTTCCCGGAGCTGGACTGGGATGCTGGGGCTGAGCTGCTGGCACCGGGAACAGCTCATTTCTGCTGGGGACAGCCCGCTTGTCCCCGGCTGGAGCCAGTGGCTGTCCCGGTGGATGCCCAGCCGTGCTGCCCAGGAGCTCTCGGGGACCACGACGCCTCATCCCCGGCGAATCTTATTCCCAGCGCCGATGGTCCAGAAGATGCCACAGGGATGCTCAGGGATGCTTCCTCCGCAGTTGAGCTTTTTCCAGAGAGTATTTTCCCCAGCAGAGCCTCCTGACCCGGCGGAGGCAGCCGGGAGACGGGTGTTAAATAAACCATCGCTGGGTGGGTCCTTCTTCCCTCTCCTTTGTGACCGGCGGGATCCACACCAGCGCGAGGTCCATGGCGGGGTCCTGCTCTGCCACCACCCGCTCTGGTGTCCCGGTGGGAGCGGGCGCTTCCCTGCCCGGGAAGGAGGAGAAAAACCCTTTTTTTTCCAGGCGAAAAGGGGCAGAAAAGGGTCGCAGCAAAGGCGGCAGCTCTCGGTCGGCTCCCGCTGGAAGTGTCTCAGCTTTCCTCCTGGAGGCACCCGTGGATATTTTATTTCCACTTACGAGTCAGGCGACTCAAAAAGCCATAAAAAAAAATCAAAAATTGGATGGGGAAAAAAAAAAAAAAAAACCAATACCAGCCAAAAAAGACCCAAAATTGTTCCCGTTCCCTCCGGTAGCGAAGGCAGCGGCCCGGCAGCGGCGGCGGCTCCGCGGACACCTTCCAGGCCACCTCCGGCCAACCGCGCTGCGGCGGCGCCCGCCTCCGCTCGCCCCGGGAGAAGCGGCGGAGCTCCCCGGTCCCCGCGACCCCCCTGCTGAAACCCCTCCCCCGCAAACCTCCCGGTGCCCGGACCCCCGTTACCGTCAGAGCTGAATCAGCCGGCTGCGGGCGCTTGCGTGCGGGGCTCGCCGGGCCGCCCCCCCCAGGGCCGCGCAGCAGAGCGCGGCGCCGCCGGCCCCGCGCCCGCGCCGCGGCCCCGCCCCGCCCCGAAGCGCGGCCCAGCGTGGGACCCGCCGCTCGCCCCGCGGCACGGCGGGGGCGACGCGGGAGGCGCGGGGAAGCGACAACAAATATCCCGGGATAGCGGCTGGGAAAAATGAAGAAAAAAAAAAATAGTAATCCACCCGCGCGGTGGCTGGAGGCGGCGCGGGGACCCCGGGGCATCACACCGCGCTGCCCCGCTCCCTTGTGCGCGGCGGTCGGTGCCCGGCCGGCGGCGCGGGGGGTGGTGGTGGTGATGGAGGGGGTGCCGGGGTTGGGGGGGGCAGAGGCGGCCCGGCTCAGCGCTCCATTCGCGGGGGCGCGGGCGCGGGTCGCGGCGGGCGGGGTCGCGGGCGCGCGGGGCGGCCCCGGTGGCGGCTCCCCCCGCGCGCGGCGCGCGCTCTGAGGCTCTGAGAGCCCGCGCGGCCCGCCGGCCGCACGCGCCGTCCCTCGCCCGGCGCGTTGCCAAATGGCGACCGCGCCCGCGTCCGCGGGGGCGGGCCTCCTCCCCCCTCCCCGGGTCCGCGGGAAAACCGAACGGCGGACTGCGCTTCCCCGCGTGCACCGCGCGGGCCGCCGGCGTGGGGCCGCGGGGCAGCCGCGGAGCGACGTGGGAGTTGTAGTCCTGCGGCCCAAAGGGGCATCGGGGGGCACCTCGAAGTGTCGAAGCCGCACCGAACGCGGGGTGAAAGCCAGGCTGGAGCTCACGCTCCCGACAGCTGGTTATCTCAGTGGCGATCGCCATACACGCCCCTGATACTGTGGGATGTATTGTCCGAGCAAGCGCTTCCTCACCTGAGGCTGCCTTTGGTGACAGAAATCCTGGAATCCACTATTCCTTTTCCCCCAAAACCCGTGCCACAGGTGTTTGGGTTTCTTTTGCTGCTGCAAGAGTGCAGGAGTCTGTGGGAAGAGCAGCAGCCTGTTCACTCCTGTCCATAATGATTCCACATGTGCACGTGCATCTCTCCTCCACTGAGCACCCCAAAGCAGCCCAGTGTGTACCTCCAGGGCTCATCCTCTCTCTGCCTCCCTCCTCCCCAGTTCCTGCCCTCTGGTACTGATCTTTGACCTGTTTGGGGGTGATCTGACTTCTTAATGGGTTTAGAGAAGTTTTTGGGGTGATCTGGCTTCTTTTTGGGACCTTTCCAGCTCCTCTGCCCAGGGAAGTATCAGCATCTCCCCAGGCATCCGTGACCCCAGGGGGGACGAGAGTTGCCATCCAGGACCAATTTTGGGAGACTCAGTGTCTCTGAATATATGAAGCTGCACCAGTCACCACTCCCCATCCAGCAAATGCTGAAGGTTGGGAAATTAAAATAATAGCTAGATCTGCTTTCAGGAGAGCGACTCCTCTGCGCAATTATAACACGTATCATCCTCCCTGTGAAAATACATTATATTGAATAAATTCCCTCTCGGAGCAGGGCTATTCATACCGCTCATTTGTTTCAGTTCAAACATTTTCAGCTCATCTCTCTGGCAGGTTCTGGTGCAGTTTTATACCTTCTCTGCAGCTTATTTATCTGCTTCCCATGTTGCAGTAGAGGCCGGCGATAAGAATAAAACCATTACGGATTTGTGAACAGCACTTAGATTTTTTCAGAGATAATTTAATCAAAGCTATTAGTAAGGCAGGAAGAAAGATTGCTTTTTATTCAGGGAGGAAAAAAAAAATATAAAAAGGAGCTTTCATTCTTCTCAGCAAATGTTTTAACCACCTGAAGTCGCTCACAAGGACTTGAAAGGGCGACGGCGTCTTTGCCGGGGAAGAGATCCGTCCCGGAATAGCGAACTTCAAAAGGTGGGTGTTTTGGCACTGCCTTCAAGGAGATACTATTAAGCAGTTCTGACCTCCCGATTTCCACCCTTTTTTTTCTTCTTTTTTTTTTTTTTTTTTTAAGACTTTACAGAGGAGAAACACTTTGGTGATTCAGGGAACCCGTGAATACTTTGCCGGAACATAAATTTCCCCCAGCGATGTTGGGAACACAAGGAGAGCCTTAATCTGCTAATGAATGAGCTCTGCAAAGTGAAACCAGCTCCGCTGCCACTTCCAGAGGGATTGAATTGCAGGGAGGAAGCTGGAGGAGAGAGATTTTTAAAAGTCCTTCTGCTTTAGCACAAATAAATAATGCATCAGTGTGTCCGGGGTGGCAGCGGGTGAGTCCTTCCCCTGTGGCACTGGGGAGCCCACATAAAGTTTTCCATGCTCCTAAAACAGTCATAACATGTGATCGTAGTGACAGAACAAGGGGAATGGCTTCAAACTGACAAAGAGTAGGTTTAGACTGGATATTAAGAATAAATTCTTCCCTGTGAGAGTGGTGAGGCCCTGGCACAGGTTGCCCAGAGAAACTGTGGCTGCCCTATCCCTGGAAGGGTCCAAGACCAGGTTGGACGGGGCTTGGAGCAAACTGTTCCAGTGGAAGGTGTCCCTGCCCGTGCAGGAGTGGAACTGGATGATCTGTATGTTCTTTTCAACCCAGGCCATTCAATGATTCTATCCTATGATTCCCTGGTCTTCCAGATGACAATATCCCTTTAATTTAATATCATTATTTTTGACTGGCGCTGGCAATCTGGAGCGCGGAGTGTCTCCATCTCTCATCCTGACAAATGCACACAGTAATTCTTTGCCCAAAATGTCACTCTGCCCTGGCAATGCCTGGCCCTCAGAATGAGAAAGATTTCCCAGGGATTAAAACGGGGCCATTACTCTCTGCTTTAAATGCATCCAAGGCTCTGAAAGCTGTATCTGCTTTCGTTCCTTTTGTACGAAAAGTTATTGACTTATCAAGGTTAAAATCCATTCCGTATGGCCCAATAAAACAGGGATATCTCCGCATCCGTGCTGTCATTTGCAGGTCCGTTTTCATGGCAACAGGGCTCTTTTCTGCACATTAAACGGTTCAGTTGTGCAAAGTTCAGACATTACATAAACACAGAGGTAACAACAAAAAAAAATCAATGAGCTCATAGGCATGGAAAGAGGAGATAGCATTGATCGGGGCCGCCATCGATATTTGGGATCGCTGGCTCCTGCCCCGCTCGCAGCCCTCCTGTGCTGGGGACACAAAGGGATGGTGAAGGACATGGCAGGGGAAATGGCACCTTCACCACCCTGCCAGCTCCTGCCCATAATTAATATTACCAGGGCCCAGCAAGGCACACAGGGATGTCCATGCACCCAGCTGAGGGTTTACTGGTGCTAACAGAGGTGTCGTCACTCAAGTGGGTGCTTCCCATGGCTGCTTTTTCAGTAACGACCTCACTCCTCATTTCCCATCAAATCCTGGGAGGTTTTTCCCCAGCTCCCAGCCATTTCCAGATGCAGCTCCCTAAGGCACTGCAGGCAAGGACAGGGCACATGGGGGGCATGAACACGTGGAACACATTAATGGTGGTGCCGGCACTGTGCCGTGGTGGCTCAGGCAGCACCAGGGGCAGGGAGGTGCTGGCAGCCATGGTGGGGTGCGGGGTGTTGGGGCAAGTGACTTTGATGCTGATGGGAGATGTCAAGCTTTTTGCTCCCCAGTCAAAGGGGAGAGAGAGATTCTGGCGCTAAAATGCTCGTTAGAGGAGAGACACCAACATCTGTTGGGAAAGCAAATGGAGAGCGGAGTGAGACGGCCGGGGCAGCCAGGCGTGAATAGGAGGAGAGGGAGGAGAAGGAAGGCAGGCAGGAGTGGGGATGTCTCCAAGCTGCTGCTGTATCACAGAGGATCTGCTGCTCCTCACCCGGTGCCAGCACATGGGATCGCTCCTGGATCCCAGATCTCACTGGAGTAAGAGCCAAATTTGTCCATAGGGAAAAACTGGTCCTTGTTGGGGTGCCCGGGGCCAGAAGAGCCCTGATGCTGGGCCAGACTGGGAGAGCCAGAGCAGGAGGGCACAGAGGGTGTGGAGGGCACAGAGGGCAGACGGCTGATCCAGGCTCAGAAAGCTCTGGTTCAGGCAAGGAGCTGTGTCCCAGCAGCATCCTTCCCACTGTCCCTGCTGTCCCCAGTGTCACCCTGGGTGCCACTGTTGTGGGGGTGGTGGAGGTGGAGCTGGGCGGCATTCAGGGGCAGCTGCCTCGGGTGCTGCAGGGTCAGCAAGGCAGAAGCTCCCATGCTCTGCGCTTGCTTCCCCCCAGTTTATTTATAGATTCAGCAAGTTATTCAGCTGAAACAAATCTCGATTCCAGCCAGGTCCTGGGGCCAGCAGCGCCTGCATTCTCTCCCAGTGCATCAGGCAATGTTTTCTGGGGGCACTGGCAGCCCCACACCACCACCCCGGTGTCTGCCAGCTGCAGGGGAAGGGGGTGGCCTGGGCAGGGTGACAGTCCCTGGGGCACAAGCAGTGACACAAAAGCCACCCTGAGAGCAAGCTGTGAAACCATCCCTGGCAGGGTGATCACTGTGCAGTGTGAGGGGTGGGCTGGCTGGGGGTGAGGGGCTGGGGTACATCCTGTCCCCCACCTCCAGCCCCCAGACCCCTTGACAGCTACGCCGGGAGCGAGTACTCGCCGTCAGCCTGAGTCTATTTTTATTCCCTGCTTAAAAATATCCCCGTCCGGGTCACTGGCACATGATGGATCATTGCTCCTGTGACTTCCCTCAGGGTCTTCCCAGTTCTGAGACGAGGAGCAGAGTCTGGCTCCCTTCGAGAGCCCCTCACACACTTCTCACCCTGTAAAAGCACTGAGGGGACATCACAGCCCCCCTGCTGCGGGGGGTGCAGAAATATCCACATGCTCCTGGGGCTGAGGAATGACAGAGCATCAGCCCCAACCCTGAGCTGGGCCCCGGCATGGCCCTGTGCCAGCTCTGCATCCCAGCAGCAGCTGGGAACATCCTGGGGTCACCGTGTCCTTGCCCTCTGCTGTCACCCTGCTCGGTCCCCTGCCAGTGGCAGAGCAGATCCAGTACTTTTGTCTTTCGCTCCTATTTGTATTTTGTGAAAAATTCAACCTTGCTCAAAAGCTTGGGTGAAAAGTCCTTGTGAGCAGGGCCAGGATCATGAGGAGGATTCCAGCCTGCGGAGCATTTTCAAGCCCTATTAGTCACGAGGCTCCGATGCCACCCGAGATACGGCACTGACTGACAGGTGATTTGGTTTTATCTCACCTGGGGATGTTTCATATCCAGCACAGGGCCATTCCACAGCCTTTTTGTGTGTGAGTGCTCAGCAGCATCGCTGGCCAGAGGCAAAGCTGAGGGGCTTCTGGGGGGTCTCCAGGCTCCAGCTGTGAGAGGACCCTCAGTGGGCAGCACCCTGGCCATCACAGAGCAAAGGCATCGTTCCCAGGGAGGGGTTGGCAATCACAGTCACCTCCAAGTGGGTACTGTCCCCTCTCCTGTGGGCATCACCTCCTCCCTGGTGGTCCCCAGTGCACTGTGGAGCCTGGGGTGCCTTCTCCTTTGGCATCAGAGCCCATTGCAGGGATTCACTGGCTTCTTGGCCAAAGCCTTTGGCTTTGTGAGTGACCAGTTCCTGGAAGAGGAGATGATAAGGGCCAGGAGTGACAGTACTGTTGGTCTTGTTCCTGTTCCATCCTGTGTGTGGTATTATGTATGCCCCTTCCACACCAATGTTTTATTTCCCTTCTGTTGCTTTCTAGCCAGTTTTCTTCTCCCCCAAATGACTCGATTAAGGTGCTTAATTGCATTTATGAAGCAGTGCTGGCACGTGCTGTCAGCGTGGATTACAGGGTGGTCCCTGCCGAGGCGAGCAGCCCTGGGAGCGCGTCTGTGGGCTGAAAGCTGAGCTCCAGGAACAAAATCAGAGATTCCCAGGAGATCTTCACCTTTAACTTCTTTGCTTCTTTCCCCTCCAAATCTGCTGACATTTGGAAAAGGAGAATCATTGCTATTTGCTTGTTTCAGCAGGTTCCCCCTCTCCCCTGTGCTGCTCCCAGCTCTACCAGGCTGTCGGTGGCCCCAGTGTGGTGGAGGGCACCAGCTGGGGAGAGGAGGAAGGTGAATGATCCCTGAACCTGCCACAATGCATGGCAATTAGGGGCCCTGAAAGAAACGGGGCTGCACACCACACAGAGTTCAATTTGGGCATTTGTCCTCCAATCTTTCCGGCGTTCCACTTTTATTAGGGTTCCTTTGTAAACAGCACCTGGTGTTTGGCTTTTAGTTAACCAGAATTCCCAGGATTAACCTAAACCAGTGCCTTGATTCCACACATTTTCACCTCACATCATGTGGTGACTGAGTTCAGCCACGAGAGAAAAACACGCTATCGTGCAGACCGTTCAAAGAGGTTTTCCCTTTGAGAACACAGCACTCCCTTTATCAAAAAAACCAGTCAAGGCCAAAACACTCCTTTTTGATCCCAATTAACTGAATGCAGGTGCTGTCAGCTTAACTGGTTCCCACACAACGGGACAGACCAGTGCCCATGGCACCAAGCAATGCCCAGTGGCCCCAAAGTGATGCCACACGGTGCTCCTATGCCCCCCATCAGGGCTGCCAGGAGAGCTGGCACAACCCCTCAGCCTTTCTGCCGGGGAAGCACCTGATTCAGTCCTCCTGGCAGTCAAGAATTTGAAATGATTTATTAAAAATGTATAAGGCCGGGTTGTCGGTGTCGCTGCTCTGATAAGAGCGTCTCTCCCGCGCTGCTCCCGCCACAGCCACACTCTGCTCACGGTTGTGTTCCCCTCTCTAAATGGCTCCCGCCGCCCCAGGGGGAAGGATCCCTCCACTCTGCGTATTAAATTTTGGCAGATTGCTGCAGGCAAACACATCCAGGTTCCATAAGGCATTATAGCTCATCTGTGACCTCTGGGAGGGCAGCGTTGTGCTGGCAAAGAACAGGGCAGGAACCCTCTGCCTACACCTCTGCCTGTCCCAGTCCAGTCTGGCTATGGCACCAGGGTGGCACCAGGCTCAGCTCCTCCTGCCCCATCTGCTCCCCTTGGCCCCCAGAAGCTGAGGTTCCCTTCCTGATGACCCACAGCACCCACAGAAGATTAATGGAGACATAGGAAGTACGAGTGGCTCTGTTCCCATGTGACGTATTCCAGCCTCTGTAAATCTGGTTACAGAGGTTCTGATCCAGAGCTGAGGACAGAGGGAGGCAGAGACACCGGGTGTCCTGAAGTTTCAGAGGTCAGCAGGGCAGGTATGGGGCTGGGACTGATCCATGGCTCCACCATCTCCCTGGATTTTCCCAGTAAAAGAGGATTTATTAGGGCGAAGTTGGATCCAAAATGAAAGGAGTAGGAAACCACCTCTGATACCTGGGAGC
The DNA here is from genome assembly GCF_001715985.3 of Manacus vitellinus. Taxonomy (NCBI): domain Eukaryota; kingdom Metazoa; phylum Chordata; class Aves; order Passeriformes; family Pipridae; genus Manacus; species Manacus vitellinus. The sequence goes on from NW_021940379.1 coordinate 1,813,731, forward strand.
CCTTAGGGGAGGGATGGGGAGCTGTGGCCATTCTGGGGGTGTCCTCAGCCCCACATCCCCCTCCCCAGCCCCCTGGTCCCTGCCCACAGGGATCTGCTTGCCCGAAGAAACTCCACTTTGGGCCATCAGAGTTTTATCTCCCCTTTGGCTCTGGCTCTCTGAGTGCCAGGGACAATGTGACAGAGATGCTGGAGATACTATGGCACCAAAACACTTGTCACACCCCCTTGGGACACTATCTGGCCCTGCTCAGGATCTCAGCAGGATGACACAGGCATGAGGCTGCGAGAGCCCCAGGGGGCAGAATGATAATGACGAAAATCAATATTTTTGCAGGAGAGAAATAAAAAGCCTCATCACGGCCATTGGCTGGAACATTGAAGGGGAAAGAGGAATGGGACCTCCTGGCCAGCAGTGCTGTGACTCTACCATCCATCCATGCCATCCCTGTCCCTGTTACCTGGCACCAGAACCTCCCGTGTCCTCAGCAGGGTGTGCCCAAGCCAGTTGCCTCCATGGCAGATAATTGATTTCAAACACGATTTGCTCCTGTTTTATTTCAAAAGCCTTTTTCTCTGCAGCACCCTGGTTTTCCCTGGCAGCCCCAACAACAGCATTGGGCATCCCCAGCCCCTCTTGGGTTGTGGTTGCCCCATGGGACCATCCTCACTCCAGGGCTGGGGAGGAGGCTCAGTGACCCAGCCAGCACATCCGTCACCACCAGCACTGCTCCGCCTTTGTGTGACACCAGGACCGTGCAAATCAGGCTCTGTGTGCCCCCGAGCCAGGCTCTGCGTGGAGCCAGCCCTGAAATCCCTCCTGGAGAACAGCACTCATGGGCAAGAGCCTTGTTCTTCCAGGATAACTTGATGTGAGCTTGTCAGAGCTGAGAGCCTGGCAGGGCTCCCAGTCTGTCGGATTGGCAGGACCCCCCCATCTCCAGTGGCATCCTGGTACCAGCATCACACTCCAGGAATCCTGCTCCCCAGATCCTGCTCCCAGCCTCCCACCCCCAGCATCCCACTTCTGGCATCCTGCTCCCAGCACCCTGCTCCCAGCATCCTGTTCCCAGGACCCTGTTCCCAGCACCCCACTCTCAGTATCCTGCTCGTCACAGCCCAGCCATGCCGCCCCCTCTCCCACTTTTCAAGGCCAATTATGGCTCGGAAATTAGCACGGTGCCCAGGTGTATGATCCCAATTAAGCTTTGCTTAAAGCCAATTAAACACCATTAAAAATTTTCCATTCTGGAGCAGGTTTCCACAGGACAGTTGCCTTCCCACCGGGCAGCTCAAAGCTGGCAATGCTGCCAGAGCCCATGGCTGCCCTGGCTTGGGGGAAACGCTTCTGACTCCAACTCATCATCCCGGGGTGGCTTCCCGGCCCTGAGCCTCTGCGGATGGTGCTGATCACCGGGGTGGTCCCGATCACCGGGGCGGTCCCTGTTTTGGGCTGTCCCTGTCCCATCCCTGGGGGCACTGGGTGCAGGGAGGGTGCTGGGGGCACCCACAGTGGGCTGATGGCCAGGAAAGGGTGCTGCAGGGCTCGGGTCCCGTTGCATCCCATGCCTGTGTTGGATCCCACGTGAAGAAGGGAGAAGGTGGCAGTGCCGGACGGTGCTGGCCATCGCTGGGATCTGGGGGGCCGGGGGGCCGCGTGGGCTCTCGCATGGCTGAGCTTTCCATGCCCTCCCGCCGCGGGGCTTTGATCCAAAGAGCAAAGGCAGCGCCTTTATGCGCCGGGAGGCTTTGAAGTCTCCCAAAACAGGGCACAGGGGGTGTCTGCCCCTTCCCTGCCGGCCCAGCATCCACAGCTCCCCCCCCTCCCCGTCCCACTTTCACTCCCTTTTTATTTCCTTCTTCCCGGTTAGGAGCCATCTCCGGCAATAAAACCTGCAAACTTTCCCCAGCCGGAGCTGGGGGCTGTACGGGGGGGTCACACCACACAGGACCCTCCGGGAGTCCCGACATGCTCCCTCCACCCTCTATGGCCCCACTAACGTGCTCCCCTCAGGACAGGATGCCCAATTTGTGGTCGGTGCCTTTCCCGGGGACGTTGCTCCCATCCCGGGTGGCAGCAGGCAGGTCCTGCCCAGCGGGTGACACTAATTATCTCTGTCCTTAATTCTCATCCCGTTTTTAATTTTCCCTTTCAAAAGCAGGAGCAAAGAGAGGCTCTTTTCCAACCCCCCCCTTTCCTTTTCGGGGGCTCCGCTCAGCCCCGGGAGGGTGAGTGAAGCCCGGTGGGTACGTGTGAGCCTGTGTTTTTTGTCAGAAAAATGCGCATTGATCATTTCTGGGAATCAGGCTGTGTTTTTTACTCTGAAGCATCCATTATACACAGCTGCTTAATTGACGAGCGCTGCCGAGTCACCTCGGATGCCGGAGTAAAACAGCCTAAAAGCTCCATCGCAGAGGAAGTCCGTGCTTTATAAATTGATTCAGTGGGAGAGAGAGGGAGCGAGTGAAAAAAAACATTAATTACAGATGCTTCTGTGGGCACTGTTTTATGGCAGCGAGACCAGGATGTGGGCAATTCTCCTAAATGTGCTGATTAGACAGCACTTCATGTCTGGGAGCACATTAAATGGGCTCTGTAAAGCTATTAAAGATGCAGCGCCATAAAGAATTGACGAGAGCGAGCGGCAGCGGCACAGCCCCGGGCTCCTGCCAGCTCCTGCCCCGGGCTCCTGCACAGCTCCTGCCCCGGGCTCCTGCCCAGCTCCTACTCCGAGCTCCTGCCCAGCTCCTGCCCTGAGCTCCTGCCCTCAGCTCCTGCCCAGTTCCTGCCCCGGGCTCCTGCCAGCTCCTGCCCCAAGCTCCTGCCCAGTTCCTGCCCGAGCTCCTGCCCAGCTCCTGCCCCAGGCTCCTGCCAGCTCCTGCCCAAGCTCCTGCCCAGCTCCTGCCCAAGCTCCTGCCCAGCTCCAGCCCCGGGCTCCTGCCAGCTCCTGCCCATCCCTTGCCCAGCTCCTGCCCAACTCCTGCCCATCTCAGCAGCAACAAGTCACTCTCCCAGTATGAACCAGCGACACCGGAACATTATGATGGTCCTGGCTCCCAGGAGCCCTTGGAGCATCCCTGGAGCATCCCTGAAACATCACTGGAGCCAGATTCCTTCACACCTTTCCCGGTGCTCCCAGAGTTGGAAACTCATGCTGTCCAGAGGACAGACACCCTGAGTCCAAGTGGGGTGAAGCTGGGGGACTTTGGATGCTGTTCTGGCTTCGCCCACAGTCTCTACCCACCCACACAGGCAGGAGCTGGTGAGGAAGGAGCCATCCATCCCCGTGGCTCCTGGATCTGTGCTCAGCAGGTCGGCGTGACCCTGGCGCAGTGGGTGCAGGGCCGGGCGGGCGTGCAATGTTAACACAGCACAAATCAATTTGTCAGGACACAGCTCACCAATTAGCACTCACTGGGATTATTACTCATTTGCGCACTGCAGGTTTCAGGGAATTAATCAGGGAATCACAGGGAGTCGGGACAGCCAGGGCAGGAAGGGTGATGCCGGCACCCGGCACTGCCAATGGCGTCTGGAGCTGTGTTGGAGGCATCTGGTGTTCTCCCTGGACCCATGGGGAATTTGGCCCTTGGGGGGTACCCCAATATAACACTCATTGCGTCACCTGGAACCCCACATCCCCATCCATACCCCAGTGGTGCCAGATCCTACTGCCTCAAGATGCCAGGAGAGCAGTGGGACACGGAGCACAATGAAGTGAGCCCAAGGCAAAGTGACACTTGCCATGTCATCCCAGGGAGGTGACACTGAGTGGTGACCCCCCCACACACCTCGTGTGTGGGGAGCGAGCGTGGCCCTGGCCCTGGTGTAGCCCTGGAAGCACTGAGGGAAGCAGATGCCAGTGCCGGGGGCTTTCAGCATCAGATGTGCTCACTTGGGTGGGAGTGTGAGCATGAACTGAGTGACACACGTGTGAACAAACAGGACAGGAATTCCCAGCCAAGGCTATTAAATAAAACAGCCCTGATCTGTGCTGCTCACTGACGTGGGGATGGGAGCAGCCCTGTGAGACCCTCGGGCCCCCACTCTGCAGCACAGGGACTCCATCTCTGGTGGGACAGGCACCCTGCCCCTGCCCTGCTCAGAGGGGCTGGAGCCAAGTGTCCCAGGAGACCCCCAGCCCTTGCCCCAGCTCTGGCCCCATCTGAGGGTCTCTGGGCTGCCTGGCTGTGGATGCTGGTCTGAGGTGGGTAGTGGGAGGTGGGATGTGTGTGTGCAGTGCCAGCAGCGCCCCATCCCGCCATCCCTCTGACAGATAATCGATCCCTCCAAGCCGGGGAGAGACACACTGTCCAAACGCATCAGGCTTTAAATGCCAACTTCCCTAATGCAATTTTACAATCTCCTATAATTGAGTCGCAGAGAAACTTCCCTTTCCCAGCCTCCCCTCCTGTCGCAGGGTGTGTGGATCGTGGGTGCATCCCCCCAGAGACGTGCTCTCCATGCTGGGCAAAACCCCTCTGGGAGGAGCCGTGGCCTCAGGGTGCCCTGGGGTACCATCAGCCATCTTCTGCCCACACACAGCTCCCTGGAGTGATGCACATTTTGCCCAAAACCTGGCCATGCCCATGCACAGCCCTGCCAAATCCACAGCCACCAGGAGCCCCAGTGCAGCTCAAGGTTAGTGCTGGTAATTAAGGGCTGGGATTTGCATTCAGCAAATGACTCCAGCTAATTGCAGGTTTAAAAGGAAAATGATCAGAGAGATGATTGTTTGCAAAATTGGGGCAGGCAGAGAAGCGAATGCTTTGCTCTGCTCTGCTCTGGAGGTCACCAGGCTGGCCAAGACAACACCCTGCGCATCTGGGGACAGCACATACGGGACAGCACATCTGGGACAGCACATCTGGGTGGCCATGGCAGGAGCTGGTGATGGCGCAAAGGCCACAGAGGTTGGACTATCAGGTCAGTAAGCCCTGAGGGGCACAAGGTGACCCCCAGCTCTAGGGGTGCTCCCTGGGGAGCCCCCAAGCCCCAGGACAGGTTCCCCAGTCCCCTCACACGTGGGCAGAGTGTGGCACCCCGGCTGCTGGGCCACGGCCAACTTTCCCCCCCCTCGAAAAAATAGTCACAAATGCCAAGGTGCTGAATTGATTCATTTAATTTTCCCTTCTCATTTGATCAAGAGCAGGGTGACATTTGGCAAAAGTTGCTGATGAGGGATTGAATGATTAATTGTCATGACAACCATTCCTGGTTAATGACAGGGATGAGATTGTGCCGGCATAAAAGCCGGAGAGTGGCCTTGAGTGCGACGGTGCTAAATTACCAGGCATGTCACTGTTTGTGCTTTTGGTAAAACGTGGCCATGCGTTTCTAATGAGAGGTTAACTGTGTCCCCAAAGTAATTACAACTGATTGAAGAGGTAGTTAGTAATTAGAGGATTAACTGTAATGAGTCTCACCTGCAGCCGTTGCCATAGTTACAGTATTTTAGATGATAGGAGTTAAAGTAGGACGTGGTGCCAGGAGGGGTCGTTCTGTCCCCTGAGGGGGTTTGGGTGGGCTAGGTGTCCCCTGCACCCACCACCCCATGGCACAGGGTGTCCCATGGCCAGATCCTTTGGGTTGGGCTGGGCATGGAACTGTAAGGGAACCCCATTCCAAAGCCCTGGGATGCCCAGAGCGGAGCATCACCCGTGCCATGACATTCCTGGGCACCGAGCAGCAGGTGGGAGCCTCAGGGATGGCTCTGACAGCAGGGGATTTCCAAGGGCAGCAAAATCATCAAGAAAGCTTAATTCTCTAGATGCTGACAGCCAGGGCTGTCTCTCTCTGGGAGCTGGGAATGGAGACCCCAAGCAGGGCCAGAGACATACCCACAGCATTGTTGGCACTGGCGTCCTCCAGGGTCCCACAGTCCTGGACACACCAAGCTGCCACCTGAACTGCCCAGACTGAGGCTTTTCCAACTCTCCTGATTCCCTGCTTTCATGGATGACAATTTACAGGCCCATGTAAAACCTCCAAGTACAGTATCTTTAATTATTCCATCCATAAATGATAAGAGCCATTCATTTCAGGGCTCTCATTACGAATTTATACCCCTGTTTAATGTGCTCACTAACAGCAGACATCCCACAGCTCGTGGAGAAATATTGAACAATCCTTTCTGGAAGAGCTGAGCAGATACCACTGGAGCTATTTTGGACTTGGGAAGGGAGATGGGCAAAGCAGGGGGTATTGGTTTATTAAATGAAAAGTAAAGCCCTTGCCCTGGGGAGGTCTAGGGGGGCAGAGGAGCTCTGGGGGCAGGCGGCTCCTGGGCCTCAAAGCTTTTCATCCAGGCGCTTCCCAGGTGGAATTCTGCCACTGTTTTTTTTTTTTTCTGGATGTGCTGATGGTTGAGAATGAACTTCATTTTGATATGAATATAAAAATAGAGTTCGCATATATATATATATAACTATAGGAAGGCTTTTGCAAAGGTTTAACTTGAAATAAAAAAAGGAAACCCCAAATATTCCCGTTTCTGAGCAAACATTCTGAGTTGCTCTGACCTCAAACAATTTTTTTCTAGATTATTTTCCAATACAAAACTCACGTGCTCCTGGTGTCAAATCAACCCCCTCCCACACCGTTTGCCTTTGGGCACTGAACTGTTGTGTCCTTTCCCAAGGACAGGGGGGCCCAAGTGCATCTGCCCAGTTTTCAGTTTCCCAGTATTCCAAACCATTTCCTTCCCAGCCCTGGGTTTATCTGACCCCCCAGGGCACAATTCTGGGTAGGGACACCCTGCCCCTTGAACACCTGATGCCCACCATGCCATGAGCCCTTGGGTGGCTGTGCCCCCCTGGGGCAGGGTGGGACTTGCCCCTGAAATTTGGGCACAGACACATCTTTATGGAGGCTTTCAAAGCCTTTTGAAAGCTGCTGGTGAGTCTGAAGAGAAAACACACAGTTTCTACTGTAAATTGGAAAAAACCTAAGCGTAACATAATTAATGGTAATATTGGCACTCAGGTCGGTTTTTTTTAACAAATCTTAAATTTAGGGACAGATATTACCTGCCAGGGCTCCTTTAAAGAGGAATTAATAGGAGCTGTTGTAATTGCTGACGAGGAGTAGCCTCTGTGAGAGATAAGCTTATAATGAGCTGTCACTGCCGGGTGGCTTTGGAGTATGAACACATAAGTTAATAAACACGGATAATTGGGTGTCCCCTCCCTCGGGAAGCCTTGGTGCCACCGGTCCCTGTGGTGATTCTCGTACTCACTGGATGTGCTGCTCATTGGATGTAACACTCACTGGATGGGATACTCACCACGTGGGATGCTCATTGGTGGGGATGCACACTGGATGGGCTGCTCTCCAGACAGGACAGTCACTGGATATGGCATTTCCTGAGTGTAACACATGGCAGATGGGATGCTCTCCAGACAGGATGCCCAATGGATACCATGATCCCTGGATGGGCTGTTCCCTGGATATGATGGTGGGATGGTGTGTGCCTGGTTCCCCTCCCTGGCTCAGCTCCCACCTCTGCCCTGGGCTGCTCTGCCTGAGCATCCAGCATGGCTGGAGGATCCCAGTTACATCAGCTCCAGTTCCCACTGAAATTAAAAATATAATTCATGGAAGCCCTTCTGCTCATGTTGGGCTTGGAAAACATCGGGCTCCCTCCCCCTCCTTTTTAATAATATCCAAACTGTGGAGCTAAACTACTTGACAGAGGCCTTTAAATATGTGCAAATATATATTTGCACTCGGGTTTTTTTCCCGGAGGCTCTTCCATTAGGTAATATTTGTTGCCAACATTAATTTCATTAGATTTTCATGGCATTTTAATAGGGGCCCTGGTGTTCCTTTGCATATATTAGCATGCAGGAGGAAGCGAGGATCACCAAATTAGAGTAAAAATCTGGCTGGCAGGCAGGGAAGGGAAATTCTTGGGAGTGGGACAGAAGGGGAGTCATGGTCCGTGGCTGTGACATTCCAGGTCTGGCATCCCGGGCGGGCACCGCGCCTTCCCGGCGGCTCCGGAACCTGCCAGCACTTAATGAAGATATTTCCACCTTGATTGTCAGCGGAGCCTGATTAGAGCCCGAACCCGCGTGGAAGAGCTCGCAAATTAAATACGTGTTGATTATGCAAACTCGATACCGTGTTTACTCCTCATAAATAAGGGATGAGCCGGGCCCCCCCCCCCCGCGCTCCGAGGGCGATATTTATTGTATGCAAATCGGCCACGGGGCTGGGAGGAGAAGGAATCAGCTGTTTATCAGGCGGTGTTTGCCATCAGCCTGGGAATAATCACCCGGGAAGAGCTGGCCGTGGATGGAGGTTGGACAGACACCACCTCCTGTTACGGCTCCCGGGACAGGCACAGGGTCCAAAATGCCTGTGGGCACCATGCTCAGGGTCTGCAGGGGCTTTAGGGGTATTTTAAGGTGCACAGGGGTATTTTAGTGTCTATAAGGGTATTTTAGGGTGCACAGGGGTATTTTAGTGTCTGTAGAGGTGTTCTAGAGCACACAAGGTTATTTTGGTGTCTGTAAAAGTATTTTAGGGTGTATAGGGATATTTTGAGATGTATGGAGGTATTTTATTCTGCATGGGGCTATTTTAGTGTGTATAATGTATTTTGGGGTGTATAGGGGTATTTCAGTACAAATAGGGCCATTTCAGTGTGTGTAGGGATATTTTGGGTTGCACGGGGGTATTTTAGGGTGTATAGGAATGTTTTGGTGTTCACAGATGTATTTTACTGTGCTTAGGAGCATTTTAGTGTCTCTGGGTGTATTTTAGGGTGCACAGGGATATATTGAGGTCCCTAGGGTATTTTAGGGTGTATGGGTGTATTTTAGAGCGCACAGGGATATTTTACTCTGCGTGGGGGTATTTTGGTGTGACAGGTGTATTTTGGTGTGTATGAGTGTATTTTGGGTCACAAAGGGTTATTTTAGAGTGAAGAGGGGTCTTCTAGTGTGTATAGGGCCATTTTAGTATGTACAGGTGGATTTTACTCTGCATAGGGGTATTTAATTCTGTATGGGGTATTTTAATCCTTATAGACATATTTTACTGTGCATAGAGATATTTTAGTGTGCACAGGGGTATGTTAGTGTGTTATAGGTTTATCTCAGAGTGCATAGGGGTATTTTTCTCTGCACAGGGGCATTTCATCACCCACAGGTGCACCTTACACAGCTGTACTTCAGCTGATGCCGTGGGATTCCCAGGAGCCAGGGGGGAAGGCCGGGAACTGGGCTCTGGTATGTCCAGCACCTCCAGAGTCCCCATGGACTCCCAGCAGAATGAAAAATGGCATTTAAAGCTTTTAGAAAAGCCAGCCCTGGCAGCCTGTGTGGTCCTGCCTGGCGGTGCCCCTTCGGGGAGCTCTGGGAAGGAATCTGTGATGATGATAAATGCAGGCAGGGTGATTTTTTTTTTTTCCTTTCCCCCCACATCATTTTATAGGAAATACATGTTGGAAATGAAATTGAAATGAAAATGAATAAATATTTCATAGAATACAATTACCGTGGCTCAGGACCAAGACAACTGCAGCAGCTCCCTTTGCACACAGCGCGTGAGCAATTCAGCGGCAACGAATTGCTCTCTCGGCTTTTAATCTGCTTTTTTGTAACACAAATAATCCCCCAGCCCCCAGCAGGGAGGTGCCCCTGGAGAGAGCTGGGGTGAGGGCTGGATTTGGGCGTTGCCTATCACCCCAGGGGCACCCCGGGTGCAGATTGACTTTGCTACACAATTAAAACAAAAAACCAAGTTAAATTCGATTCTTTGCTGTAAAAGTGAGAAAAGGTGAAAAACCAGCAGGGAACAGCATGGAAGAGCTCAGCTTCTATAACAGGTGACTTAGTGTCCTCCCTCTCCCTCCACTTCCTGGCTCCATGGGATGGTGACAAACATCCCTGCTCTGTGCCTGGGCGCTGGGACATGGTGGTTTCCAGCCACCACCTGTCAATGGAGATGAAAAAGGGCTTTTTCAGGATTGCAGTGGGAAGCAGAGGATTTATGGGAAGCACTTTGGCGGTGAGAGTTGGTTTTGTTTGTTTGCTTTGGCAGCCAGGACAGTGTGGGACCCTGGGCTGTGACAGAGCTGGGTCTGGGCCGGGAACATCCCGAGGGTCCCTGTTGGGAGATCCAAATAGCCCTGGCTCCAGGGAGACACAGGCCAGTGTCACCTATGGGTGCCCAAAGCAGGGCTGGCTGACACACTTAAATCCCCAAAGAGCATCCTCCTCCCTCTCCCCCGAGACCCACAAGGGACACTCCGTGCTGTCTCCCGGAGCAGACGCCTCGCTCGCACGCTCTCCCCATCCTCCCCATCGCCAGCCTTCAAATCCAAGGAGAATCACATAACCCCCCCCTCCACTCCCCACGGGCCCCCAGAGCCAGCCCCCCCCCGTCGTGTCCTCCCCCCCCCGTGGGGGTTTGATGCCGACGGCGGCAGCGACGTCGCCGGTGGCGGGAGGCGGGCGGGAGCGCGGGGCCGCGGCGGCGCTTTGAACAGGAATTACAGGGAAAACTCAACAAAATGGCACAGCCGCGGCAGCGTCGTGTTCTCCCAAAGCAGGAATAAAACAGACGCGCAGACGGTACTTTGCAAACAATTTAATTTGCCTGATGCTTTGATATAGATGAGGATGCGGCGAGGCGGGCGCGCGCGGAGATGAAACGCGCTGTCGGATGCGGGGGGGGCTGCGCGGTGTGAGATGTGCCAGAGCACGGCGTGAGATGTGCCAGAGCACGGTGAGAGCTGTGCCGGTGTGAGAGGTGCTGGGGTGTGATATGATGGTGCCCGGCGTGAGATGTGCCGGTGGCGGCACAAGGTGACTCTGCCCATCTCTGACCTGACCCTTGGAGCCAATGCCGGGGGGACCTCAAGCTCTTGCAGGACCGAGGCTGCACTGTGAGCACCATATGCTGGGGACCCTGCTCTGGTGCCTCTCAGGGACACCCTCAGTGCCACCCAGCCCTGCTCAACACCCACTCTGGGCTGGGGCTGTGGGAAACCTCCATCCCCTGTGTGACACCTGTGCTGATGCCGGGGTGACTCTAAGCTCTTGTAGGACTTGTAGGGCTGCACCATAAGCGTCAAGTGCTGGTGCCAGGACCCCCCTCTGGTACCACCTGGGGACACTCTTGGTGTCACTCAGCCCTGCCTGTTGCGCACACTGGGCTGGGGACTGTGGGAAACTTCCACACTGGGTCCGAAGCCGCAGCGACCCCAAGCACTTCCAGGACCAGGGCTGCACTATGAGCACCACGTGTCGGTGCTGGGACACCACTCCAGCGCCTTTCAGGGACACCCTCAGTGCCACCCATCCCTGCCCAATGCTAGGCTGGGGCTGTGGGAAACCTCCACCCCCAGCAGCTAAAGAGACAGGGCTGGGAGAGCGTGAGGAGCGCGGCTGTCAGATGTGGGGCACGCTGAAATATTAATGGAACTAACATTTCAATTACCTTTTATCTGTACAGGCTCAGGCTGCGGCGAGGGGGTTGGGGCGGCCCCCCCCGCGCGCTGTCACCCAGACATTCATGCTGTGCTGGTTCTTTTTATTGGTTTTCATCACTTTTGACATTGCCAACAATGAACCTTGAAGTAAATTTTCAGTAGTGACTGTGTCAGTGGAAAACCGTCTCCCTGTCATTTTTCTAAATTAGGCAATGATTCGAGTCCTTGGGGCTGGGGAGGGAGGAGTGATGGGGCTGAGGAGGAGGAAGGGATGGCTGTGGAGAGCCTCCTCCTGACCCCCCCCTCAAGCCCAAATCCCAAGACCCCATTCCTGGTGGGACAAGAGGGCTGTTGCATCCCACAGACACCCCTTGCCTCCCTCCTGATGCTGCAAAATCTGCCTTGAGCTGTTCCCAGATGTGCGCCAGCACCAGATGTGCCCCGAGCAGTGCCCAGATGTGCCCCAGCACCAGATGTACCCTGAGCAGTGCCCAGATGCTCTCCAGTGCCAGCTGTGCCCCAGTGGCAGGGCCTGCAGCAGAGCCATGGTCCAACCACCTACCCTGGCACCTGTAACCCCCTCCCCACCGTGCCAGCAGACTCCAGCCATCAGAGACCCACACAAGCTGGCCCTGCCACCCCCATGCAATGCCCCTTGGGCTGCACAGCTGCTCCTTGAGCCAGGGCTGGCTCCTGGCTCTCAGAATTTCCTTGGGTGTTTGCTGGTCCTGGGACCTCTCTATCCCCACCAATCCCCATCCCACACATCTCAGCGACACCAGAATCATCCTTCCACCGTGGAGGAGCTGCTCCAGCTGCCAGGCACGGTGCTGGCACGTGGGCACACCTCTGCTGCACCAGGGCCCCTCCTCGCCCCGGGGGGAGCCTGAGCAGAACTTTAATTTTAATGTTCATTGAGCATGTAAAGGGAAAAAAAAAATCAATTTAATAACCTCTCTTCACAAACAGTGCCTGGAGGCTGCTCGGCACACGCGGCTCCGAGAACTTCACAAAGTCTTTTGTGCTGTTATTTATTGCGGGGATTAAACAGAGCCGTGAGTGGGAGCAACTCCACCATCCCCTGCGTGGAGCTGGGAGTGCTCCAGCCCCACACTGCGGGAATGAGGCCCTGGATCCAAGAGGGCATGGAGAGGTGCAAGGGCAAATACATATCCCCAGGAAAAACTCCTCCCTTGGATTTTTCCAAAGGGATGCTGCTCCTCCGCCACCCGCTCCCTGAGAGCATCTTCGGGGGGCCCTGGGAATGTGACAGGAACGAAGGCTGGACACCCAGGGAAGAATTTATTGTTGAACTCGACCTTATTTGTAGGAGAAATCATTCAGCAGACTCATCTCGGTGCTGGAGCCACAGTGCTGGGGTGGGAGAAGCAGTTTGCTTCCCAACATCCATCCTGGGAGCCGCAGTGGAGTGATGGGTGCCAGCCCCCTCCCTGCAGAGCCAGCCCCACCTGCACTGTAACAACTGTTTGCCATCAGCTTTTGATTGCAACCTTCTTATCTCCAAGTTTCGGCATCGTTACAAATCCCAATGTTATTCAAATTGCATCAATTATTCAATTCCTGCTGCTGGGAGGGTGATGGGAAGGCAGCATGTCAGTGAGCAGCACCCACCCGGCCTCCTTGGAGAGATTGCTGATCCCAGCACCCACATGGCCCCTTTGGAGGCATTTCTTATCCCCGGGGAATCCATTTGATCCTGTTAACCTGTGCCTTTGTCTCCTGTGGAACCAGCAAATTGCTCCAGAATCTCTTACAAGTTTGTTTCCAGAGGCGATTTGTGGCAGGAATTTGAATAAACTTTCTATTGACTTTGATGGCCATTTATGCAGCGATTTTTCCAGCCAGGCACCACCTGACCCGGGGTCAGGTCTGAGGACACCGGGAATGTCCCTACAGGGGGTGTGGGCACTGCCAGCTCTTCACAATAGGTGATGAGTGCTGGTAGATGAGATCCCAATGTGGAGGGGAGACAAATCCCATTTCTGGGGGGGCTAAACAAGGGGACCCAGCCCTCCTTGCTGCCGTGCCCACAGAGTCCCAGCAGTGGTTTCTCTGGGGGCTGGAATAGGGCTGAGCCCACAGCAGCGTTCCCTGGGGAGAGGAACAGTCCCAGTTCTCCCTGCAGCCTCTCTGCCTCCCCTCCTCCTCCATTCTCAGAGCTAAGATTCCTGATGGGATTGAGAAGGAATAGGTGGGAATACCCCAGGAGCTGCCAGCTCTGGTGCTCACCCACTGAGGCTGAAATGTCCCCTTGATGCTCCAGCCTGAGCCGTTCACCTGCTGCTGTTCCACACACCTCCCAGTTTATTTTATTCTCCTAGAGGAAACCAGGGACAGGTTTTGCCCGAGATCTGCAATATTGGTTCTTTCCCACTGGGAAACTGTATAAAATTCCAGAGAAGCGACGCAGCCGGTGCTGGCAGCCACAGACCCAGAACTGCTCAGAAATTGCCTCAGTTAAATGAAATCGAAATAAACTCAGGGATGTGACTGACATGCAAAGGTGGGTGATAGCACGAGTCTTCATCAACTCCCTCCCACCCTTCTTCATCCTCATCCCTCCACTCAAGATCCTGGAGATCCTGACCCCGCTCCTGCCATCCCTGAGTCACCACCTCCCCTCAAAGAGGGGCCCAGATTTCTTTGCTTTTGGTGACTTTTTCGAGGCTCGAGTATGATTAACACATCAAAAGGCTGTTTTGCTTTGCTTAACAATATTATCTGCTTAACTGCTCTGTTAATTGAATCACGGCAGCGTTTGTTTGTGCAGGGGGGTCACCCCAACATGTCTATTTTATTTGATGACTCTTGTGTCCTATTAGTGGTTTTTAAAGCTGGTTCTGTCTCTCAGCAGGAATGGGCAGGGAAAGCAGGATGGACACAAGGCAATCCCCAGTGCTTTAGCTATGAAATCCTGGCTCCTGGGTTTGCTCAGGCACTGAGGCTGGCACACAGGTCAGGGATGGGTCCCCGGGGCAGGCAGAGCCATCCCTCCTGTGCTGTGGCCTCAGGTGCCTTCCGTGTCCTGAGCATCCCAGTGCTCTGGGCATTCCTGAGGATCCCACTGCTCTGGGCATTCCTGAGCATCCCCCTGAGTGTTGCGGGTCCCTTCAGTCCAGGGAGATCAAGGGACTCATTTCAGCCCCTGTACCACATGCCAACATCCCTCTTGCCCTCACAGCTGGCAGATGCCACTCCAGGGCTGGGAGCAGGGCCAGGCACACAGGTCACCCCTGGGAATGTGCTGGTTGGGGTCTCTCAGTGGGACACGGATGGGCTGTGGGATCACAGGGATGGCTGGAGGGGGATGTGAGTGCCATATAACCCCCATTCATGTCCCAGTTTCCCAGTCTCTCTGCAGCCCCTCCAGGAAACTCAACCAGATTGGGAAAACAGCCCTGGGGGTCCTCCCAAAGCACCCACTGACATTTCCCCCACTGTGGGCACTGCAGCGGGGCCTCTGAGACCCCCCTCGAGCCCCCCCGGCTCGTTCTCCCCCTCCTTTCCCAAGGCTCCTACGCCTGAACTGAACGAAATCAGATTAAGGGCAGCAGACAAAGCCCCGTGCACGAATAAACACGGCAGGAGAGGGTCGGGACTGCTGGGAAGCGGGAAGAACCCCAGGAATGAGGTGGCCACAGGGGGAGTGGGGGAGGCTCAGCCCCGTGTCCCCCACAGGGTTGTCCCCGCCGCACACCGGGCGGGATGGGGACACAAGGACACAGCACAGATGGAGACAGCACCTTCCCGAGTGGATAAGCCGTTCCAGAAGGGTTTCCAGGCACTCCTGCCAACGGGAGAAGATGAAGAGATGTTGCAAGAGTGATGGAGATGGGGACACTTGAGGGCAGCTGGGGACACTGCCTGGGGCAGTGAGCAGGATCACGTCCTCGGCCCGGCCCGGCCGCTGACGACCGGGGACTTTATCCTTCTCATTGCAACCGGTGACGTTTTATTTCTGCTCCGATTTTCCTCCGGCCCGAGGCATTCCAGCCGGGATGGGCTGGGGACAGGCTGGGCCTTGCTAAGAGTGGAGGAGACGGATCGCTGGAGAATCCAGACAGCAAATAATCTGGCTCTGAAAAGAGCTGCTGATGCCTCATTAGCAACTTTGAAAAGCATCCGGTGAAAAAGCCTCTGCCCTTGTGTTGGGGGTTTTCTGCTCATTCCTCCTCTTGTCCTTGATTAATAAGGACATTTGCATGTAAATTGGCTCCTGGATCCTTCCCAGCGGTGCCGGCTCGGGTCTGTCCCCACCTGAAGCTCTCCCAGTCTGCACCCAGTGCCCTGGGAGGTCTGGGTGCCCGCAGCATGGCATGGCATTGTCCAGGATGTCACATGGATCTGGGACACAACTCTCGCCTTTGCTCTGCAGTAATTGGCTTGAGTCACCAATATCTGCAGGGCTGGGAGACAGGACAAGGACATGGAGGAGGGACACGGGACAGGGAGCAGGGACAGGGAGGTGGGACACAGGGCACCCTGGAGAAACCACCAGCCCGGCGGTGCCCAGGCTCCCTCGTGCTGCTGCCCATGAGCAGCTCCGCGCCTCGGCTCTGCTGTGGATCGTACAAAGGCTTTTCCAGTTGTTTGAACACGCTCCCCCTCCCGCCCGCGCTCCCCCGGGACAGCATTTTCCAAAACAAATGCATTTGCTGAATGCATATGCACAAGTGCCTCTCGTTGGGCGATCTGTCTGCCTGTTTGATGTCTGTTCCCACATCGTGTCACTTTAAAAGGTAACATTTTGTTAATGGAAAACATTGCCCGGCTCTTCCCTCTCCTCTCTCCCAGCGTTGTCCGATGCAGGACAGGACAGAGGACAGGCCATGTGCCACCAGTGCTGTCCACATGCCACCACTGCTGCCATTTTCTGACAAGTGT
>NW_021940379.1:1831067-1853823 GCF_001715985.3 Manacus vitellinus
GAGCCCCCGTTTGTGTCGTTCCCAACCTGCCACCGCGAATCAAAGGATCTGCCACGCACGCCACAGCCCTTTCTTCTCATATCACTCACACCACTTCCACGCTGCATTGTGACAATGGGGTGTAATTAAGGTGTCAGCATATCATTTAGCCTTTTCAATATAAAACCAGGAGACAGGCTGGGAAATCTGTAGTCTTCTTTAATGAGGAATGCAGGGGGAAAATAGGAGAAGCGGAGGTAGTGGCTTGGCGAGGGTGGGACAAAAGACACCTCAGTGGTGTGGGGCTTTGGAGCACACAGGGCACTGGGCTGGCACATGGCCATGGATACCTGTACTCCACTGGGGCCACATCATCCTGGAGGGAGAGGAGACCCTGCCAGGGCCAGGCACTCCCAAGGCTCTGGGAGTATCCCTGGGGGGACTGCAGGAACCACCAGCACCCAGAAAAAGGGACTGGCAGTGCCATACAGGGCATTCCAGGTGGTTCCCACTTGGAAGTTGTTCTCGAATGCGGCTCCCACCCCATGGGAGTCTTGCAGAGCCGTGTGGGACATACAACGAGCTCATGGCATAAACTGTGTGACAAGGGACAGAGTCATGAGCTCACGCTGGTGCCAGAGCAGCACCAGGTTTGATCAGTGCTGGGTTCACCATGGTGCTGTTGGTTTGCCAAACAGCCGCTCCAGCCTCGCTAATATTTTTCCCAGTTCCCAGCAGTCACTGCATTGGGAGACCCCATCTGTATCACCCCGAAAGCAGGGTGTCCCCATTCCCCCACACCATCCCGTGGGCACTGCAGCACACCAGGGGCCAGCTGTGATCCAGAGGGCAGCCAGTGAGTTCAACACCATCAATAATCCCTGATGGCTACAGAAAGCATTTTCCCGAGGAATAAATTCTTGCTGCATCAAAAGGAAGCTACAAATCAATGCAGGAATCGCTCATTCCGAACGCTGGGAACTCGTCTCGCTACAGTGGGAAGCATTAGCTGGGAAGGGGGGGACACTGAATTGGGTCTGGGATCATCAGTCCCCTCCATAAACCAGGGACCAAAATTAATGATGGGGTGAAAGAGGAGTGGGATAATCCACCCGGCTGTCCATGCTCACCCTGCTGCTGTGCCAGCCCTCGGAGCAGTTTGCCAGAGGCCACGGCTGCAAACTCCTGGTCCTGCTGCCAGCAGGAGCTGGGGGCGGGTAGGGAATTGCTGTTGGGATTTATTTTTCTTGTATAAAGATCTCTGTCAACTTTTCCATGCGGCACATCCCCGCTCCCGGCCGGGCGGTTCAAAGCCGCAGCGTGGTCCCGGCACAGCCTCCCACCTCCATCCCGGCCTTTGTCTGTGCCGGCTCCGCTCTCAGGGCACTTTGGGAGAGATGGATGTGCAGCCTGCCGAGGCAGGCGTGTTCCAGGCGAGATCCTGGGAAGAGGTTTCCTTAGCAACAATAATGAAGTGTGAGCCAGAGAAAAGCTCTCCTGGCTCTGCTCCCTCCTCCGGGGACTCCCGGCAGGTTTGGGTACACCAGGGGGAGAAGCACATTCCAAGTGTCCGGGATGAGCACTGGAGCAGGAGTGGAGCTGCTCTGCATCCTGGCATCAAGATTAGCTGGGAGAGGGGGATCTGGATGCCAGTGCTGTGTGTGCCGGGAAGCCAAACCACATGCAGGCAATGACCACAGCACTGCCCGAGAATCCCTGTGGCCACGGAGCGGGCTCAGCTCCAGATCTCCAAACCACCTCTGCTCAGGAGGATGGAAATGTACCATGGAAGCAGCTCCTACGGTCCAGCTCAGGTGAGAAACCCCGAAATGTGAGAGGTGACCCCATCCCTGGCAATGCCAGGTGGCACAACCTGTCCAGCAGCTCCTGGTGGGATGCTTGGGAAGTGACATGTGGAGCCCCTGGTTTCAGGGGCTCGGAGCAGTCCCAGCCACATGCATCGGATACGTGGCTGCAGTGGCAGGTGCCAGGGGGGTTGTTCCCAGTGGGAATGGTGGTGGACTGGATGCTCCCCTCCACCAGCAGTGCCCAGTGCCACCTCCAATTGCCAGTCCAAGTTTTTAATTATCTTGTTTGCATTGTAGTGTTCCTCTTTCACCCCTTCCTGAATGGAAGCTCAGGTGAGGCACGTGTTGGCAGGATGGGAGGGCCTGGAGGGGCCGGGGCTTCCTGCAAATCCCCCCATGGAGCTGGCAGGTTTAATGGGGCTCAGCCAGCGGCTGCCACATCCCAATATTTAGTGTTGCAAGGAAGTCAATCAGTACATCATTAGTGCCCTGCTCCCTCCCCTCCTTACACAGCCCCACTTTGGGGGGCAAAACCAACCCAATTGGGCTCTTGCTCCATTTGCCATCGCTGGGGTGGTGTCCATCCTCTGGGAAACATCTGTTGGAGCAAGAGGCAGGGGTGGCACCGCTGGGAGAGTCCCTGCTTATGCCCTGGGTCAGGTGGAACTCCCTGGATCCCGCTGGGAACTCCCTCCCCTGGGTTGTATCCGTTCTGCAGCCTCCCTGTGGAGCCGTGGTGATGCCCCCTCCTCCCGGCCCCGCCGGCTCTCTGGGCGATGGCACTGTGCCTCGAATCACAATTACAGTAAATAAATCCTATTAGAAGGACTTTTACTACCGCATGCTCCTCATTACAATATGCCCAAACCCCCGGCTCCTGGGATCGCCCTCGTAATGAGGCCGGGATGGATGGATGCGGGAAAATTAGCGCCGATACAAGTTAATTTGTTTTTATTAGCACGGCGCTGGCAGAGGGGATGGGGGGGTGGGTGTCACCCCATTGGAGTGGCGCAGGGATGGGAACCCTCCCGTGGGAGCAGGTCCATGGGCTGGATCACTGTGTGTCATTGTCCCCTCGGCCACCGCCCGGCTGCCCTTGGCCTTGGGGACATCCCTGTCCCATGCTGGGGTGGGACAGGCAGATGGTGGCAAGGAACCGCACACTGGACAAGGTCATGTCTCATTAATAAAGGCTAATTAAGAGGAAACCATCAAAAAGAGGGGCTAGAGTTCTCTATATAACCCATGCCGGTGCTGCTGGTAATTAACTCGGGGCTGTGACAGCTCCTGTGGCCAGTGCGGCACCGGGGGGTCACCGGGACAGCCCTGCCCCCATGCCCTGCCCTGTGGCCACCAAGTCTCCCCTCGTGCCCCCCACAGCACCGACAGCTGGACCTGAGGGAACAGCTGGGCCTTCCTCAGGCTTGGAAAATATAGATCACACCGTTAATAATACATACATTTATTAAAATTAAACCACCGGCAGATATGACATCCAGCGGCACTGAATTATGGATAGACCTCAGCCCAACCTTTGTTTTTAATTAAAAAGCCCCTTTCAGTAATTCCATTAAAGCAGCAGCTTATGTTTTCCTTCTCTTCCCCCCTTTCAAGCACACCATCCGGCAGCATTCGGGTTGCGCTGATGAAACGTCTTTGAAGTTTCATGAATTGCTGATGTAATTGAATAAAAATAATATTAAGGGGAGAGAGAAGGAGGGGAGAGAGAGAGACTTTTCTCTAAACCTAAATCCTAATGAAATCACCTTACTGCGCCGGGCGGAGTGACAGCGAGCCGCTGGATTTGTGCATATTCCCGTAATCCTAAACCCATTAGCCAGGAGGCTCCGTGCGAACCACATGTTGCGGATTACAGCCGGAAAAAAGGCTCCAACAACCCCCCAAACCTCCCTTTAATTGCTGTGGGGAGGCCCAGAGGTGCAGGACCCCCCCGAAGGGCGGGAGGTGCAGTGAGTGTGTTGGGGCTCAGAGCCCTCAGAGCCCCCCTCGACAGCAGCTCATTAGTGCTTTTTTCAGGGAATTAAGGTGGAGAGCTTTCCAATTATTTTGCTGTGTACTGTTACTAATGGAAATTTGAATTTTTGCCTTCCCTCACCTGCTAATGGAAGATCCTCGAGGAGGGATGTCCAGCTGGAGGGGATGCTCGGGATGAGCTCTGGTGGCTGTGCTGGAAGGAGGTGGCTGTGGGAAGGAGGCCACAATCTCTGGGACTGGGAGGAGAAGGAAGGTGTTCCTATCCATGGGAGAGCAACCTGGCCTAGTGGAAGGTGTCCCTGCCCCTGGCAGGAGCTGGAATAAGGTGATCCTTAAGGTCCCTTCCAACCCAAACCATTCCAGGATTCCATGATTCTATGACAAAGTTGCCTTTCCTTTCTTCTCTCCCTCCTAATTCTTTCTTTCCCAATTTAAGCTCCTCTCCAGGATAATGCAATAAAGACATGAAGCACCTAATTTTCGGTGGGGGACAACAGACACGACGGTGTATTTACCCAGTCAAACCATTATGAAATCCTACAATTAAGGCTTCAATCAGATAAATGCAATTACATAATACGATCTTATACGATATAATTAAAAACATCTGCAATCAAACCAAAGCCGATGGTACGGCAATCCTTAATCAGAAATTACCCAGATACAGCAGAGAGGCTTCATCCTGGAATCTGTTGGGACATGGTGGTGGCATGGCAGTCCCCCTCTGGCACAGTCACCATGGCAGGATGACAGTGGCCATGGGTGACCACGGGGAGCTGATGGGAGCTCTGAGCCAGCCTGCCTGATCCCAGCCTTGCCATGCCCCAAAATCCATGCCCACCTCCTCCAGGACACCAGCTCAGCATCACCGTGGGCACACAGAGGTTGTGCCACAGACAAAGGGTTCACGGGGGGCCTTCCCAGCCATGCCGGGGTCTCAGGCTGGCAGTCCCATGCCTGCAAAGTGACTGGGAATTCTCCCTGGGAAGAGGAATGGGCATCATTGGCTGTTTTTTGTTGCACTGGCCATGCCAGCACCACATCCTGGTGCTGGGACAGGCTGAGCTGTGCTGGGAGTGATGTGGGTCCAGGGCTGAGTGCCTGGCCCTGGCACAGCCCTGCGTGTGCCAGCTGGCACCAAATGAAGACAAATGGGCTGGTGACACATTCACATCCATTAATGGCAGCGCCGCGCTGGGAGCGCTGGAGACGCGCCGGCGCTGGCAGGAGCAGCAGCAGCCCTGGGTCCAGCACCCCATCTGGGGGGGCCAGGGGGAGCAGCAGCCCTGGGTCCAGCACCCCATCTGGGGGGGCCAGGGGTGACAGGGGGCTCAGCAGGGCCAGCATAGCCCTGGGGCTCTCACATTCCCACCTCAGCTCTGCTCAGAGCCAGAGCCTGTCCCAGGCTGTTGGCGAGGGAAGGAGCTGGATGGGGTCCAGCACTGGCAGCACGGCCCTGCCACAGGTCCCCCATTGCTCTGAGCCCCTCACCCTCTGCAGCCCCAGCTCCTGCCCTCTGCCTCGGCCTCTCACAGGGATTGTTTGGAGGTGCAGACATGACCCCCCTTTGTATGTGCTGACCCATCTTGCATGTGGCTCAGGCATCCCAGGACAGCACGTGGCACTTCCAGGAGTGCAGCACCAGCCATTGGAAGTGATATCCAGCCGATGTGGTGTCTGTGCCGCAGTTGTCTGAGGGGTGGTCAGGAGGAGCCGTGGGGTGAGGCAGGAGCACTGACCCTGCCAACCTTTTCCACCCCCGACCTTTCCCCAGCTCCTCTTGGAAATGCCACAGAGCTCCTCGCCCGGATGGATTAAATGTCAGGGAAGGTGGATTGAATATTTCCAGCCGCTGCGTCGGGTGCTGCGGGTGGGTTTTCCAGCACTGTGAGCAGCTCCAGAGGGAGCAGGGGCTGTGATCCAGCTGTGTCCCCATCCCTGTCCCCACTCCCATCCTCATTCCCGTGCCACCCCGGAGCAGGGCTGAGCCGGCCGAGCCGCCGGGACGATCCGCGCTCGGCTGCCTGCGAGCGTTTAAGCAGAATTGAGTGTGTGTTCAGGCACTTTCAAACACAAGTAATCTTCATCTGGGAGACGGGAAGTGAAATATGTTATTGCCGGGCGCAGTAAATTACCCGTGCCAGCCCTGCCGTATAAAACATCGCCGGCGCCGGCCAGCGCAGTCACTCACCCGCGTGGGGCCTCCACCGCCCCCATCCATTACGGAACAAACGGCTGGTGGTCAGCACAGACCAGGTGCTGGGGCTTGTGTGGCCACTCCAACACCAGCTCCCACCCCGGCACCACGCAGGCAGGACGTGATGCTGGGGGATGGATTTCCCCTGGCAAGCACCAGAAGGTCAGTGGGAGCTGAGGACGGACCAGCAGCAGCTCTGCCACCGGCTCCTCCAAGCAGCACATGGCGCCGGCTGGTTCCTCTCCTGCTCCCGGGAACAGCCCCAGTGGGGTCCCACATTGGGGTGTCCTTGTCATCGTGCGTGTGCTGCTCCAGCAGGGCGGACGAGCTGCCGCAGCTGAGTCGGCGGAAGCACCCGCAGAAGGTGGGAGGCAACCACACAACTCCCACTCCTTTATTTTCCTGGGAAAGACCTTTGGAAAGCCAACCCCGAGCCCGTAAAATAAATAAAATAAATTCCCGCAACTTTAACAATCATTGTGTTGGATTTGGGAGATGTTATTCCTCGTGACAGACAAGGGCAATTATCTGCTATCCGCCAGCAGTTTTAGCCTAATTTCATTACTGCTGTGCAATTCTTCCCGAGCCGCCAGTCTATCACTGTCTCCCAGAAAGGATTAGCCGGCACTTTCTTCATCTTCAAATGAATTTTAGCTGTCATGCCCTTGATGAATAGAAGAGGGAGGACGGCGAGCCCACGCCGGCGAGCGTGGCAGCCCGGCTGTGCCACAACGCCGGCACTGACGCTCACCACGAGCATCACCTGTGCCGGGCACATCAGAGCCACCAGGACCAGGCAGCTGGGATGTGCCCTGGGATTTCCTGCCGTGCAGGACGAACCAGCCACGGGGTTTTCTTGGAGAGCACATTGGAGACGGACAGGGCTCTGAGCCGGAGCCCAGGCGCAGCCTTTCTCCCGGCATCCAGGAGGGATTAAAATGACAGCATCTGTAATACAAGGAAATAATGAACACGCCGTCCTTCTCCCTCTCCGGGAGATGCTTATCTGTCAGTGTGGGCCACTGAGGGATAGAGAAAAGCAATTTAAACTTCAGAGATGAAGCTGCAGAGGATGCTGCGGGGAGAGATGTCCAGGCGATGGTGTCCTGTGAGGATCCGCCGTGGTGCCAGAGCCGATGGGAGAACTGGTGCTTTGCTGTCCTGGCCAAGCTGGAATAAGGCACATGGAGCCCAGATCGATGGCCCCATGCCCTCATGCTGGAGCCTCTTGTCCCCATGGCCTCAAGCTGTGCCAGGGGAGGTTCAGGTTGGACATCAGGAGGACTTTCTTCATGGAAAAGGTTGTTAAACATTGGAAGGGGCTGCCCAGGAAGGTGGTGGAGTCCCCACCCCTGGAGGTGTCCAAGGAACAACTGGACATGGCACTCAGTGCTATGGTCTGGTTGACAAGGTGAGGATGAGATACAAGTTGGACTTTATGGTCTTGGAGGTCTTTTCCAACCTAAATGATCCTGGAATTCTGTGAAATAATGGGGGAAACTCTGGAGCCCAACAGCGTGAAGAGCCCAGTTGCATCCCGGGACACATGGAGCAGATCCAGGGACCGTCCAGGGTCCCCTCGGGATGTGGGAACATCACTTGCATTAATGGGAACCCCCGAGCCGGTGCCAGCACAGGGGCTCCATTATTTTTGTAAACATTAATTCCCACACGGTGCATCGTCCTGGTGGAATATTTTAGCACCTTTAATGTAATTTCCTGCTCCCTCTGAAATATCATTTTAATAGAACCAGCCGCACCATGTACCTGCTCCCTAATAAACCTCTGCGACTTTAATGAACTAAATAGCAAATTACTTTTTTATTCAAGAATGAAATTTCATCATATTCATAATTCATATTTTATTTCAGACATCTGCTGCTGATTACATTACATTTAACTAAAATTAGATGATGCTCAGAATGTAATTAAGCCCCTGCCAAATTCTCTGGCCCACCAATACCAGGCTCGCTCAGCGGGGGCCGCTTGGAACCTAATATGTAATTAGGAGCTATTTTCTAGCTGTTTTTAAAGTCTGAAAATTAGCTGCCTTTATTAATCACACAGACAAATATAAAGCAGAGCCAACGCTTGCTGAAATTTCTAAAAAGGATTTTTTTTTAATTATACACCACATAGCGCTGAGACTCATTTTGAATGTTGATTTGTTGTGCACTGACATTTTGACAACTAGTTCTCAATTTGTCTGTCGTAGTTAGGCAACAACAAAGCAGACGGTAATACTTAACTTTCAAAACCTTCAGCGTGCAGGGAGGGGAGGGTGGGGGGGGGAGGATGGCGGGGACGGGCTCCCAGGCCCTGTGTGTTGGTGGCTGAGCCCCGGAATGGGGAGCCAAAATCCCAAGGGACAGGTGGCAGAGGGGACAGGGAGGCCGTCGAGCGGGAGATGAAGATCTACAATGCCTGGAAATGACTGTGATGGGAGTCTCGACTATGTCCTGGGGGCACCCCCAGCCTCGCAGAGGGGACGCCCCCAGTACGCCAAGCCTCCAGGCGCCGCTATGCGGAGTCCCAGGAACAGCGCTGAGCCCTTCACAGCCTTCCGGGGTCCTGGTCCACTCCCCCACCCTGATCCCAGCAGGGACCCTGGGAGTGTCAGGGAGCCCTGAGGGTCCCCAGCAGCCCCCCACCCCTCCGTGGCTGCGCGCTGACATTTCCTCTCTCTCCCTGACCCTGTTTCTGCTCTCTCCGTGCTCTCCAATAATGTCACTGCCTCCTCAGCATCTATTCACCGGAGCAGAAAGAAGCCACTGCTGACATGGAGTGAAAACAAACAATAATAATACCATCTGTGCCTGGCAGGGGCCAGGCAGGGAGCAGTGGGGTCCTGGGTCAGGGGGACATGTGCTGGGGGGCACAGGAGCCCTCTGGGGTGGTGGGAGACACTCCAAGGGCGAGGTTGCCCCGTGCACTGGCTGCGAAGGAAAAGGAGGGTATTTTTACACAAAGTGTTTTCCTTTTGGTGCCAAGAAACACCAGTGACCCCCCAGCTCTCAAGGGGCCCCCACACTTGCCCTCAGCAGCCTGTCCAGGATGGCCAGTGTGCTCCCAATTCCTCAATCCATCCTTTAGGATGGAGCACATCTTCCCCTCCCCGTTCCTGCGCTGGCTATTAGAGGCAAACCCAGGCTCGTTAGTCTTTCTGCAAAGCTCATAATGTGAAAAATGAAGCTTGAGAAAAATTAGCCAAATTACCAGGCTAATCCTTCAGCAGCAATCGCTGCTCCACTGCACATCCGTAACGTGGGAGCAGCGCAGCGCACGGCTGTGGGGTGGCTGGGAGAGGAGGGATGATCCGTGGGGAGAACACGCTCCACGGGGTTTGGGCTGGGCTCCAGTTCTGCTCCCAAGGCAGCAAAGTGCAGGAGAGAGGCGGCTGTGTCTCCTGCTGTATCCCCTGTGTCCCTGTGAGGCATCATTCCCATGGGAGCAGCTGCTCCTGCTGCCCATGGCTGATGAGGGGCAGGAATGGGGTCCCTGTACCCCAGATCTCAAGGAATCACAGGAGGTGATTGCAAGTTGTTGCAAATGAAGGGGTGATTCCCTTGTAGAAGTTGGGATACATTCCAGACATCCCTGGGTTATCCCAGTGGGTGTATGAGGCCCCTGAGAAGCCTCTGATGGAGCTGGCAAAGGAGGAATTTGGAAAGGAGGGAACGGGCACTCCCGTGCTCACAGATGGATGTGAAATCTGTGCTTACTTCCAACAGACTGGGACTGGCTCCAGGTGCTGATTTCAGCAGTTCTGGTCCCTGTGGCACAGGGAAGGCAGAGCCCCAGTGTTGGTGTGGGCAGGGTCCTGCTGGCAGTGCCACCCTGGCTCGGGGCCCTTCCCACAGCAGAGTCCCACAGACCTCAGCCCAGGGCACCCTCCTGTCCCCCACAGTGCCACACCCATCCCTGGCCTGGGAACATCCCCCACTTCCACTGCAGCAGGGAGCAGAGTGAGATGAGCAAACCTGGAGGAAACAAACCTGCAGAGGTGGCTGGTTCAGGCTGGACATCAGGAAGAATTCCCTCATGGAAAGGGTGGTCAGGCTTTGGAAGCAGCTGCCCAGGGAGGCAGTGGAGTCCCCACCCCTGGAGGTGTACGAGGAACACTGGACATGGCACTCAGTGCTCTAGTCTGGTGACAAGGAGGGGGCCAGTCAAGGGCTGGACTTGATGATCTTGGAGGTCTTTTCCAAGCTCAGTGATCCTGGGATTCTGTGAGTTCCCTCTCCATTCTCTCCCCCAGCCCTCGCTCCAGGGAAGGCAGTTAATGAGGCTCAGCCCCTGACGTGCTGTTTAGAAGCGAGTTTTCCCCGTGCTGGATTTGGCATTTCTTTGTGCCAACCCTCACAAAGTACAGACACATGTAAGTGGTTAAAGTCAACATGCTCCCAGATACTCACATTGATTACACTGTATTAGAAAATAGTAAATTATTTATCAGCCTTTCTGACTTGTGATTAGTGTAAAGCCGTTCTTGGATGCAAATTGGAATTGTAATTAGACATGTAGAAAGCCAGCATCTGAGACCTGCTCTCCTGAAGCAGTGTAAGGTACTGTTTTCCTTTTGTACCCAGAATAATTATCAAAGAACACTTTGCACATAAAAAACCCATCAATTTATTAAAACCAGAGACAGTTTTACATGTGATCAGGGAATTAAAGCTGGTCACCATGATGCTGGGAGCTTAGAGCCAGAACATCTCAGGTTCTCACAGTTGCTTTTGTTACACCTGGGCTGGAAGGGGAAGGCAAGTTCCAACACCTCTGTCAATTCATTACTCAGTTTTAAATGAAGCAATTCTTGAGCAGAGATGCACTTAAAAACCCACTTAAAAAACCCACCCCAGACAAAGAGAACAATGATAAAACTCCTTTGGCAGGTACAGCAGAGACCACAGTCACTCAGAGTCAGCTCATGGCTCCCAGAGACTCCGGCTTCAGCCACTTCCCTGCCAATTCCCTTCTGTTCCGTGGCACAACTCATTAAAATTTCAGGAGTAAAAAAATCCATTTACATTTGTGTAATAAGTCTAAATGCATTTAGGTTTTAGAGTTTGCCAACTGCAACTTATGGTGAGCTTTTGAGGACGTGGTTTGGGTTTCTTTCCCCTACTTAATTACATCAAAGTAAACCCAACACCAGGCAGGGTCAGGGACGTGCTGGTTTATGACTGAAGCGTGAGAGAACAGTTATTAAAAGCAGAAATTTTAAGCCTGCCCTTGCCTGGAATTGCCCTCTTTGCAGGTGACAGGTGCTGTTTGAGCCAGACCTTGAGTCTGTGAATAAAAACAGAGCCCGACTACAGCATTCTGCTTATCAGCCCAGGCAGAGATTATGGAAAAGAGTGAAAACTGATAATTTCACTGGAATTGTGCTCTATCTTGCATTTTAATTACCCAACTCTTAATTAGTAGCAGTAAGAGCCATATTAAAGGTTTCCTCTCTACTGTGGAGTCCAGAAGAAACAGAGATCTGAGCGTCAACCCTCAGCTGCCAAGATGCTCGTCACCCAAAAATGTCAAAGCACATCCACCTTGCCAGCCCCCTCCACGGGACACCAGGCAGGAAGGAGACACCACATGCATCTGAAGCAGCAAAGCATCATTATCCTGCTGGAATCCAGCCAAGCCCCTCTCCTCCCGCCCCTTGGGATTAGCAGAGCAGTTGAGAAAGTAAATTCAAACCAGGATTTTGAGAGCCTGGGTCAAACCCACACCTCATCCAAGAGCAGGCAGGTGCTCCTGGGTCCCCATGGCAGCCCCCAGTCCCAGTGACAGCAGGCTGAAAACTGCCTCCACATCCATGTGTAGAGGCCCTCAGTGACACAGGAGAGTGGGGAAGAAGTTTCCAGGCATCCAGGCACACAAAGCTCCGAGTTTTGGTGCCAAGGACTCTTCTTGCCAGAGGCAGCAGCTTAACTCTGGGAGAGCATGTGCAGCACTTGGGTGTTCAGAGAGGAGAGGGAGTGCAGGGTCACCCCGGGGGCCCCAATCTTGGTCTCCCAGCATTCAAATCCACAGGCACACAAGTCTTGCTTGGCTGCTTCCACGGCCAGTGGGGAGGTGTCTGCCAAGAGGAAGGCAAGAGCAGCCAGTGAGTCAGCTGGGCCACCACAGGGAGAGCAAAACAGGCCATGGCACCTTTAAACACATGGCCCCTGGCACGGGGCCAGTGCCCTCAGGGCCTGACACACATAAATGAATGCCCTGAATCGCCCCTGGATGACACACTGCAACCCACCCGCGTACACCCACCCATCCTGCCACAGCCCACCAGGCTGGCAGTGATCCCTCTGCCCCCAAAGCTGAGCCCCCCAGGGCCGTGGGGAACGGGGGAGGATGCCCAGGGTGGCAGTCACTGACCTGGTGGCAGCAGGGTGATGGCACAGCCGCCCCCGCCAGCCCCGGTCAGTTTGCTGTGCAGCCCATGGGACGCTGTCACCTGGCACAGCCTGTCCAGGGACGGGTGGCCAACCCCCAGCACGTTCAAGTGGTGTTGGTTTATGTCAAAGAATTCCTAAAAGCAACCACACAGAGATGAGGTGAGCACATGTGGAGACAGAATGGTCTTTACAGAAGAGGTAGAGAGGCGCAGGGGAGTTGCCCTACCTTCCAACCATCCCGTTTCTGCCAGAAATTCACCCACCAGCACCAGGCAACAAGGTTAGGACAGAGTCTGAGCCTTGGGCTGCTCATCTGTCCCTGTCCCCCTCACACATTGTAGAGTGACAAGGGTACAACAGCTCCTGGACCTCCTGAGAAAACCCTGATCACTGCAAGCTGCCAGCAGACATTTATTGCAGAGCTCTGTGATGCCTCCTGACTCCTTTCCTCTCCCTGTCACACGAGTGTTGAGCAGGAGGCTGTGCAAGGCCACGGGAAGGGCACTGAGCCAGCATCTCTCATTCCTGGCTGTCCCCCTGCCCTGCCCTGCCATCCACCCAGCAGAGTTAAATCCAGGGACTTCTGACACAACTGAGGCACCACTGCAGAGGCCACATGAAGGTACCTCCCCTTGCTTGCTTTGGGCAGCACTTCTCCTCCTCATGGGCAGGGCCTGGGTCGGGAGCCAAGGGGCCTCTTGGCAGCTCCACACTGGGAATCTGGCACCCAGCTCGAGTGGGGTCGACAGAGTCCTTCCCTCAGGAGCAGCACAGGCCACCCTGTGAATGCACCCCTACCCTCCTGGCAGCACTGTGAGTGCAGCCCTGCCTGCTGCCCCAGCCAGGCACAGACCTGCTGCTCCAGAGAGCTGCCCGAGCAGCCCCAAGGGATGGAAAACACCACAGAGCTGGGAGTTACAGCTTCTCTCCTCCCAGTACAACAGGTGATGGATTCAGGAACAGAGGGAAGGGCTTGGCCTGTGCTCAGAGTAAGTCTGGAGCAGGGCCAGGAGCTGACACTGGACCCCAGGTACCACAGGGCCATCATAGCTCATCAGCACCAGCAGCAGAGGTTGTTCTCAGCAACACCACTCTGACACCCCAACTCCACCACCTCCAAAGCACGTGGTGGCTGCTCCCAGAGGCTGTCACAAGCCAGGGGACACAGGACCAGTCCCAGAAAGGCTCCCTAACAGCAGCCCTGTGTTCCCTCCTCCAGCCAGTGGCCAAAGCTCTTACCTGTCTGCGGCTCACAGTGAGCCAGGAGGGATGCACAGGGAACACAGGGGCACATCACCCTCTCTCAGCTCCACACAGGTCTCCTGCCAACACTACAAGGAGGGGACAGTGCAGGAATAATCCCTCTTCCCCTTCCAGAGCATTTCTGTCCTGTTTAAAGAACAGCAGGGAGAGGAAGGAGCCAGCAGCACACAGAGCACAACCATCACCCTTCTCGGCTGGGCTGGACACATGTCCATCCAGAGGCCTCTTTACATGCCTGAGTGAGGGCACAGCACTGTCTGTGATGATCCAAGACACCTGTCATCTCCTGATCCAAAATCTGCCAGGAATCAGATGACAGCTTATGACACACTAGACTAGTTCGATGGGTCTAATACAGCACCGGCCAGAACAGCACATTTCAGAAACAGCCAAAAATATATATTTTTATATATATGCTGCATATAATCAGCTGGGCCTCTGAGGGCTCTTCAAGCACAAGACAAAACAACAGATTCAAGACAGGAACCTGCCCACTGCAGAGCTGCTTCCTGGGTGTGGGACACAAGGATGCTTTGGCATCTTCCATGTGAGGATCTCAGAGCACAACTCAAATTATCCCCCCTCTTCCCTGTGCCCCAATACTTGCAACAGCCTGAGGACATGGAATTAAGGAGAAGAGCGGTGTGAAGCTGTGCTGTGAACAGACTCCAGACCTCCCCCAGTTGATGCCAGCTCAGTCCACCCGGATGGGTACAGGATCCCACCACCCTCTTGGTGCAAAGGGAGCAGGACTTTGCCACGAATCCCACAGGAGACCCCTCACAGCTGCGGAGGGAACAACCCACCAGCAAGAGCAAGGACGAGCAGAGTCCTCACAGAAGAGATCCAGATGCCAACAAAGATCTGCCTTGCTGGTACCAAGTGGCTCCTGACTGTCCAGGTTGGCTCCCAGGGCCAGGCCAGGTTTGGCTCAGCTGGGACACACATCCCTCCCCCGGGCGCTGGGGATCAGCATTACAGCACTCTCAGCACTTCTTCCACTCGGAAGCGTGTTCCTCCCCCCCAGCAGCCTCTTCTCTGTGAGCAAAGCCAAGACAAACAGATCTTTGTGTGCACCTCGTGCATCACTGTCAGGTCAGCTCTGGGCACAGCTCTGTCTGTCGTTCTCCGGAGCCAGGACGAGCGCAGGGCACTGGGAGCTGGCTCAGAACCAGCCCATCACAAACCAGTGGCTCTGGGCTCCTGCTCCTCACTCCAGCCCTGGCAGTGACAGAGCAGTTGCTTCACAGTGACTGCCAGAGCAAGCATGGCTGGCCCATGGCACAGACATCACAATTCTTAGGGAAGGGAAACCAACCCTCTAGAGCCACAGGTCCACAGAGCCCCAGGCTCACTACCCCCATTCCCACCCATAGCTGTGGAGAGGCAGCAGCAGCATTTTGTGTCTCCTGGCTCCAGGAAGGGCATTAAAAGCAGCACACACAGACCACGGCTTCGCTCGGAACTGAACATTTCCTGCCATCACATTTTTTTTCTCAGACCTAATGTTCTTTAAATGACATTTTGATGTTCAACAGCAGCAGTGTCTAAAAATACTGGCGAACAAGCCCCTTACCTCCAGCACAGGGTAATACTCTGGTGATGGATTTGCAGGCATCTCTTCCAGAACACTTTGGCACTCCTGAGAAATGGCATCGATGGAGTCCAGCACCGGGTTCATTATTGCAGGGAACTGAGAAGGGGGGGAAGGAAGAGGTGAGACACTGGCCTTCCAAAGCACTGGGATGAAACCAGTCCCAGTCTCTCTGAGCTGGGCAATTCCTCACCCCATTTGGGGCTACTCATTCACAGAGCACCCCACTGCAAGGCACTGCTGCTCCTGCCTGCAGAAAATGGAGGAAGAGAGGGGAAGGCCAGAGGAATGAACTGTTCTTTTGCAAACTGGTGATTTTTGTGGCAAGCCCTGTTAATGCTGGAGAAAAGGAGGAGATGAGCTGAACCCCCATTCCCAGGCAGCCGGGTTTTAGGCAGTAGATAGGAATGCAGTGACCACAGGATGAATCTCCCAAAAGATCACTGTGGGAGCTACAGTCCCACATGAGGGTTATCTCCATGCCCACAACCACGCAGGTGCTGCACCTTCAGGATCTTCTCCTTGACCCCAGCCACCAGGACCTTGGTGCTTCGAGGGACTTTTGTGTTGGTCAGCAAGATCCTCAGCGTGGGCACCCTGAAAGCAACAGGAGACAGAGAATCCCAGAGCAGTTTGGGTTGGAAGGGACCTTAAAGCCCATCTCATTCCAAGCCCCTGCCATGGGCAGAGAACATCTCCTGGCCTCTTTCCTTCACAGTCCCCAAGGCTCATTCTGCCTCAAAAGGCCTCTTTCAGACACCCAACATAAGGAGACCCATTAGTTTTACAAAGCTTAAGCAGGTGCTTTAGTGCTGGGTTCAGGCTTTTTCCTCTTGGATGCAAGGAACAACTGTACTAGTACTATAAATAGGACTGTAATGTATTTACTGAAATCCATGGTTTTCAAGCAAAATTTTTCCTTTGAAATCCTCTCCATGAGGGTAGCCAGCAGTGGCCATTAACTGCTAATAGAGCAATTTCATGCACTGTGAAAGATTTTAATGGAGTCAGATTATCCTTGGCTGGCAGGAGGCAGAGGGAACACGCAGGACCCAGATTTCTCTCTGCCAGTGGGTTTTCCCCCCACCAGGTAAGCACAAAGTTTCCCCTCCCCACAATGTCATTTGCTGCCAGGAGCAGATCCATTCCTGCTGCCCATAATGCCATGAAATTAATATTGATCCTCTGTGCTGTGTTCATCTAATGTCAGATAATGACCAAACATTTCATTGTCCCCCCCATCCACCCCAAACCAAGGCAACACTCAGGCTGCCCACTCCCCAAATGTGGCTGCAAAGCCCTTCCCACGCTCCAGCCACCTCCCATCATCCTTATACCCACAACACCCACCCAGAGCCTCCCTGACATGTTCCACCCACCGTGTGTGAGGGTTATTTTTAAACTCCAATATTACCTCTTTAATGGTGTGATTTTTCCTGCTTGGTATCTCAGGGCTCCACCTAAAGTAAAATACATGTATTGTCTCAGCACAGGGCGAGTGCAGAGATAACACAGGAGCTCTTTCATCCTCAGAACCTCACCCAGAGCCTGTGACAGTAATTGCAAGAAACACCAGCTAAATGAACCATGTTCTCCAGCAGCACAAATGTGCCTCACCCTGCTGCCTTAATGAGAGGGTCTGGCCGAATGTAGTTAACCCAGGGCCCTTCCCTTTGCTCTCCTCTACTCTGGGATCACATCAAATAATTTTTTAAAAGGCAAAGAGTTTGGCCAGCAGTAAATCTTCCCTGAAAAAAAACAGAATCCAGCAGTGCTTCCCTGGGGCAGAGCCAAGCAAAAAGACTTCTATGGACTGAATGGGTGAGCAGCCATCCTTCAGCATGGAATTTCATTGTCCAGAAGGAATGTCTCACTTGGCTCCTACCCTCACAGAGGCACTGCGATTAGGTCTCATTAGAAAGATTATTAACAGTCTCCAAGGACACTTTCAAAACACTGGGAAGTCTCTGCTAATTGAAACTAAATGACAGCTGTCCAACTGCATTTTCTCCAGCATTATCCCTGGGACGGGATTAGGCTTCTTTGTTCCTGCCAGAATGTTTAAAATATCAGTTATTTGTGGTGGGGTCTCTGCCCCACGGCACCTGCCTGGGGGACACAGAGCCCTGGTGTTCCTGCAGCCAGTCCCCAACATCCCAGCTGGCTCCAGTCCCAGCTCACAGATGGGGCAAACTGAAGGATTCCCTCTGCTCTGAACAAAACAGGGCTCTGGATTTGGGAGTTTCTGTGGGGAGCAGCAAACACACCTACCCCAGGTACCAACAGCATTATCCACACCCGATGGATTGCCATGGATCACCCGCTCCCCTTGGAAGGCCCAGCTGTTAATCAACGTCAGCTCTTCTTCTGTCCACCTGGAAGGCAAGAAAATGACCCCAACACACAATTACCCCAGGCCAGCGTGAGGGAGGGAGCAGATTCAGGGAGATCAAATTTAACAGGATGCAAGTCCAAACCCATCCCCACCTCACCAAACACATTGGAAAGGCTGAGGGAGTTGGGATTGTTCAGCCTGGAAAAGAGAAACTAATAATTGTGGCCTTCCAAGACCTGAAGTGGCCAGAAGAAACATTTAGAGAGACCATATACAAGGTTCAGGAGTGACAGGACAAGGAGAATGGCTTCCCACTGCCAGAGGGCAGGGTTAGATGGGATACTGCAAAGGAATCCTTCCCTGTGAGGGTGGTAAGGCCCTGGCACAGGTTGCCCAGAGAAGCTGTGGCCACCCCATCCCTGGAAGTGTCCAAGGCCAGGATGGACAGGGCTTGGAGCGACCTGGGCTAGTGGAAGGTGTCCCTGCCCATGGCAGGGGAGTGGGATGAGATGATCTTTGAGGTCTCTTCCCACCCAAACCATGCCATGATTCTCTGATCTTGGTGTGAGATCCTGCTCATCAACAGGCAGGACAGTGCACTTACAGGAGCAGAGGGTGAGAACAGAATGGTAAAAGCTGCATTTCAGATGTGCAACTTCAGCCCCTGCTCACCAGCTGCTCAGCTGCACAGCCTCCCAAAATTGGAGTGTATCAGTTCTAACTCCACCATCTCCAGCAAATACTTTGATTTTTGGGGATTAACTCCAAACACTTGAAGCTGTGCCAAGTGCTGGCCCAGGGAGCACAGAAGGGAAGCAGACACACATCCAGAAGGTGTTATCCTAAAAATTGCAAAAGCAGGTTTTCTGTCGTCTGAAAAGCAGTCACACAAACTGCTGAATGCTTTGGGAGTTTAAATGCTGGCACAGACTTTGGTGCTGGGTCAGACTCACAAGGATCAAGGCCCCTTACTGAACACACTAATTAGCGGGCTGCAGAAGCAGAAAAAAAGCAAAGGCAGAGCTGCCACTTACAGAGCAATTGCTGGCTGTGACTTCAGAGATTTCTCCCCCACTGCCTCCCAAAACCCTACGGCTTCCCACACATCCCCTTCAGAACTCACTAGTCTCTCAAATCCACTTGTTCCCTCCACACTGAAGGATTCTGGCACCTCATGGGAAACTCAACACCCACAGGGAGCCAGCTGAGCCTCCTGCACCCTGCAGGGACACATTTACCTCATGCAGGGACCCAAATCATGGAATGGTTTGGGACTGGGAGGGACCTTAAAGCTCATCTCATCCCACCTCCTGCCATGGGCAGTGACACCTTCCACCAGCCCAAGCTGCTCCAAGCCCTGTCCAGCCTGGCCTTAGACACTTGCAGGGATGGGGCAGCCACAGCTTCTCTGAGCAACCTGTGCCAGGGCCTGATCACCCTCACAGGAAGGAATTTCTCCCCAACATCCCATCTAAACATACTCTCAGTTTGAGCACAGAGACACACCTCTGACGCTCCTTGCACACCACAAGCCTGCTCTACAGTCCATTCAACAGGTCTTTAGAATAAAACAGGTATTCCATGCTGGAGCACAAGCACAAATACAGATTTTGGAAAAGCCTCACAAAGTCTTGCAAGGCAAGGCAGGAGTTCCAAGAGCCACCTGCTGTGTGGAAGCTGTTTCCCTTCACTCCCGCTTCCCCAGGCTTCAGCTGAACGTCTTTATCCATCTCCACACACCTTGCATCCCACTTGCCAGTACTTAATCTGTGGAGCACTCAGAGAACAGCTCCCAACACCACAACTCCCAGACAGGAGCGAGGTTTGCTGTAAACCACTTGTTTTTAATCCTCTTTGAGAGGCTGCGATTCCTCCCAACACAGGAGCCATTATATCACGCTGTTCTTTTCTTGCCATGTTAAGCAAAAACCCTCTGAAGTCTGACACCCCCATCTCTCACTCTCCCCTCTGCGTGCCAGCTGCAAGGAAGGAATTATGCTGGATCCACGCTGCAGCCAAGGGAATGAATGAAGACATCCTGGCTGCTCTGAGTGGAGCTGCCCTTTCAGTTCTCAGTGTGGGAGATTTGCCCAAGCACAGGGGACAAACTGCTCCCTCCAAGAACCTGTTTCTGGGTCAAGCTGCAAATTCTGGTTTAGAAGCAGAACACAGTGAGACCCCCCCCCACTGCAGTCTCACTCTCATCCCACACCAAATACAGCCAGAAAAGGCTGCACCTGGCACAGGGAGCACAAGGAAGTTCTGACCCCCCCTCCAGCTGTGGCACACAGCTTCAAACAGAGCCTCCTCTCACACAGGGCACAGCACACCAGGCCTCCAGGGCTGAGCTCCAAGGGCAGAAGGAAAGAAACTCTCTTTCACCAGCCACTGATAAAGGGGAAAGACAGGCAGGAGATCAGGAGGAAATGTAGCACGCACAGAAAAAAAAAAATCCATGGGAAATACAGAAAACCCAGAAAGGATCCTGGAGGACTCAAAGCAAAACCTGGAAGATGCTCAGAGACAACAGAGGAAATTGAGGTTAAAAAAATTCAGCACATTAAAGTGTGTGTTTTATTTGCTTGGAAAAAAATCAAGTTTTTTTTTTCCTCTGTTTAACTATGTGTATGTGACACCAGACAAGGGAAATGAGACGAGTTTTATACATCTCTGCATCCAGCTGTTTCTATCAGGAGAAGTGAATGATAAATGTGGTTTCAGGTCAGGGCTCTGGGACAGGGTTGGGAACACTAGGGAGAGACAGGAAACGGGCTCAGGGTGCCACTGCTGTGGTCACAGCCAAGAGAGAGCAGGAGAGGTGGTAGTGCCAGAATTCCTGGAGGTAAAAGGAAAGATGGGGCACAGGGAGCAGAGCTGTGGATGCCAGGCAGGGAGGCTTCCCCAGTTCCTTACCTGGCTGTGGAGTCTCCCTCCTGCAGCGGGCAGGAGATGGCCCCACACACCATGAGCAGGGCAGCAGCCAAGCACACGGCATAGGCAGCACTGGAGCCCAGCCCTGCTCCCGTGGGCAGCTCCGACCACACCAGGATGTCCACACTTGGAACGTCCCTGGAACACAGACACACAGGAATGACACAACCACCCCAAATTCCACCATGAGACAACATTATACAGAGGCAAGAGGCCAAACGGGACTGACTGGAGGGAAAGCTGGTTGAAAACTGACATCATCAGCACACACATCTGACACACAGGGGCTTCAGGAGGGCTCATTGCCCGGTGGAGTGGCCTAGCTAAGCCTGAGACAAAGCCTTGCTGAGCTGGATCCATGACTGGCACAGCTTGTCAGGCTGACAGCAGGGACAGCACTTGGTAACTAAATACTTGAGCAGCATCACAAAGAGCCCCTTCAAAGATCGCTGTGAACATGATTTTAAACATATTTCTAAATAAAGCGTAAATACTCCAAATCTGTAATTGTAGTTACATCCCACTGGAGCAATGGGCTGATGGGAAGATGGAATATGAACACATCTCTGTCCCTCTGTTCCACTGAGCACACCTGGCTTGTACTACAGACCCCAAATTGAAACCCTGGAGCTTTTCCCTGTGGGTGAGTGTCAGAACTCTGTACTGCTGGTCTCAGAGCTGTGACAGCTCCAGTGCCACCAGTGAGCAACTCCCAGACTGCAGGGCCAGCAACGATGCAGCTGCACTTCCCAGCTCTTTAACCCTTGGTTTCTTTGATGTGAATACTGAAGCTGGGCTCTGACTTGGTTTCTAAAAGCCAACAGGGCTGTATCAGACTGACCACCTGCCCAGTCACACCAAGAGCATCAATGGTGCTGGGCAAATTTGGAAACTGGAACAGCCCTGAGTTGGGAGGAGCTGCCAGCTGGAGGGAGGGATGTCTCTGTTGTGACTGTGGGATGAACTGCTCTGATTTCAGCCCCTTGATGCCTAAATGAAAGCAGGCAATTTCCAACCCACCTGCCCAGGGCACCCACCCACCATCTCAGCTCTCAAGTCTCCTGAGGGCCCAGAGCCCAAATGCAGTGAGACTCCTTGTAATTCCTTATTTTGCCCCGAGGATTTGTTTTCTCCCCATGACTTCGTAGCAGCAACTAATGGTGAACAACACCCAACAGGTTTATTTTGGGGCAGGAGAAGAGCCTTACCCATACTTAGCTGAAATAGCCAGGCACATGTACAGGAAGGCAAGGGTAGCAAGGCTATCAGGACCTGTGGCTTCAGCAGCAATTCCAGCAAACTCCCTCAGTGCATCCAGCTGCTCTAGGCTGGGGGACTTAGACTCCTCAAAGTCAGCTATGGAAGCAAGCAGGGGAGAATTTAAACACTTAGAAACCAGGGAATTGTTCAACTGAAAGCAATATTTACAACACCTTCTGTTACAGTAGGCAGAAACAGGTGGAGCCGATTTTAGGTTCTACCTCAGGGTTCATGATAAAAATCAAAGCAAATTCTCCCCCAGCCACTCCGAAATCCAAGTGTTTCCTGCAAATGTCTCCTTGGCTACACTTCCCAGTGATCACTATGGAGAACTAGGGAAGTAACAAACTCTTCATTAAAGAACATGGATTCTGGAACTGGGATATTCTAGGGCTCTATCCAGTACAAGATGTTGCAGAAATTCCAGTGAAGGCTGGTGTGGGGCAGAGAGGCAGGAAACGGGCCCCCTTATCCCTGCCTTCCTCAGGAGCCCAGGTCTGACCAGCTCCAGAGAGGCTCCTTTTTGGCCCCCCATGTGTCACACCCCTGGACATAGTCCCTGCCTGGCTCCTGCCTGTGTTCCAACACTGCCTGAGCTACAACAGCACAGGAACAGGTCCCTGGAAGCCTGAAACAGGAGGGGACAGACACTGAAGGGGGCACATACTCACACCTGAGCACTGGGGGGGTCACATGGAGGGAGGGTGCAGGGACAGGTCAAAGCACACACACCAAGCAGGGTCAGAGACAGCGAGGGAAACACTGCAAATAACCCCGTGAGGGGTCCCAGCACAGTCAGCACACGGGGGGTTCCTGCCCCATGGAGGGGTCCCAGCACTGTCATCCCATGGGGCATCTGCATGGCCACCTCATGGGGGGGTCCCTGCATTGTTGCCTCACGGGGGTCCCACCACAGTCACCCCACGGGCGTTCCTGCACGATCATCCCACAGGGGGTCCCAGCAGGGTCACCTCACAGAGGGTCCCACCGAGCAGC
>NW_021940379.1:1856915-1859393 GCF_001715985.3 Manacus vitellinus
GAATTTTTTGGGATGCTTTCTTAGGACTTGCTGATCCAAGGAAAGCAAAAATAGATCTCTGTGTGTCGACTGAATCGTTTCTGAATCACTTTTTTTCAGCTGATTCTCCTTTTCCCCTCTGCAGAACGTACGTCTTTCAGCGAGAAGCCGGTGCTGGAGCTGGAGCAGTGGATTGACAGTTACTCGGAGCAGCTCCCTCCCCTCAGAGCCTTCATCCTGCCCGTAGGTACTGCCTGTGCCTCTCACCCACTGCAGGAGGCTCACTCACTTCCTTAGGGGAGCCCTGCTCCACCACTTACCACAGGAAAACAGGTCGGGAAGCCACTATTTCCACTGACAAATGCCAAATAAAAGCAGAGAGGATTTGGGAGTTAAATTTCCCCATCTTGCTGCACTCAGATGTCCCTCCACTTGCCTGGCCATGGCACAGGGATCAGTCCCACATGTGTGAGAGGTGCTCAGCTTTTCCAGGGAGCAGAGGGGGGGCTGTGCTGTTGGTGCAGACACTGAGGGGGTGTTTCCTTGCTGTTCCAGTCTGGAGGCAGGAGCAGTGCTGCTCTCCATTTCTCCCGAGCCGTGTGCCGCCGGGCTGAGAGGTGGTGAGTGCTGTGCTGGGGCAACACTGGGAAAAGGGGATGGGGACACTACAACAGCAGCAAACCAGTGCAGTGGGAGCCACCAGCCAGGGCTGGGCTGCACTCAGGGCTTGAGACAAGCTTTTGTTTGTTTAATCCAATTCCAGGGGCGCAGGCGGCACAGAGCCAGACTGTGTCTTCCCTCCCCTCAGCTGGGTCATCTGAGCTGAGACAGCACAGACAGGGTTGTGTCGAGCTGCAGTTCCACGCTCAGCTCCTGTCTGGTCTGATAAATGTGGGAAGGTGGGGCACTGGCAGGTGTAAGATCCAGGGAAGCTCTGAGTGGCTTAAGGTGTCCCTGGAAGTTTTCAAGGCCAGGTTGGGCAGGGCTTGGAACAGCTTGGTCTAGTGGGGGATGTCCTTGCCCATGGCAGGGGGTGGAACTGGATGGACTTTAAAGTCCCTTCCAAACCAAACCATTCTGGGATTCTGCACCCCCATCCAACCTGGCCTTGGACACTTCCAGGGATGGGGCAGCCACAGCTTCTCTGGGCAACCTGTGCCAGGGCCTCACCCCCCTCACAGGGAAGAATGCCTTCCCAATATCCCATCTATCCCTGCCCTCTTGCAGTGGAAAGCCATTTCCCCTGGTCCTGGCACTGTAGCCCTTGTAAATAGTCTCTCTCTGTCCAGTCATAGCCATGGATGAGTATCCTTGGAGGAGCAGAGCTGGGAGCCTCCGGGACAGTCACAAGCATTATTGGCACCATTTATGTTCCCCAGATTCCTCTGGGGAAGCCAACAACCTTCACAGATAGAGTGGGGACCCTGGAGGAGGCTGGGGAGTGAAGGGGCTCCAGCAAATTACAGCCCTTTGTGCACTCAGAGCTGGAAAGTTAAACACTAACATTTTCCTTTGCTTTTTCCAGCGTGGTTCCTTTAGTCCAAGCAGGGGAAGCAGATCCAAATGTGGCCAAATATTTAAACAGGTAAAAAAAAAAATATAATCCCAAACCCTTATTCTGTCCTACTGAAACATTCCTTATGGTGTTCCCATAGTTTTGGGAAAAAACTGCGGGGTTTTGCCTCCTGAGAAGCTTCTGGTATAAGATCTTTGAAGTGGTTTTCCTGCTTTTCCTTTGGTTTCCAGGCTCAGTGACTATCTCTTCGTCCTGGCACGTTATGCTGCAATGAAGGAAGGGAAGGAAGAGAAAATATATATAAAACCTGAGCCATAGCAGGGAGCTGGAATGTTTATTTCCTTTATCGTGGGAAGATGAATCCAGCAGACTGATTTTGCCCATCAAGGATGGGAAAGAGAACAATCCTGGACTGGAAGTGGGATCTGCCAAGAACTTCCAGGTGAAATAACCATGACTTTGTTGATAAATCCTAAGAGGAACAGAATCACAGACTATTCTGAGTTGGAAGGGACCCAAAAACAGCTGTTCTGTTCACTGGGCCTGGTCCACATATCCCGTGTGGCAATGGCCCCAGAGTCCCTGCTGCTCCCAGGCTGGAGTTGAGGCAGGAAAATTCCAAGAACACTTTGGAGATGCCTTTGTTTCCCTGGGCAGTGACAGGTGCTGTGGGAAGGCCTAGACAGGACTCTGAGGAGTGAAGAAAACAATCAGGTCCTCTGTGTCAGTTACAGTGCTGGTGTGGAGCAGCAGCTGGAGGGATTTGGGGAATTGTGTCCACAGCTTTGAAATAATAAATGTGAACTTCCTTTTACCAAAGGGCCCTAAATTGTCACACTCAACACTGAGCCCTGTGTGCTTTTCTCTTCCAAGTCCCTTCCAATCCATCAGCCTCGGCTGGAGCTGAGCTGTGCAGATTTACAGGAATGCACCAGGAATTCCTTGGCTCTGGCTGCCTCTTGTTGTGCATGTGAGGAATGTCT
>NW_021940379.1:1859673-1885355 GCF_001715985.3 Manacus vitellinus
GGTCTCACACCCCGCAGTGTCCACGCCGACCTCAGGAGTGTTTCCCCACGGAGCCCCCAGCAGAACAGGCTGGAGCATGGCCTGGAGAACATTCTAGAGCTTGGAAAACCTGGCTGCAAACACCATGAGAGCAGAACACTGCTCAGCAGAGAAGACATCCTCTGTTCCATCTTCCCAAGAGACTGAACGCTCCTATTCCACGTGTAAACACGCACATTCTAGCAGCAGTGTGAGCTCGCACCCACCCCCATGTCCTGCACAAAACACACACAATTCCAGCTTTGCAGCCAAGTCCAAGCTCCTTTCAGCTTGGAAATATAATTGGGAAGAATCTATGTAGGACCTGGTGGTCTCAGTCTTCCCCCAGGGAACGCTGTGGGCTGCAAGGAGGTCATGCCCATCAAGGGCTTGTCCACTAAAGTGGAGGCAGCTTTTAAACCCATCCTGCACCTTCCCCTGTTCAATTATTTGAGCAGAAACAACTTTATACTTGTTCCCAGAAGAGCCCCCGGCTCTGTGTCCCTTTTTGGGCAGTGAGGAACACCCAGCACTAACAGATCCCCTGTCTCATCACTCACCTGGCTTTTAAGCAGATATTTCATGGCTATTGTTAATGCACATTTTTCATGGAGTAATTTTCTGAGCCTCAGCCTGGAACACATCCCAGTGACAAATGCTCTAGATTTGGATGGTCCTGTCAGCTTCAGTGTCACCTCAGCCATTCCCCCAGTGCCTGCTCCAGACAGGCCATCCAGGTTTATGGGAGCTCTGGCTCCAGGAGTGTTACTGAACCTCAGGAATCGAGAGGCTTTTCAAGTCTAATTGAATAAAATCCTTTGCAATATAAATTCTTCATGAATGCTCCATAAATCAGCTCTGGGAGGGATTTATAGTAGTTCCTTTTTTTTTCCAGCTGGGGGAAGAAATCTCACTACTGGTTTGGGACCAAAGCTGGCATTGTTTGGATTGCAAGGAGAAATAAATTTAGCTACTACGCTTTAATATGATGGAGAGATTAAATTTATTGGGGTGCCCCCAGCAGCCCCCCTCTCCCTCTCTATCCACAGCAGTTGTTTCTGGGGGGCTGAGGCAGGCTGGAACAGGGTTTGAATTTAGGAGGGAGCAGAGATAAGGCTGAGCGTGGCCCAGAACTGGGCCAGGAGCAGACTTTCTGTCCTGAGAGTGTCTCTGAGGTCACCAGGGAGCCTCTGGCTGTTACACTGAGGGGCCTCAGGCTGAGGGAGCTGGGGGGGCTCAGCCTGGAGAAAAGGAGGCTCAGGGGGTACCTTCTCACTCTCTGCAAATCCCTGACAGGAGGGGGGAGCTGGGGGGGGGGTCAGGCTCTGCTCCCAGGGAACAAGGGACAGGATGAGAGGAAACGGCCTCAAGCTCCCCTCAAGGGGACATTCAGGTTGGACATCAGGAGGAATTTCCTCAAGGAAAAGGCATTGGAAGGGGCTGCCCAGGCAGGCAGTGGAGTCCCCATCCCTGAAGGTCTCCAAGGAATGACTGGATGTGGCACTCAGTGCTCTGGGCTGGGGGACAGGGCAGGGATTTGGCACAGATTGGACTTGATGGTCTTGGAGAGCTTTTCCAGCCTCAATGATTCTGGGATTCTGTGACTGCTCAGACCCTGGTGTACCCTCCTCCCTGTGCTGGGAGCAGAGACCAGTGGTGGGGACACAGGGCTGGAGCAGGGACCTCGTGCACCAAGTCCCAGCGTGGCTGAGCTGCCCCTGCCAACGATCCCACGGCACCGGAGGCCAGTGAGGCAGCAGGAGCAGAGCCACTACAATGAAACACAGGCTC
This sequence comes from Manacus vitellinus, assembly GCF_001715985.3. Classification (NCBI taxonomy): domain Eukaryota; kingdom Metazoa; phylum Chordata; class Aves; order Passeriformes; family Pipridae; genus Manacus; species Manacus vitellinus. The sequence goes on from NW_021940379.1 coordinate 1,861,483, forward strand.
TAAAACAAATAAAGCTCCTCAGCTCTGGGCTGGCATTTGTTTTTCCAAGCTCTTTGTCCCTACCCAGCAAATCCAGCCCTACAACATAGGGATTCTAGTGCCTGCACCTCATTAATATAACGGGGGAGGCAGATGCTTTGTCCATGCAGTGCCCAGCCACATTCCTGCCTCGCAGGGCGCCTGCTCCCGGGCTGTGCCGGAGCTGCCAGCACAGACATATGTTGCTAAGGGTCGTTTATTCTTGTTTGTAAAATGTATGGCTGCTCCCGGCTTCCACACTGTCAAAACTGGAAGAACTGGCCCCAAAATCTCTTGCTGCATGATTGGATCAGACGCCTGTACATCTGTTAACGCTGTAGGAGCTGTAAAACGGAATAAGTTGTGCTATAACTCAAGCCCCTCGATTGCCGCCGCGACGCGGGAGCAGCGGAGCCGCTGCTGCTCCGCCAGCAACGACACAACATCCATTTGGCCAGTCAGATGTAAATTTACACAAGGCAGCGTTTCCTCGGCCAGTGCACAGAAGGGAGGAGGGGGATGTGTGTCCCCACCTCGACAGGATGTGCTGGACTCCTCAGCTCGGTGAGTTTTGGGGTGCACAGCCCCAGTAGTGGGAGCCAGCAGCAGTTCTGTGCTCCTCCTCTCGAGCTGCTGGGGGAGCTGAACAGACCACAGTTCCACCAGGTCAAGTCCTCTGCACTCACAGGCCCCTGAAATCCCCATTTAGCCTGAAAATGGTCAAAGTAAAACCCTCCCCACTCAAACAAGTCGAGTTGCAAATAAGGGAAGCCCTGGCTGGGAAGGGCAGGTGCAGTTATGGCACCCCAGGGTAAGAACCACCATCCCTGCCCTGGACAGGAGCAGGTTCAGCCTGTTTGTGTGCAGGAAGGGGCTGTCTGGGCCCCTCAGCTCCCCTTGCTGCACCCTGGCCCCAAGTGCCCACCTCAGTGCTCATCCCAGTGCCCCATCCCTGCCTCTGCTGCTCCACACGGCAGGCATAGAGAGGCAGTGACAGTGGGAGGGCTCAAACCACCCCCAGGGGAACCTGCAGAGGGTCTGTATTGAACAACTCGACCTTAGAAACAGCCACAAAAGCACTTCTGTGAGCACCAGTTCAGTGCCACTTACCCAGGTGTGGCAGTGCCACAGGGGTGTGCCCCCTCCACCACCAGGGCACTGACCTGTTGCAGGAACTGCTGTACATCTTGGGAAAGGTGAGCAAACAAAAACAAGCGGCAGGAACATCAGATCTCGTTATGCTCAGGGATGTGGAGACCAGAGCACGGCACACACTCCTCCCTCTCCATCTCAGCCTGTAAACAGCCCTGGAAAAGGGTGCAGGCCAAGAGGTTGCACAGAACAGGGGTATCAAACAGGGAATACCAGTCTGTGGAGTGTGGGGCTTGGGAGAGCCTGTAGGAGCAGGAGAGGAGCAGCAGAGCAGCTGTGTGCTCCCAGACCCCCTGTGCCCACACAGCAGCTGCCGTGGCTGGGACACCCAGCTCTGCTCTGTGCCAGCACTGCTGAGGGAGCACCAGCCTCCAGTGACCACTCCCAGCTCCACCCCGGGCAGTGCCCAGTGTTTGCATGGTCCTAGTGCCCTGGATGGCCATGGTCCCACCTCACCCTCAGGATGCCTCAATCCAGGCTTGGATGCTCAGCTCCAGGCTGGGATGCCATGAGAGCAGGCGCTGTGCAGGCTTGCCTGGCTGCTGCCAGCTTTCTGCCTTGGCAGCATCTGCTGTGGGGGCTCTTTTTGCTCTTTCTGACAGTGCCAGATGCCTCTGTGTCAAAACAATGGCACTTGCACACTGACTGGGAGCCTCTCCCTCGCTCCATCCCTGCTCCCGTTCCCCGCGGAGCCCCAACGCCCACGGGGCCGGCCTGGGGCACCACGGGCATGGGGAGTGGGGCAGGAGGGCTCCAGAGCAGGGACAGATGGGCAGCAAAGGGCCACAAGGTCACGCACGTTCATGGGGGGAAGCTGGAGCAGCAGCAGGCACAGCTCCTCACTCCTGCCAGAGCCAGGCCAGGGGAGAAATATGGAATATTGTTATCAACATCAAACCCCACATTGGCTCCAGTGGCTGTCTCCCTCTCCTGTGCTGGGGGATCCTGCCTGGGTTCCCAGCCCATTTCCTTCTCTACCAGTGGTCCCAGTCACCATTCCCAGACATGCACCAAGCACTGCTCACCCCAGCACTTGTTGGGCTCTCCTCTGCCTGCATCCAAGGAGCACCAATATCCTCAGGAAGGTACCAAGGACCAAAGTCACAGCACCCTGCAGGACCAGGTAAAGCTTCTCCAAGCATATTCCAAGACACAAGAGCAAATCCTGCTTCAAACAACACTGCCAGGTCCCTTTGGGCTCAGCAGCCCTTGGATCACCCCATCAGCATGAGCACAGGCACCAGGAACCAGCCTGGCAAAAGGGATTCCCAAGGAAGCACCAAGCTCTGTTCTCTGCCTGGAAGAGAATCCCAGAATTCCAGACAGGTTTGGGTTGAAAGAGACCTTAAAGCTCAACCAGTTCTACCCCCTGCCATGGGCAGGGACACCTTCCACTATCCCAGATTGCTCCAAGCCCCATCCAACCTGGCCTTGGACACTTCTAGGGATAGGGCAGTCACAGCTTTTCTGGGTAACTGTGCCAGGGCCTCACCACTCTCAGAGTAAAGGCAGATTCCCACTAAAGGCAGGTGCTCTCTGAGAGGTACTAGCCCCCCACACTCTGCTCTCCCTTCTGCCAGGAGCAGCCCACCCAGGCATTCCCTGCCCTAGGAAAGGACAAGGAGACATCCAACCACCTGAGCTCAAACCAGCTTTATTTTCTCTGCAGTTCTGACACACAGGGATGTAACCAAGGTCTCCACGGCAGCGAGGCTTGGATAGAAAAGCTCCTCATTAATCTCCCGTGGCACAACCATCCCTGCCCTGCACACCTGCAGGACACACAGAGCAGGCAGGACTGACACACCTTCCACACCTTCTGCTCAGGTAAACACACATTCCAGCCTCCCCAGGACACAGAAATCAGCCCCTCCACAGAAATCTTAGTCCACAGCTACCAGGGAGTCACCATACAATCACATTTTATACACCAGCTACAATGGGGAGCAGTGTCTCACAGTGCAACATTTCCAGGTTTGGAGGGACCAAGCTAAGTCTGTAGGAAGATCTTTTCTAGGAATTGTACTCCTGAGGAACAAAGGGAAAAGGGGAGCAAGGATTTTATTTCAGTGTTCAACAACTCATTGTGCTCTAGTTCAACACACTGCGTTTCCTAGAAGAAAAAAAGGAGATTTTGGGTGGCATTTAAACTATGAGTGGTCCAGGCCAGTGCCTAGACCTCCCAACTACACAGTCACCAACTGGTTAATGCCAAAATGCTCTACGTAAAAAAAAAAATAAATTAAAGAGAGAAATTTCCTATCATCTTTAATTTCTCTAATTTCTCTGACTCACAGCCCAGTGCCCTGAACCCTGTGGATGCAGACATTCCTGTCCGCACCAACACTTCCCATCACTCCTGTTTAATATCACGGATTTGACAGAGAAAAAGGATCCTGACATTGCTTTCCAGATGCATTTCCAGGCATCAGTTCTAAAAAAAGGGTTATTTCTCTGAAAACCATCTGCAGCAGGACAGGAGGATGAGGCAAAGGCCACCTCTCTGCTCATGGTTGGTCGGTGCCGAGTGTTTCTGATCCATTTGAAATGTGGAACATTGTGGGAAAGGGGGTCTCTCAGAGCCCAGGAGCCTTCTCCGTGCTGAGCACACCTGGGGACAGGAATCCCATGGGATGGACCAGCAGGTGAGGCAGGGTACAGCCAGAGCAGGGTAAGGTTTGCCAGTGCCAGGAGGGGAAAGGAAACCCAGGGCAGACACCACTAGCCTGTGCAGGAGCTTGTTTTATTAGTGGGGTGAAGGAGAGAAGGTGACTGTTTTCAATCCTGTCCCAAGCAGGGCAATGCCATGGTTTTCCTCTGCTGCCAGAATCCCAGCATGGACAGGACAGCCCAGGAACAGCCCAGTCTCTCCTCTCCCTGGCCCAGGCCTTGCAACAACACAAGGGATCAAGGTGGGAAACTGTAGAGACACTTTATCAACGTCTCTGGACTTCATCAGAAATGGCAGGAAGGGTCCCCACCTTCCCAACACCCCTGTCACAGCCTGCAAAGTCGCCTGCTACAGGCAAACGTCATAAGGCCAGAAAGAGACAAAGAGACCAAAATAAATAGTTTGGCAACAAAGCAAATATGGCTGTTACACAGAGACCCAGTCCTGGGTGGAAACAGCACATCTCCCTAACAAAAAGGGCCTGCAAACAAAGTGAAACTTCCATCCAAGAGGAATTTTGCTAGTGGCGGTTTCCAGAGAGGAACCTGTCCCGCCTGAGCACTGTGCTGGGGAGCGAGGGCTGCCTGAGCTGTGTCCTCTGGAGCTCCTGCCCTTTGGAAACTACATAAAATTAAACCATTTCTGCTCCTGAGAAATTGAGACACATTCCCTTCCCATCCAAAGCCCCGGCTCTGGCAAGAACTTGGCAGAGGCACAGCTGGCTCAGCACACTGACCCCATGCCTGCTGCTCCAGCTCTTAACCTCCAGCACACCCAGACCTTCCCGAGAGCCACAGAGTCCATCTGCTCGTGTTTAACCTGCTGCTTCCCGGGTCTGGCACGTGGTTCCTTCTCTGAGACACACCAAGGGCCTTGGAGGGCACCTGGAACCCCCCTGCAGTACCTGAGTGAGCAGTGCCCATCTGGGGCACATCCAATGCTGCTGCCTCCCACTCGTCTCCCTGTGGGCTCTGTCATCTCTCTGCCTTTCCCACAGACTCACTTCCACCCAGAGCAGCTCCTGGGAAAGGGAAAAGCAGCACTCCCACAGCAGCAGCTGCCCGGCCTGCCCAGCCTGCTGGGGGTCTCACGGTCACTAATCTGACTGGCACTTGGAATGTTCCTTTTGTGCTCCCCCGGGGTTTTGCTTTGAAAGACGATTTATGTGGGTGTCAAGTGAAGTGTTTTGGGTCAGGCCCATCACCTCCTCCAGTCTGGAGCCGTGCCCAAGAAGAGCCAGCCCTGAGCCCAGCAGCTCTTCCCGGGATCCCTGTAAACCTCCACTCCCAGCTGCATGTCTCCAGCCCTCAAGTGAGCCGTGGCTCCCGGGAGCTGATCCAGGCTCCGTGCACGAAGCCTCCCCTCCGGCAGCAGCTCCGAGCCCCATACCGAGTGCAGGCCGCCTAGGACAGCTCAAAGCCAGTGTTCATGCTGATGGCATAGCGCAGCTTCTCCCTCAGGATGCTTTTCTTGCTGTAGTTGGGCAGCTTGAGGAGGTTGAAGCAGGTGGAGGAGGTCGGGAGCCGCCCACCCGGCTCCTTCTTGCGGATGGTGAAAAAGCCGCGCAAGACGCTGCCCAGAGTGTCCCCCGTGTCCTGCAACAGGCACACAGCTGTCACCTCCCCCTGTGCCACGGGGCCTGCACACGGGCAGGGCTGCCAGTACAAAACCTGCCACTGGCAACAGGGAGAGCCAAACCCCAAGGCTCTGTCTGCCCACAGGGAGTTCTGCTTGTAACTGCAGTGCTGTGACACGGGCAGAGTGAGCAGGGAGACAAGGGAGGGGGGGAACAGGGGAACACAGGGAGCTCCTGAGGGGAAAACACAACCCTTGACACAGGCAGAGAGAGCCCAGAGTGGCTGTGTGGGGGGAGAGGCAGGTGCAGCCATGAGCATTCTATTGGGGTGGGGTTGTTTTCACTGTGTCCTATAGAGCACAAATAGAATCATGAAATGGTTTAGGCTGGAGGGACCATAAAGCTCATCCAGTGCCACCCCCTGCCATGGGCAGGGACACCTTCCACTAGACTAGGTTGCTCCAAGCCCTGTCCAACCTGGCCTTGAACACTTCCGTAGCTTCTCTGGTTGCCAAATTCTCTGGGCAACCCCAGGGCCTCAGAACTCTCACAGGGAAGAATTCCTTCCTAATGCTAACATCTAATCTTCCCACTTTAAGAGTTTCCTGGTCAGACAGAGCTGGGGAAGCTGGGGAGGGAATGCCTAAGCCAGGAGCAAGCAGGGTGCCCACCTGATCATCAGAGACTTCCACACAGCGGATGGAAAAAGGAGGCTTGAGGTAGGCAAAGCCCAGAAGTGGAGGCCTGGAGCAGCTGGTCACAAACTGAAAAAGGCATGGAGAGTCAAGATAGGAGCAGAGAGGGCAGGAACAGCCACACAGAAATAACACAGTGCTGGGACTGGCACTGTGCACCCCAGTAAAACTGAGCTCTGGTGCACAGCCCTGCCTGAGGAGTGACAGCTGTGCAGAGCATTCGTGGTGACACCAGAGCATTTACAGGAACTCTGCCTGCTGGGCACATTCAGGTGTCCAGGATTCTGATACTCCTTTTACTAGTGGCAGAAAGCACACAGGGAACTGGAGAACAGCACTGGCCCACCCACCCAAAGCCCAGGCTGGGCTGCCATGATTTCCCACTCACCTTGAGGAACATGGCTCTCTCCTCGGGGCTGAAGTCATTGGCCAGGATGTCCCACAGCCAGATGATGACCCGGTGACTCCCATGGAAGCCCCCGTAGTACACGGTGTGTTTTCTGGGGAGACAAAGGTTTTGCCAGGCCTGTGTCACGGCAGCAGGAGGGGCACAGCTGACAAGTGCTGCAAGGATCAGTCATGTAGGATGGTTTGGGTTGGAAGGGACCTTAAAGCTCATCCTGTTCCAAACCCTCTGCCATGAGTCAGTTCACTGGTCCAGCTGACACTGACAGCGCTGAGTCCCCACCAGCACTTACTGGGCACTCGGTCAGAGGAAAGGGAAGGGCAGGGAGAAATTCTGCTCCCAGGAACCAGTGGAAGAAAGGACCCTTCCCATTCATTAATTATCCAAATTAGCTTTAAGGAACATGTTCCTCAGCTCTGTCTCTGCTTGCTCCTCAAATTCCAATGAGGAGGAGCACAAAGTTGTGGACAAGCCAGTCTCCTCCAGCTCTGTGATGAAGGGGCTCAGTTTACTGGCTTGCTGAGGGGAGGCCCAGCAGAACCAGCCGCTCACTTACTTCAGGTCCTCGAGGTCAATCTCAGCGTTGTCCCCGGAGATCAGGCGCTGCAGCTCCGGCGCGGAAAACATCCGGATCCACTCGGGCTTGATGATGGACCTGAAGCCGCTGATGAGAGCAGCTGTCTGGCTCTTGATCTGGGTGTGCATCCGGAAGTGAGCCATGAGGTGGATGTAGCTGATTCTGGGGGGGACAGGGCAGGGCAGGTGGCAGGGAGGGATGGAGCAGCCAGGGGTACCCCCCATGCCAGTCCTGACCTGTCTCTCCAGCCCCAAAGGGACTGTCACTGCCTGGAAAGGGATTATACTTTCCCATCCAGGGCTCTGAACTTTATTTAAGCACATAAAGATGTTGTTCTGCCCAGACTTTGCCCCCTTCCCCATCTCTGTGATTCTGCTCATTTCTTGGAGCTCCTGCACAACCCAGGGCTAATTGGCTCCAATAATCCCTTGATCAGCCTTGGCCAGACACAGCTCACAGAGGGGAGCACACACCCAACTCCTCTTTAAAGGATCAGATCCTCAGGCAGACACTCCTCTAGTGCTCCTGCCCCCATGGCTGGAGAATGAGCACACCAAAACCACACAGCACATTCCCATTTCCCTCCAGGAGTGTGGAAGAGGAGCCCTGTTTGTTACAGGGAGGCACCATCAGGCTTTCTCTTCTCACCCACAGGCAAAACACCTGAATTTGCTGATTCTTCTTCCTCAGCTCCCTGGCAGACCCCACCACGATCCCACTGACTGGGTTTTTGGCCAGGTCACCTCACTCCATAATTCCCAGACAGAGCTGTTCCCAGATTGCTTCATCTCCCAACACTTCTGCTCCTTCCCAGCTCCCAGTGTGTATGCAAAAGTTTCAAAGTTTCCAATCTAAATGATTATAGCAACATCCAGGACTTTCAACTTCCTCCCTGAGCTGACTTCAGACAAGGCAGAGGAAGATTCTTTCAAATGCAAACTCCCTGGTCAGAGCTGGAGAAGGGAAAAGACTGGGAACATCAGAGTGCAGAGCACGACTAGCACAGCCAAATCCTCAGGTAGGACGCAGCTTTCATTTGCCATTAAAGAGAACAACCCCCAGATTACCAGTTCAAACACACATCTGCTTAATAGATATTTCATCCTGCTTTTATGATCACTGAAGGGGATAGGGAAGAGAAAAAAAAATGAAGGGAACAAAAAGGTGGGGTTGGCTTTCAGGCTCCCGAGTTGACATTTGAGATAACTATCTAAAAGCCGGTTATCTGTGAAAATAGCCCCAGGGCTCGGTGTCTCCTCTCATTTCCTGTGTCTAAAGAACGACTGTCGACTGCATTTGAATTCACCACTGTCTGCTCCGACCACGGTGCTTTATACAACTGCCACATGTTATCATTCTGAGGAGATCTGTCTGCTCCAAGGTGTCTTTGAGCATCTGTGCCCTCTGTGTTCACCACCGTGTGCCTGAATTGCTTTGAATCCATCTGTCTGTATCCATCACCATCATTAAATCCTGCAGAATCTCCCTGACTGTGTGCCTTTGACCTCAGAAGTGCTGTTTCAAGAAGTAAATTGTCAATTTTTATTTTGCAAATCAAATTTAATACAATTTCTGCCGATGAACTGTAACCAGCAAATTCCATTAAGATATTTATGTGCTCCTTCTACTCCAATCTATCTCAATTCATTCCAGATGCAAGCCCAAGGAACTAGAATAAAGTATTTTGCAGTAGTGACCTTAAAAATGTAATTGCTGTACTTACTTATTTTCATTGGTAACGGGAATGGTCTTCCCTCCAGGAACAAGTTCATGGCAAACAAGCTGAAGGAAGAAATGATTGGATTGCTAATTACTGCCTGGAACCACAATGGAAGGAAATACCATACCAAGCTGTTACCTCCCCATAAAACATTTATTTTTACAATAAAACAGTAGGATTTAAATTTAAGTAATAATCCTGCTTCTGCCTTGAACCAGTTTCACTTAACTATTAACAGAGCAATGGAACAGCAGGAACTCCAACTCTCCCACCAGCAGAGCCAGCCCTTCTCCCAGGAAGCCTCCTCTCCAGCCTGATCCATCACTGCTGAACCGCACACAAATCAATTCCAAGAGCCCTGGGGGACTGTCACAATCCCAGAATCCAGGGGCTGAACAAGCTCAGAGCCTCAGATAGCTCAGTCTAACAGCACAATCCAAAGCTGGCTGATCCACAAGTCTCATCCAGGAGCTCCTGTCCCTCCAGCTGGGCACTCCAGGCAGGAAAGGAGAGAGCTGGGAAGGATCTCCCAGCCTGGTGCTCCCCTCCAGCTCAGGGACAGTGCAGGGCCCTCCAGGTGCTGGCTACACATGACTCATCTTTGCACAAACTGAGGCAGAAAGTCTTTATTCACACATCAGAGTGGCCTCCGTGCCTCAGCTCCAGGGGAATTCCAAGGTCAGGAGAGAGCACAGCTCAAGGAATGAGCACAGCTCACCTGTGCCCAACACCCCCACCCCAGCAGGGACACAGTTCATTCAGGGTTATCCCACCTGGCTCCTTCAGCATGGCCAAAGCACAGGGAAAACAGGAGAGCCTGGTTTATTTTTAACCTTAGTGTTCCACAGCCTTCTGTATCTCATTGCTGGGCTCTATACCCTGTTTCCAACTTTTATTTTTCAAGAAAACCCTCAAAGCTGAACCCTCAGCAATCCTGAGGCAGCAGGAAGGTGTCCTGCAGTGGGCACAGCCCCTAGTGGTGCAGAGCAGGGCTGTGTCCACACTCAGCTCTTCCCACTCACTGTGCAGGTGCATTTTCATGGCTAGTGCTGCTCCTGGACAAACTCACCAGCTGAGGAATAAAAACGTAGCATGCAAAGCTCTCAAGGACAAGCTGCCCCAGACAGACAGTCCCTGACTCAGTGGTCTCTGTGCCACTGGATCTATCCTACTCTCGGCGCCCGGGATCAGCACAGGCTGGGGGCTCCCCACGGAATTTGCAGCCACAACACACTGACAGCAAAGGCATTTTTATCTTATCTCTCCAGATTTTCCAGCTATGCTCACACAACATCACAGAGCCCAGGGCTCAAGTGCAATCAAGTACCTTCAAGCCTTCCTAGGGGACTGACAAACAGCTTTTTCTTCTCTAGGCCAAGAGACCTCCTCACACACTTCAAGTTCCTCTGACAGAAATAGCTATGCTGAAAGAAAAGGAATTTCTCCCCACATAGAGATTCTTTTTTAAAAGAAAGGAAAACCAGTTATGCAGGGAAAGCGTTAAACACTTTTTCAACTAGAAAGGAAAAAACCCTGGCAGCAGAAAAATTAAGGGTCAGAGGGCAACCTTTTTGTGGAAAAAGCTGTTCTCTGCTCACAGCTAAATACTGAATCTCTGAGCTGAGCTCAGAGAAGCCCTGAAGCTGAGCCAGCCTTGCAGCACAGGCATTTCTTCTGTAAAGAAGAGCAGAGCTCAGTCCTTACCACAATCAAACACAGGTTCATTTCCCAGTCAGTCCCATGGGGATTCCTGCTCAGATGGGCCACACAGAGCATCCACCTGACTACGCTCAGAAACACAGTTCCAGAGTAAAAAGTGCGAGCTGGGACACACTCCTGGCTTTTAGACACTCAACACCAGCTCTCAGAGAGCTCAGCAGAGAATAATATTTGTTTTCTGCTGGCAAATTTGACTGCAGGTGTATTTCTCTGCTCTAAGGACACCAAATCTGCCACTTCTGGCACCCCAGGCTTTACCACAGCAGTCGGCAACAACCCTCAGGACCCCTCAGTGCTTCAAAGGCTCTTCTGGTAGCCCAGCCAGACAAACGAGGAGACATTCCCACGTGGATCAGCTGGGATCTAACCAGGAGGAACAGCTGGGAATCTAACCAGGAGGAACAGCCAGGGTTGTGGATTCTATCAGTGCCCAGAATTCTGCTCATCATCATCTATCAGGAGCTGGACCCTGATGATCCTTGTGGGTCCCTTCCAACTGAGGATATTCTATGATTCTACTCCATGACAGCACAAAGAGGGTGTCTGGGACAAAGTAAGGATAAGGTCCAACATCTCACTGAATAAAAACCTACCTGACCCATCACATCTTCATCATAGGACAGTGTTAAGCCCAGGTCACTGATATCACCGTCATAACGCTGGAGAGCAACAGGGAAAGGGAAAGAAGGTCAGTGTTCAGCAGCAGAACCACCAGTTACATCCAGGGTGGTTTTAAAAAAGTTCAGTACCCCAAAGGCACTTGTAATGGACTATTTCTAACAGCAGTGATCAGGGAGGAGAACAACAGGAAAGTTGATGCTCAAACCTTAATTGAAGTGAGATTTTTATAGAACTCAGAGTCCAAGGAGGGAAGTTCATCCACGGAGCTGTAGAAGACACTGTGGTGGTGCCCAAGGAGCTGACTCAAAAAGAAGGAAGCAAATGGTACATCCACAACTATTCCCTGTGGTCAAGAAAAATGCACAGGTAAGGTCCTGCCCCATACATGTTATGTGTGATAACTGGTTACCTGCAAGGCCTGCAGGTAGAGCTTGTGATGTGGAAAAAGTGCAAAGGGCATCTTTGCAAGGCATTGAAACCAGCTACAAAACCCACATCCTCTTAAAATCCATTAATTAGTGCAGCAAGTGCAAAAAGGCAACAGGGGAACTCAATGTTTCCTTTAAAAGAACTTACATGGAGTGGGTCATTCTGTCACTCCATCCTCCTTTTTGACACGTCCCTTTAAGGCACCAACAAATGGATCCTTGGAAGGTGTAACACCAAAATAACAGACTATTCCAGCTGGTGCCCCCAGCACCATGAGGAACAACCAAGGTGTGCCCCAGGTTTTACGTCCAAGATTATTCTTAACACATGCCAGGCTGTTCCACGGTGAGTATCTTTGTGCAAGTCCTTTTTCCAAACTCACCTCTTCAGTAGCACCTCCCCAAGCACAAGAGATGCTCTCAAAGGTACCCCCACAGAACTGTACCAACAGTGACAATATGGTGCTTCTGGCTCACCTCATATACAGCCTTCCCAAGCATCTTCCCCACAAACTCAAAGAGCTGGAGGTAGTTCTCATGGATGTAGGATGTTGGGGATGGATACAGCCTCTCATCACCACTGGTGGTCTGTGCAGAGAGGTAAGAGCACAGTGAGTCAGGTTGTTCCTGTCTGCAGGGGGTCACCACAGTCAGCACCTGGGTCATACCTTGAACAGGTTGAGTGCAGGGTCAAACACTTTTTTAATTATCTCTTCCAGAAACTCTTTGAAGACCCCATCCTGATCAATACCAGCCTCATCGACTCCCAGATCATTCACAAACTTCACTCTGATCACCCCCTTCATGGCGTTCTGGGAAAGCTGCCGGAGCTGTTCATATCCATCCTACACAGACCAGGAGATCCAGAGCACAGTCATGGAGGGAGACATGTAAAACACCCACACAGACATGCAGCAGAGAGAGGAGACAGATACACCATAGAAACCTGCATTACTATTGAACCTTGTGTTCAAAAAGAGCAGCATTTTCTGAGTCAAAACTCCAGGTCTGGAGCAGCTGAACTGAACAAAGGTCCAGCATTTTTCCTGTATCATCAGTTCTGAGACTGATGGGTCCCTCAACACCCACAGAGAAGGTAAAAACACACTCTGGGCCCATGTTTTTGTCAGGCCAAGGTGCTGCCCTGTTGGTTGCCTCCTGCAGGACAGGTCCCTCACCTCCAGCATCCGTGAGCGGCGGATGGTGATGTGTGTGACGTGAGGGGACGCCGAGCTGGTTTCAACCAGCCCCAGCTTCTCCTTCTCCTTTGTGACCATGTTTCGGAAAAGCAGCACCCTCTTCAAAAAGAAAACAAATGTCAGTCTTCATCCACAAGGATCCTTATCCTGCAGTGCAGCAGGGTTTTGGAACACACACCCAGAACTACTCCTGGTTGTCCCGATCCCAGCTGGGCCCAGAAATGCCAGTGGCACCCACTCACTCCATGCAGCTACCCACACAAATCAGTTCTGTCTCAACAACAGAAATCAAGACATTTAGAGGAAATATACTGGGGAGAGGTGGGAAGGAAGGAAAAGACTTCTATTCAACTGGCATTTCAATCACAAAATGCTCCAGACACGTGTCCCTTCCACCCCAGCCCACCCAGCTCAGTGCCTTCTCAGCCTCCATCCTCTGCCCCCCGTACCACTCACGTTCTTGTGGGGAATGACGTGTGGGATGTACTGCAGGAGCAGCTGGGCTCGTTTCTTGTCCTTGTCCAGCTCCTGGAAGAGCACACTGGGTTTGAGGTCCCTTTACAAAGAAAGGCAGAGTTTCAGAGATCCCTGAGAAATGCCCAGGTGTGGGGAATAGCTGGGGGCAAGAGACAGGAAACCTGCAATGATTCAAAGATGACTTAAGTGCTCAGGTTCACCCTCGTAAGAAGGTGAGAAGACTGGAGGCACTCAAGCTCTTGGGTGCTGAGTCAGGTTTCAAAGCACCACCTAAACCTCACACTACGGAAAAGCAGCACAACATGAGGAGTGTCCTTAACTGCAAACACAGGGACCAGTTCTCACCTCGATTTCACAGGCAGAATTTAAAGAAGGGATCCCAAACCAGGCTACACAGAGGCCCTGGGGCACTGGGACAGGCACAGAACTGCACATGACCCCTGCCCTGGACACTCACTTGCGCAGCCAGTGCTCGTCGGGAGCGAAACGCCGGCGACAGTCCCGCTCGTACAGCACCATGAGCCAGCCATGCACGGAGTGGAACAGCTCCAGGGTCTCCCCTCGGGCATTCTCTGCACAGAAGGGACAAAGCAGCCATGTCCAAGCACCCCAGGAAACAGGAGTGGCCAGGAGCAACCCATTGATCACCAGCCACAGTAACAGGACAGGTGTGTTCCTCCTGACCTCCGCTGCCCTTGCAGGGACGGACTTTGTGCCTCGCAGGAGACACAGTGTCTTCTTTGATCAGAGCTACATCAAAGCCATCTCATTTCACAACAGAATTGGACTATCTCATCTAATTGCCAGAGCTGAGCTGTACCCAAATTAACCAGCAGACAGATCAACACCAGATATCTGCAGAGACCTGAGCAGGCCTGGTCCCAGCACTGCATTACTGTCCAACACACAGCCCAGCCGCGCTAAACTTCATCCCTGCCAAAAACCAACACGCCTATCATGCCTGTTTGTTACACAAATTCTTACTGGAAATAGGAAAGTGCTCAGTATTTGGTGCCAAGCACGACAGTGGCATCTGGACATCAAGAGACTGGGACATATTCCCATATAGTAGTGGGTTTTGTGCCAAGTAATAATTAGCAGAAGCTTCAAATTCCAAAATTATTGCCATTTGTTGTTCTAACAGTAGTATCAACTCAAGCTACTAAAAGCACTTACCTACAATTCCATCCCAGATCATCTTAAACACGAAGGAATTCAGGAAAGAGGAGATGGTAACGAGCTCCTCCAGCTTGAATGAAATCTGCTCTTCATAGACCTCTATGTCATCAAGAATCCTGTCAGAGCAAACAAATGCAAATGCACAAGTGTAAATTTAATTCCCTTTTGAAATTTTCATAAAGGCACATTATCCTTTAGCAGCAGCTCTTATTTCTATGACAACTGACACCCATGAGGATCTAAAGTCATAAACAACTAAACCTTATTTATGGATTTTGAGTGATAGCAGATCCTAAGAGAAGATGGTATGAAAGTCTGAGATACAAGCAAAGCCAGAGTTTCAGGCTTAGAAGGACCTGCGCTATCACTCCCAAAAAAACTTTTGCACCATTCAAGCTAAGAGAACTGCCTCTCCTGACCAGCAAGGGCAATTTTTCACCCCCTTTCCCACCCTTTGGGCTGTTTCTTTCTCCTCCCAGTTTTATTACCAGTCCAGTCAGCTGGATATTCCTGAAGCAGCACATGGCTGATGGGGAAAGTCCTTTTGAAGCCCTTTATTTCTCAGGACTTCATCCCAAAATCTTCATGAAAAGGCATAAAACCTTAACTACTTCTAAAACTTCAGGAACACAACAGCTTCATATTACAAATGCAGGGAGCAGCCCCCACATGCTACCTACGTGATGAGGTGGCGGGAGCAGTCACAGAAGAGCATCAGCATGGCCAGCAGCCTCTTGGATTCCTCTGTGTCATTGTTCAAACACTCCAAAAAGAGTTTTAACCCACCCTGTGGTCCCAGCTCACAGATAAAAGCCCACAATTTGGGCAACAGATCATCCAGGTAGGTGAGACCTATGAAAATATAAAGCACACAAAATATAAAGCTTGTTCTGCTGCCTGTGAAGTCACGACTTGGAGCTCAAAGACCCTTTTGCAAAGCAGAAGAGGACCATGAGCATCCCATTTGGCTCCCAAGGCTGTCTGCATTAACAGGACATGTACAATCACCAGAAAAGCAGGAAAAAGAAAAGCTTTTAATGAGGCATTGTTTGCACACCTTAAGCCTTTTTCCCCTAATTCTTTTGCAACTTCAGAAAATAATGAATTCCTGTGATCCCATCACCATTCCAGTATCTTGGAGATGGGAATACAACAAGGCTGTACCCCTGGTCACCACTATAGCCACAAAGCACCCACAGCTTTGCACTCTCTCTACCCACCAGATCAAAGCAGTGCTGATCTCCTCCTCCATCCATTTCCAAGACAGGTAATTTGTTTCCAAGATGTATGAAAGCATCCAGTGTTCCCACCACAGAAAGATTAATATTGCCAGCCTTCCCAAAAACACTGACTCAGGCTGAAGTTTGACATGGTGTAAGCAAGGTTTCACAAGAGGAAAACTTGCTTCAATTTGTATTCTGGAGAGTTAATGCTTGATCAAGTAGTGCTGAATGTTATTGACCAGCTGGATGATTCAGGATGGAGCACGCCTTCCACCCCAGCCAGTCAATAAACTCCTGTCAGTAATAAAACTACCAACAAGTCAACAGAATTTAATAAGGGAAATCTCTTTTTTCTGCACATTGGAAGAGATTTGAAGAGCACAGAGGGGCCCTGACCTGTGAGGATCTGCAGGCGGATCTGGGTGAGCGTGGTCAGGGTGGTCTGGTACAGGACACAGATGCTGCAAACCTTCTGCACCTCCGCGGAGTCCACGCGCTTCCCCCCCACCGGCTTGAGGATGTTCCGGACAGAGGCGGATTTCTGGAACGCTCTCTTGAACAGGTCTGGGGACAGAGAAGCACAGAAGTGATGTTCAAAACCATTCCCGCTGCCAGAGGGCAGGGTTAGATGGGATATTGGGAAGGAATTCTTCCCTGTGAGGGTGGTGAGGCCCTGGCACAGGTTGCCCAGAGAAGCTGTGGCTACCCCATCCCTGGAAGTGTCCAAGGCCAGGTTGGAGCAACGTGGTCTAGTGGAAGGTGTCCCTGCCCATGGCAGGGGAGTGGCCTAAATGATCTTTAAGGTCCCTTTCAACCCAAACAGCTCTGTGATTCCATGATTCTGACTGCAGTAACCACAGGATCTGGTGCTATGGGCAGCATCTAGAAAATATCTGATTTACAGTTACTGCAAATCCTCTTCTGCACCTGTCACAGGTGCACGAACCAGCTTCACCTTGCTTGTCGCAGGGGAAGCTGCCCCTCACCTTACCTTGGGAAATATTAAGTTATGCAGTAAACACTTCAGCTCCAGAAATGATGAAAAGAAACTGCTAAAATAAGCAAATATTTTCCCAGCACCAAATAAGAGATTTTGCCCCAGGTCACTGAGCCACTCTGAGCAGGAATTACAAATAGGAGAGATCATATCCCCACCTCAGCAGCAGCAGCTGCTGCAAGTAATTACTCAAAGCTTTCAGCATAAGTGGAAAAGCCAAAGCCCTGCGAGTCTGGGAGAGAGACACATGTACAAACACACACAAAACCCCCCCTACAACCCTCCAGAACTGACTTTTCATAGGAAGGCTGTTCTGAGGGGAAACTGGCTGTGCTGGCAGCTGAGCTATTTCCTGATTTTCCAGCAGCTTCTTGCTGAGCACATCACTGAAGAGGATGCGGATCATATGGACTCCCCAGAGGTGCTGCAGTTGCTTTGTCAGCAGAGGCATGGACTCATTCAGTCTGGAAGGAAAGGCAGGGAGGCAGGTTGGAATAGAATACCAGGCAGTGACACTGATACATTTGCTCATAATCCAAACTGGAATATGCTCCCACCCTACAGATGGTCCTCATAGGAAGGGCTGATACACAGGTGCTGTATCAGTGTACCAGTATGGCCACTGGTCACCAGTTTAACTACACCCCATGAATTTACTCATGGAATAGTCTGTGTATGAAAGCAAAAATTTACATTGTGCAGACAGAACCTGAAATATCTGAGAAATTATTTTGAACAGGTTCTCCCTGTTCATCTCAAGACATAAAACACATTGCAACATATAAAAAACCCGAAAATAAATAAAAGGAGAGGCTTAATCATCTCTCCCCATAAGGTCCTTCCCACTCACCCATAATCCACAGTCTGTGAAAACCAGCCCAGAACAGGGTGCCAGTGGGTGAGGTTGGATTTCTTCTGTGACACGTACTTCTGGCAGTAGGAGAGCATGTGGATGAGCACCCCCACAAAGTGGGCTGTCTCCTCCTCCAGGACCTGGTCATTCAGAGAGCCCAGGAACACCAGGTTACCTGGAGGAATGACCAGAAAAGTGTGACTTAACAGGAACAGATGCTGTGGGACAGTGGTTACAGGTAAAACCAATCCTTCCTCAAGCCCAGGAGAGGATTTCTGTCAATAGTGATTCTTAGAGGTCACCCTGCAGCAAGCCATTTCCAGTGACGTCCCTTTGGCCACCTTCTCATCTGAGTGCCACCAACACCTTCTACAAAGGACTACAAGCTGCAATCCATGGTTATTCCAGAGCTCCAACTGTTAATCTTGCTACTTTTACCGAAATGTGAATTTAAGTATTTCAGCAGCATGTCTATTTAGGGAACTGGATCCAAGTCTGCCACTTTTCAATACTTTCTCCTTTCTCGGAGTCCAAGTCAAAAGCTGGCAGAGATGATGCTTCCCAGCTCAGCATGATGACATGGAGACAAAAGCAAGTCTCTGACCCTTCCTCCATCTGCAGAGGTCTTAAACCATGTTTGTAATGTCCCAAAATATGTCTCAGTTATTATTTGGAAAATATAAATAAATCATTATCTAAATAATGATTAAAAAATGATGAGTTGGAGGCAGCTCTGACCCACGGAGAAAGAAGATCTGACTCAAGACTCTCTTCCAAACATAGTAAGAAGTGTTGCAGGTGCTTACCCAGCAAACAGAGAGTGTGGCTCCCCTCCAGGCACACACAGACATCTCGGCATTGAGCCTCGCGGCTCAAGAACAGGATGAACTTGCGGAACAGATCGTGAGATTCTATCACTGCCAGACGCTGAAAGACACAATTGACCTGCCCGTGAGGCACCACACAAAGCCCCACACCTGATCTGCCACAGCACCTGGGACTGGCCTTTCTTTCCAAAGAAAGCAGCAAGTTGAGACTGTTGCCCTACAGAGAGTTTGACATGGAGCTGGCCTGGGAAATAAAACCCCTTGCAGGTGAACAGGTCATGTAGTAGTTGTAGACAGAGCTTTGCAATCATCTGTCTGCAAGGACACGGGATGCCCATTTGGCACAAAACCTGCCTGTCTGCACCAAGCAGATTAAATTGGATTAATGGACAGTCCACTAGTTACCTCCTCAGATCCTCTGCCATGCAACAGAGTGATTTTTGCTTTGGCTCTGTCTATGGTTACAGAAATGGAAGAGTAGGGCCATGAAAAATTCAAACTGTTGGTCATATATGCCTTTATTACTTATTTACTTATTTTAAGGCAGTTCAGCCCATCGTTCCACTGGTGTTAATAACATCTGTATTATAAATCCATAGTATTTGTAAGGATCAAGCACTTTCACAAGAGTTGAAACTGGCAAAGAGAGAAATGCAAAAGCTCTGTTCCAGGAGCTGATAAAATGGAATAACAAGTGGCCTGTGATAATCAGTAGATTCTTGGTCCTATGAGATCACCCACTTACCTCAGGTGTGAGAGTAGCAAGGTGAGTCATTATAGCAGGCACAGACATGATATGGATCAGGAAGGACCTCAACAGATTGTCTGAGAACTGTGCAGCAACCACAGGGCTACAGAGAGAGAGGAACACTTCAGAGCACAATCTGGCCCAGAAAAGCAAGACAGCCTTCAACTGAGCTGTTCAGAACTGGTTACTGATTCTTCCCTCAGCAGGAATCAGAAAATCATGGTTTGGGTTGCAAGAGACCTTAAAGACCATTTGGTTCCACCTCCTGCCATGGACAGGGACACCTTCCACCAGACCAGGGTGTTCCAAGCCCTGTCCAACTTGCCCTTGAAGCATCACAAGAAAAACAATATTCACTTACACCTCTCTCCTCAGAGCAAGTTCACAGAACTGCTCTGGCTCAAAGGAATATAAGACAGCTCAGAGAATAAAGCATTTTTACACAGCACACCCACAACACTCTCAGGGTTAAATGGTTCACCTCCTAATTCCCCTTCTCCCCAGTGCCAGAAAATCAGTAATTAATTGCTTTCCTTAGGAAGAAGTGGGGTGACATGGACACCCACTGCTTCTCTCCTGACCATCACACCCTCACCATCCCAGCAGTGACAGCGCAGAAAGGAAGTGACACCCAATTAACCACTGAGGTTTTAATGCTCATTAGTGGCTGCAGGTTTCCAAAGTGTTGCTTCAGGGACAAACTTTTCCCCTGCAGATGGAGTAACAGGTACACCTGCAGCAGCAGTTCATTGTGGAGAGGCACAACCAGCTCACCTGGAGAGCTCCAACCCTTCTGAGGTTCAAACAGACCCCGTAGTCTGAGCTGAGCTGCACCCTCAAGTGAAAGCTCACACTAATTACTGACTCAAAGGCATTCTGAGCTGAAAAAGGATGACAGCAAAGCAAGCCATTTGCCTAAAGCAGCTTCTTTCATCAGGGTGATGCTCTCAAAGGCATGAAAACACTGGCAGAAGGAGAAGTCTTTAAAAAGCACAGTTAAGACAAGTTTGGCTATAAATCCCCGGGAGCAGCTCCAGCTCCCTTACCGCAGTGCCAGGGAGAAGATGGCAGTTAAAGAGCCCTTGGACAAGGAAGGTCTGGATCTTGCCAAGCCATTAGTTAGCAAAATCTGGAATAAAAACCAAATAAATAAAATAAAAACCTTGTAGTACTCAGAAAAAAAAAATTATGATTACTCCTGAAAGACATCAAGTTTATTTAATGCAGAGAAAAAGGACACCAAAGGAACCAAAAATCCAGTTCCTACAAGTCATTTGGCAGCACTAGGAGGGCTTCAGGTTAATAATGGCAGAACAGAGAAGCTGCACTCAAATCAGACACTCTACAGCACTTATTTCTCTAGGACCTGTACTCACAGGGTGCTCAGGCTTTCCTAATTAACAGGCAATAGAATAGTTTGATAATCTAATTCTCATTTAAAAGGTTAATTACATAAGTTCCAACAGAGCAGTAAACAAACCCAACCCATACAATGTGGCAGCAGCAAATTTCAGGAAAAATATTTAAGATTCCTCCTTGTCCATCTCATCATGAGATGATTAAGAGGATTTTGATTCAGCAGTACAGACAGAAAGGAGAGAGTGGGGAGATTCTGTTTGGCTGTTTTGAGAAAAATATGATCACAGACAAATCCCCAGCAGCTTCTTCCTGACACTCCACCAGAGATCCAAATAGCTCTCAGGAGAAGGAGCACAGGCAGGACTGGGGTTTGTCTGGATAAAGAGGAGACAGGAGTGTACCAGCTGAGACTGACCTGCAGCACAGAATAAAACCCCTTCTGGTTCAGGTGTCCCATGATGTTTGCACAGATGTGGTTCATTGCAGGCCTCAGGGTTTCACCTTTGGGTTAAAGCACTGGTGTCACCAAAACAGCATCACAGTCCCACTCTGCATTTCCCCACACACAACACAGCACTTTGGAACTGCTCAAGCCCTCCTTGCACAAAGTCCTTGTCCTTATCCACAACCCCGTCATTTGGGCAGCATTTGACATGGTCTTGCTTGAGATGGAAGTCTCATTTCCTCACTATATTTGTCTTTGTGTATTTCCTACAAAAACTAGAGCTAAAAGCATATCCCCTTATCCTCTGAAAAATTGGGGTGGGGAATTGGAATATTATAAAAACATTGTAACAACTGTTGGTGTCCTAAGGGAAACATCCTAATCTCAAGGGGAACGGTCTGATCCCAAGGGAATCCTTGTTTTGTGCAAGCACAGGAGCAAAATAAAACTTTGTGGTAACCATGGGGAGGGAACAAGGTGCAACAACACAATCCTAAAATGGTTTGGGACCTTAAAGATCATTCAGTCCCACATCCTGCCACGAGCAGGACAACTTCCATTATCCCAGGTTGCTCCAAGCCCTGTCCAACCTGGCCTTGGACACTTCCAGGGATGGGGCAGCCACCGCTTCTCTGGGCAGCCTGTGCCAGGGCCTTCAGAGGATTTTAATAGCGAGTCCCAAATCTTAAGGAATTAATGCACAAACCTTTTCCCCGGAGGATTTTCCAGGTCGAAGTGTCTGTGAAGGTGACGAGCATTGTGAGGTGCAGATTGACCAGTCTGGAGTCCTGCAGGATGTCAGGCTGTGACAACAAACATCAGGGTTAATAAACCTAATTAACTTCGTGCCAACTGTTAAATGCAGGGAGAGAAAACACAAAGAAACAGTCCTTACCTTGAGCTGCTTGAGAAATTCACAGCAAAACCACAAAATATCTTTGATCTGCTTTATCCATAGGAGTGTGAGATCCTTGGAGAGAGCCAGGGACACGTACCACACCTGAGGAAGGGGGATACACTCAGTGATCAGTGCTTGTGCTTGGCAGAGCACATTGCCACAAGTTTTGTAACTGACCCCAGACATGGGACCAAGATACTTCTCTCCCCAAGTTCCCTGGTCAAAGGACACCACCCACCCCAGAATCAACTGCTCTTTAACTCCCATGGCTGTACACAATAAAAATATCAGAGCAATACTAAAGGGCTTGTCCAAACTTTCACCATGGAATCTCTGCAGAGTTCAGAAGCTTCTGAAAGCTAAAAATTCAAATATCACCCATGTAAATCCCCACACATAGAATTAAAAATAACAAACAAACCCCCCCCACTCCAAATCAAACCCCTCCTACTGACCTTGGGCTCATTCTCCACATCCATGCTGTTAAGGATACAGCGGCACAGCTTTTCAAATCTCTGGGGAAATAATAAGGTGGGATTAGTTCTAACTACAGGAAGGGCTGTTCTGGAAAAGCACGAGGAACAGCTCAGCAGAGGGAGCAAGATCTCCCTGGATCAAACAGCAAATGTTCTACACCCCCACACTCCAGCCAGTGCCGACGGCTCCTTCCCTGGAAGCACATGCACACTGCTGCTGGGCAGAATTCCCTCCCTGAGCACAGTGCTCATCCACAGGAGGAATTCCTGCAGCCTCTCTGCTAAACTGCCTCCCTCACCAGCACCAGGAAAAGCTGGAGTTCATCAAGAACAGCTTAGTGCCAAGGAGTGCAGCAGTACCCCAGACTCCTGGACATCCCAGCAGAACTCAGCCATCACATCCACAATGCCTGAATTATCATTTCAGTCCAGATTTACATGTTCAGGCCATGTATTTCCCACATGTTTGCAAGGCATAAAGCCACTCTGAGCTAAGGAACTGGCTGCTGGGGTTATCCCATCTGAGAGCAGTGTCTGGAAATGGAGTGGGAAGGAGTAGAGTCCAGTCCTTGGCTCAGCATGGGATGGATTTGCTGCTGGAAGGGGAAGGAGACGAGGAACTAGAAGGGATTATTTCACCAGTGCACCCAATTGCTGCAGTGCAGAGCTTCAGAGGGATGCTAGGCACTTAAAAATGTGTATGTAACATGCACAGGGCTTTTTCTGATGCTGTATCTACAGAAAACTGCATTTGCAGCACAGACTTCAATGGAACAGAGATTGAAAAAAATCACCCACTGCTGCANTTTCTGATGCTGTATCTACAGAAAACTGCATTTGCAGCACAGACTTCAATGGAACAGAGATTGAAAAAAATCACCCACTGCTGCAGTTTAAACACAGCCTTTCATTTCCCAGTTGTTTCCTTACAATCAGCCCTCACAGTTTCCTGGAGCAAAATTCATCATCTCAGGGCTTCACTCTGAACCCACAAATTCAGGGCATGGTCAGAAAGACAAGCCAGATATATCAGATATCAACAGACATAGATCAGACACAAAGAACCAGCATAGCTCATTGGGAGCTGCCACAAGGTCCCTGCCTGGGGAACTGCTGTGCCAAAATCCTCAGCACTGCTCAGTTCCTGCACCTGGCACAGTCACCAGGAAAAACATCCACCAAACCATGCCCTGAATACAGAACCACTACTGAAAAATTCAAGGCATCTCCTGTTTCATTCCTACAGGCAGATCCCTCCAGGAAGGACCAGGAGACAGAGACCACATTGCTGAGGCCAAAACACATTGCAGGACCCTACAGGATCACTGGATAATGAATTAAACATTTAACATGTTAAAACATGTCCTCAAAAGAAAAGCAGCAGGTAAGGGCAGTGTCCTCACCTCCTTGTCCTCTTTGGGATTAAACACAAACAGCAGCTTCCTGGCAATTCTGAACACAGACAGAGCACTTCTTTTACTTGAGCCAGATTCATTTGTACCAAAGAAATCGTCCACCTCCTTCCTATCAAAGTGAGAAAAATGAGTTGTTAAAAGCCAAGAAAACCTCTCCAGGTAAGAGCAAAGGTAGAATTCCAGGAGGAAAAGGG
>NW_021940379.1:1885940-1887376 GCF_001715985.3 Manacus vitellinus
GAGGGTGGTGAGGCCCTGGCACAGGTTGCCCAGAGAAGCTGTGGCTGCCCCATCCCTGGAAGTGTTCCAGGCCAGGTTGGACAGGGCTTGGAGCAACCCGGACTAGCGGAAGGTGTCCCTGCCACAGCAGGGTGTTGGAATGAGATGACCTTTAACTCCCTTCCAACCCAACCCACCCCATGATTCAATGAATCCCACACACCTGATGTCCCTCTGGAGGCGGCAGCGGCACAGGAACCTCCTGACCAGGGCCTGGAGCTGCACAGCCGCTCGCTCCCTCTCCTTCAGCTCCCGCCGCTCCTCCCGCGCCTGCCGCGCCTTGTCCAGGAACTGCGCCCGGGAGCTCTGGCTGGCACTGAACATGGCTGGGGCTCTGGGGAGCAGACACCTGGGAAACTGGGAGCAGAGGGGGGAAAACACACAGGGTAGAGCAATTCTCTGCCTCTGCACTGACTGCAGCAACGTCCAGGGAGGGGAGAACCCAACAGCAGAGGAATAAATGTGAGCACGCACAGGCAGGGCCCTGTCACGGGGCTGCCCCGGGACACACACACTGACACAGGACCTTCCAGCACAGTCCACAGCTGCTGCAGGCAGGGAGATTTTGAGAGGAAAAAAATAAATAAACTGGTGTTCTGACACTGTTTTCCACTCCTTAACTCCACCTCCCCTTCCAGCCTCTATTATGTTCACAGCTAAGAACAACTCTACAGGCAGGGACAGGGGGCAAAGGGCACAAGGGACACTGATTTATTTCCATTCACCAGACAAAAAACACCCAGAGCCAACAGGAACTTTATAAACAGTGACAAGGAACTCACCTGAGGGGTCTCTTCTTCAGAAGTGTTCAGTGCTCATTTACACACACACATGATCCCACCCAGTGCCTTGGGGCAGCTCCTGCACGGATCAGCACATTCCCTGTGGGTGGTTTGCAGGTTTAGAGCTTCCCTGTGCAGTTCTAAGTTCTTTGGCCAGATTTCCCTCCCGGCGCACCAGCAAGGGAAGGGTAAGTGGGGAAAGCTCCAGGAGAGGAGAAGCAGCCCCAGGGCTGTGGGCAGTGGCTACTGGGGAGCAGGGATAACTCCGTGTGAGAAGGACAAGGCGATCCAGGGCCACAGGGACCGGCGAGATCCGAGCAGGTGCCACCCCCGAGCTGTGGGGGCAGGACTGGGAGCCACCACAGCCCCCGAAGGGGGCTCCACACCTCGGGACTAGGCCAGGCCGCGAGCAAAGCAGCCAGAGAGCGCCCCCGGACCCCTCTCACAGCCCCCTCAGGACCTCCTCGCAGCTCGCCCGAAACCCTCTCGCAGCCTCCCGGCCGCTCTCAGAGTCCCCTCAGACCTCCCTCAGCCCCTCCAGTCTCTTCCCAGCCCCCCAACCCCGCTCACAGCCCCCCCACTCCGGGCCCAGGCTCCCTCCGCGCCGCTCACCCC
>NW_021940379.1:1888557-2007948 GCF_001715985.3 Manacus vitellinus
GGCCAGCCCTGCCCATCCTGCTCCTCACCCTGGACACACAACATGGACACACAGCTCCAGCTCCATGGGGATTTGCCACAGGACAGTGTTGTGTTTAGTGGCAGTGCAGCAAAACTCATTGCAGGAAGTGTTATCCAATTGCTGTGGAAGGGGTGGGAGCTGGGTGTGCAGGGATGGGGGGTGTTAATCATCCCACCCTGTCCCTGTGAGGCAGAAGTCCAGGGAGACTCAGGGTGATTAAGGATTTGTCGTTAGCGGCTCTGGGGCATTTGTGGAGCTGAGCCAACCTGTGCCTGTTCCAGTGTGACCTCCTTAGCTCAGGGACAGGGAATGTGGCTGGG
Source organism: Manacus vitellinus (assembly GCF_001715985.3). Taxonomy (NCBI): domain Eukaryota; kingdom Metazoa; phylum Chordata; class Aves; order Passeriformes; family Pipridae; genus Manacus; species Manacus vitellinus. The sequence goes on from NW_021940379.1 coordinate 1,888,899, forward strand.
GGCCACTCTGTGTGCAGACTGCAGGCACAGGGAATGGGGGATGCTGGATGGTGGGATTTGGTGTGTGGAGAAATGTGGGAGGGCAGGGAACAGAGTGGGAAGCTCATGTGTGCTCTCCCTGGAGCCACGTGTGCTCTCTGGAGAGCCATCTGTGCTCCAGGGGAAACAAACCTTGAAAATGCATTTTGACACATCTGCTCCAGTTGTGTGTGTTGGGAATTGCCCAGTTATGTTCCAGATTATTGATGGAGTAAGAGCTTGAGCCGTAGGAGTTGCATAAGAAATGAAAGCAGTTGTTGTGGGAAAGTGTTGGCTTTGCAGTGCAGGACCCAGCTTAGCATTCCCAGGAAAAACCCTGAGAAAAAGATCAGGCCAAGTTGATTTCTGTCCTTCAGTTTCTGACAGTCAGAAAGAAAACAAAACAAAACCAAAGGTCTAAAACATTTGAGAACTTTACAAGGGGGCCGAGGGGAGCCAGGATGTGAAACACCCCGTGGGAACACAGGGTTGGGGGTCACACAGTGGGACTGCCAGTGTGGGGGCTCCTTCCTTGTCCCTTTGTGGGGGCTTCTTCCTTGTCCCTTTGTGGGGGCTCCTTCCTTGTCCCTTTGTGGGGGCTCCTTCCTTGTCCCTTTGTGGGGGCTTCTTCCTTGACCTGGGAGCTTCTTCCTTGACCTGGGAGCTTCTTCCTTGACCTGGGGACTCCTTCCTTGCAGGAAGAGATGTCGGGAGAGAGCGTGGTGAGCTCAGCGGTGCCGGCGGCTGCGACGCGCACGACGTCCTTCAAGGGCACGAGCCCCAGCTCCAAGTACGTGAAGCTGAACGTGGGGGGGGCCCTGTACTACACCACCATGCAGACCCTCACCAAGCAGGACACCATGCTCAAGGCCATGTTCAGCGGCCGCATGGAAGTGCTCACGGACAGCGAAGGTAAGGAACGGGCTGCTCCCACACCCCCCCACATCCTCCTGCTGCAGGCAGAGCCAGAGAGGCTGGAGAAACATCAGAGAACAGAGAGCAGTTCTCAGTTGTAGGGTTGGGTGGATGGTCAGAGGGATGGAGCAACTCTCCTATGAAGAAAGGCTGGAGAGTTGGGATTGTGCAGCCTGGAGAAGAGAAGCTTTGGTGTGACCTAATTGTGGCCTTTCAGGACCTGAATGAGCAAAAAGAAACATGGAGAGAGATTGGTTACAAGGGTCTGGAGGGACAGGACAAGGGGAATGGCTTCAAACTGACAGAGGGCTGGGATAGATGGGATATTGGGAAGAGATTCTTCCCTGTGAGGGGGGTGAGGCCCTGGCACAGGTTGCCCAGAGAAGCTGTGGCTGCCCCATCCCTGGAAGTGTTCCAGGCCAGGTCAGATGAGACTTGGAGCAACCTGGACTAGTGTTCCCTCTTGTCTCCTTAAATATAAAACTTGCTCTGAACATGGTGTGGGGTTTATGAGCTAAAGCCTGATTTTTTTTTAAATGAAATTATTTTCTTGTGAGACTCTTGTTTGTTTTCTTCACTAAAACTGAACCAGTTGCAAAATTTTCTGAGAATCTGGAGTTTTATATCAGCATTCCCATGTTTGGGGCATGTCACACAGTTTAAGTGGAAACTCAGCTTTATTTCTGTGCTGATGTTTTGCCCATAACAATGTTTATGGACTGGGATGCCTTTACATTAACAACAGCTATTGCAAAGCTGAGCCTGGAGGTTCAAAACACCTTTCTTGGGAGTAGTTAATTATTATTTGAAAATTTTGTTTGAATTTGCTGAAGGTATCAAAAATTTGGCTCATGGTGAGGGGGGTTGGACTGACTTTTGAGTGCTTTGGAATAGTCTGTATTTAGAGGCTTATAGGGCTCTTGTGATAGGAAGAAGTGGATTTAGAGGAGAAAAAATGTAAAAAAATACAGTCTAATTAGCTGAATATTCCTGTTTTAGCCAGAAGTCTTTGCATTTAAGCTGGGGAAAACAAAGCTGTGTTGTTCCAGGTGTTATCCCAGGATAAAGCAGTAATGTTGGTCCTGTAGTTTGGGGCTCCAGATCAAAGGGGGGTCTCTGGGATACTTCTCATGGATACAGACTATGGAGGTTGCATAAAAACGCCAGTCTGTGGGCCAGATTGGGGAAAAAAACCTGTTAAAGGGGAATCAGTGCCCTGACTGGGAGCACTGGAGGCGTGGAAACGTTGTGAGCCCCCTCCCTTCTCTGCTAAACTTCAGGCAACTCCAGCAGGATCCTCCTGTCCCTCCCTAAAGCTGCTTTGTGCGTCACTAAATTTGATAATTCCGGAGTTCCCAAGGTTGGAAATGGATTGGAAATTCCAAATTTTTGGAAGCCCACCCTGGCATGATCCCAGAGCTTCCTCCAGGCATCCTGGGAAGGTACACGAGGGCTGGTACATCCCATTCCCAGGGCTCAGAGGCCCTGGAAGTGCAGGTACTGTTTGCACCCCAAATCTGAGAGTAACTGCAGTTTCTTCTGCTAAAATGTCATGTTTGAGACGTAAAATCCCAATTTTATTTTGCTGTGACTCCCACAGTGTCTGTGTGGGATTGTTCCATGAAGCCAGTTTGTGTTTTAATAGGAATTTTATACTTCCTGTATGTTGTAACCCCGACACTCCCATGGCAGCAGTTCTTACTTTATCTCCCCTTGCCTGGAAACTAAGACAATAGCATTGGAGCTGTCAAAGGAAACACTTTTTATCTGGAATTCTTCAAAATCCTGCTAATTGGTCACACCCAAAACCTGGCACCAAGCAAAATGTTTCCTAGGAAAAGAAGCCAGAATGTTTCTTAGGAAAAGAAGCCAGACTTGGGGAGAAACTGGAGGGAGTGGAGTTTAACCAGTCTGGAATGTGGCACACGGGGTCCTGCTCTGTGTCTGGATCCTTGTGACCTCAGACCCAGCTCCCAGCCCCTTCTTCCAGCTGAACAATTCAAACCTGCTGCTCCTCAGGCTGTAGGAGAAAAGTCTGGAGTTCTCTGGCTGTGGGTGGCAGGTGATTATTTGCAGCTTAGAAATTGGTGATGAACTGTAGCGAATCAGCATATTTGGAACATTTTATTTGCATGGTAATGAGCAGAGAGAAGGATTTGAGTTTTCCAGGTGCATCCATCTGTTTTCAATTCTCTTTTGCTGCTGTGGGATTTTTCCCCTCGCTCCCAGTGGGACTCTTCCCTCACTCCCTGCTGCTGTAGCCAGCTGATGGAGATGCTGTTCTTTGTCCAGCTGCTGATAAGAGACAGGAGCATCAGGCAGTGTCCAGTGTCAGGCTCCTGTTTCACCTGTCAGAGCTTGGCTGGAAAATGTTGTCTGGTTTGGCTGGAGTGTTTGGATCCTTTTGTGGACACTTCTTGTAAGACAGAAGGTTAATTCCCTGAAGGTCTGATGTGTGCATGTACCAAGGAGTGAGGGGAGGGGGGAATTCTGCCCCTCTGCCCAGGTGAGACCCTCCCCTGCAGTGCTGCTCCAGCTCTGGGGTCCCAGCACAGGAAGGACATGGAGCTGTTGGAGTGAGTCCAGAGGAGGCACCGAGGTGGTCAGGGGGATGGAGCAGCTCTGCTGTGAGGAAAGGCTGAGAGAATTGGGATTGTGCAACCTGCAGAAGAGAAGCTTTGGTGTGACCTAACTGTGGCTTTCCAGGACCTGAAGAGCAAAAAGAAACATGGAGAGAGACTGGTTACGAGGGTCTGGAGGGACAGGACAAGGGGAATGGCTTCAAACTGGCAGAGGACAGGGTTAGATGGGATATTGGGAAGAGATTCTTCCCTGTGAGGGTGGTAAGGCCCTGGTACAGGTTGCCCAGAGAAGCTGTGGCTGCCCCATCCCTGGAAGTGTCCAAGACCAGATTGGACTGGGCTTGGAGCAACCTGGGCTAGTGGAAGGTGCCCCTGCCCATGGCAGGGGGGTGAGACTGGATGAGCTTTAAGGTCCTTTCCCACCCAAACCATCCCATGGTCTCTGATATATACAGCCTGTGGGTTCTGTATCTCTGCCTAAATGGATACAGGAGGGTTTTGTAACACTGCAACTAAAAACCAGCTCTAACAGACTTCAGCTCAACCCACTTGTTGGCTCTGCTGTGGCTGAGGGGCGCTGGGGTCACCTCCCTGTGAGTCATCTCATTTGGGCTGTTTGGGTGAAACAGAAGGTTTTTAAAGCTGTTTTAGTGGTCACTCGTGTTTTGCAACACTGCTCCAAATGTTTTCTCATTTCCTCTCCTTCCACATGGAAATGAGCAATTCTGCTTTGGTTTCACCATCTGTAAACATGAAGTTGCAGCAGATTTTTCCAGCCTACAGAAGATTGATCATACACAGAGGAATCAGAGAGGATAGCAGAAGTTTGGGGATGCTAATTCTGCTCTCAGCTTGCCCTTTACCTCCCTGGGTGTTGGTGTGCTCTGGTGAACTTGGGCAGCATCTGCACTTGTGGAATATGGATGTCCTTGTTCATTGCCATGGCTTGTGCTTCCTCTTTGTCACAGAATCCCACAATAGTTTGAGTGGAAAGGACCTTAAAGGTCATCCAGTTCCAGCCCCACTGCCATGGGCAGGGACACCTTCCACCAGATCTCCCACTAAAATGGGATTTCTTGCTTTCCATACTTCTGCATTGCCAAATGGGCTTTTTTCTGCTCCACTTGGATAAGTGTAATGCATTCATTAGCCTGGATGAGTCCTTTGTTCCGTGATTTCTCTGTCTCTAGTTCTGCCTCCTGCTTTCCAGTTTGTTTCTAGTCTGTAAAATCACACTTTGGGCACACATTGTGTGTTCTGCAGACAGCAGGAATGAGGGAGATGGGAAGCCTGGAGTAAAACTGCTGCAGAGTGTCTCAGTTTCCCTCAGAACAGCATGAAAGGGCTGTGTTCCCTTTCCAAACTGAACCAAATGTTCAGACTTTACTCGTAATTCCATTCATGCAGAACACCCAGGGTCTGCTTAACCTACTTTCCTTATTTGTCCAAAATATGACTCCTTCCCCACAAGCGTTTCCTCACTGCATTCCTGAGCCTCAGCCTGAGAGTGGCCATCTGTTCAGGCAGGGAGACTCCAGCCTCTACTGCCTTGTGTTCCTCAGGGTCCTGATTCCAGCACCCAGAGGTGACGTGTGGATCCTGCAATTGCAGCTCTCTGGGGAGAGCTCTGGTTGTAGCTGTTTTTGTGCACCTGGAGAAGAGAAGGCTCTGGGGAGACCTTAGAACCCCTTTGGGTGGGGGTTTCCAGAGCTGGAGAGGGACTTTGGACAAGGGCCTGGAGTGACGGGACAAGGGGGAATGGCTTTAAGCTGAAGGAGGGAAATTTAGATGAGATATTGGGAAGAAACCTTTCCCATGGGAGTGGTAAGGTCCTGGAACAGGTTGCTTAGAGAAGCTGTGGCTGCCCCATCCCTGGAAGTGTCCAAGGCCAGGTTGGATGGGGCTTGGAGCAACCTGGTCTAGTGGAAGGTGTCCCTGCCTGTGACAGGGGAGTAGCCTAAATAATCTCTAAGGTCCCTTCCCACCCAAACCATTCCATGATTTTCTTCCCACCGGGGTCTGTACATGGCAGTGCTGTTGAGCTCCAGGGCAGGGACTGTCCCTCTGTCTGTCTGTCAGCACTTTGACACTGTCAGGGCCTTTTGCCACATTTGCCTCTGCTTGTCCTCACTGTGCTCTTCCCTGTTCCCAGGCTGGATCCTGATCGACCGCTGTGGGAAGCATTTTGGGACCATCCTGAACTACCTGCGGGACGGGGCCGTGCCGCTCCCGGAGAGCCGTCGGGAGATCGAGGAGCTGCTGGCTGAGGCCAAGTACTACCTGGTGCAGGGGCTGGTGGACGAGTGCCAGGCAGCTCTGCAGGTGGGGCCCAGGGCTGGGGAGGGGCCAGGGGAGGCTGCTGGGGATGGGCAGCAAGAATTTCTCCTGGTCTCACTGGTGGTTTTGGAGGCTGGGATGAAACTGGAGCAGTTCGTGTCACTGAGCTGCTGCGTGGTCCTTGCTCCCACAGAACAAGGACGCGTACGAGCCGTTCTGCAAAGTCCCGGTGATCACCTCCTCCAAGGAGGAGCAGAAACTCATCGCCACCTCCAACAAGGTGAGAGGGGCCAGGCTGTGCCCTGGGGAGAGCTGGGGGTGTTTAGGTGAGAAGGCTGTGAGGACACCTTAGAGCCCCTTCCAGTGCCTAAAGGGGCTCCAAGAGAGCTGGAGAGAGGCTTTGGACAGGGGATGGACTGCCAGGACAAGGGGGAATGGCTTCCCACTGCCAGAGGGCAGGATTAGATAGGATATTGGGAAGGAATTGGCTCTGAGGGTGGTGAGGCCCTGGCACAGGTTGCCCAGAGAAGCTGTGGCTGCCCCATCCCTGGAAGTGTCCAAAGCCAGGTTGGGGCTTGGAGCAACCTGGGATAGTGGGAGGTGTGCCTGACCATGGCAAGGGGTGGTGATAAGGCACAGGGCAGGTGAGAATAGCTGAGGATCCAAAGGCAGAGGATATATCATCTATAAGAGTAGCTGAGGATCCAGTCCCAGAAGGGGTCAGGAGGGACTGCAGCCCCACTGCCAACCTATGCATCACAGGTTTGCAGCAGCAGCAGTAACACCACCACCAAAATCCAACTGGGAATTCTGGAGTGTCTCTGTGGGGCCCAGGGCTCGACTGAGGTTCCCTCTCTCACTGTGCTTCCTGTGACTGATCTGGGCTTTGTTTCTTACAGCCAGCAGTGAAGTTGTTGTACAACAGAAGCAACAACAAATATTCCTACACAAGGTAAGTGACTTCAGTTTGACTTGTTGGAAGTTTTTCATAGACTGAAATCCACAAGAAGCATTTCCTTTTTCTTCCCCCAGACCCAATAACAGATTGGTGTTGGCATGCACTCCATTTTTTCCCAATTAATTTCAAACTTGAGTCAGAAGTGAGTCTGCTGCCATCAGTGGAAGGCTCAGCCTGTGCTATTCCTGTGCCAGAGCAGTTTCTCTTATCCTTAGGTGCAGTTGGCAGAGGCTCCTGGCCGAGTGCTGTCTGCTTTCCCATGGATTGCAGTGTGATAGCTGAGTACAGGAAGCCTTCCATGGTGCACTGTGCTCAGGGAGTGGTGAAATTGTCATCATTGCCCTTTTAAGTTTCATGGCATAACACTGTGTCCATCCAGCTCAGGAATGGCTTTATTTGAGCCATAGAATTTTGCACACAGGTGAAATGGCCTTGGGCAGTTGTTCACAGGGCTGTTGCTGTTGAGTTGCTGCTGCTTCAGCAGCAGGTTTTCCTGCTTGTAGTAGTGAAATAGTAAGAATTAATGTCTTGGGTTTGCCCCATCCCTGGAAGTGTTCAAGGCCAGGTTGGACAGGTCCTACTGGAAGGTGTCCCCGCCCATGGTAAGGGGGTGGAACTGGATCTTTTAAGGTCCCTTCCAACCCAGACCATCCTGTGATCCTATGACACTGTAAGTGAAAGGAAGCTGGTTGTTTGGGGCTTTAAATGCCCCCTGCTCTGTTCCATGTGCTCTGTAAATCTCTGCTGCCTCCATCCCCCAGCAACTCCGACGACAACATGCTGAAGAACATCGAGCTGTTTGACAAGCTGTCGCTGCGGTTCAACGGGCGGGTGCTGTTCATCAAGGACGTCATTGGGGACGAGATCTGCTGCTGGTCCTTCTATGGGCAGGGCCGCAAGATCGCCGAGGTTTGCTGCACCTCCATCGTCTACGCCACCGAGAAGAAGCAGACCAAGGTACGGGGAAACCTGGGATGTGCCTGCCGTGGGCCCTGCTGCTGCTGCTGCCTGGCAGTGGTACCCTGACAGCTGCCCCAGGCTGAACACTGGCACTGTTCAGCTTCTCAGTGGGGCGGCACATGGAGCTCCTCCTGGGGCTCAGAGCAGGGACCACCTGGCAGTGGCACGTAGCACTGGGCAGTTGTGATATTCCATAAGGCACCTTCAGTCCAGCTCTTCATTTTTAGGCTGACCCTGTGCATTTAACCAGGTTTGAGAGTTGGAACTAGATGATATTTAGAGTCCCTTCCAGCCCAAATCATTCAATGGTTCTACATCCCTGTGTAAAGAGGGATCCAGGCAAGCAATGGCACATGTCCTCTGTGCTTCTTACCTTTCCCAGGAAAGACCTGTCTGAGCCTGCCCTGCGTGTACAGTGATTTTGGGAAAAGCCCAACTAGTTGCAGGGTCTCAAAGGCTGGAAGCCAATAATGGAATGGAAAGGGTTGTGCCAGAAATCATTTCTGTGGCTGGAGTGCAATTAAGAAATTGTAAAAACAGGTATCAGGGGTTAAAACTGAGGTAATCTGGTGCCTGCAGTGACAGGCAACAGGTAAGAGTGACCTTCTCTTCCCTGGGTGTGCAGGTGGAGTTCCCAGAAGCCCGAATTTATGAGGAGACACTGAACATTCTGCTCTACGAGTCCCAGGACGGGAGGGGACCTGACAATGCACTCCTGGAGGCCACAGGGGGGGCAGCAGGTCGGTCCCACCACCTGGAGGAGGACGAGGAGCGGGAGCGCATCGAGCGCGTGAGGAGGATCCACATCAAGCGCCCCGACGACAGGGCCCACCTGCACCAGTGAGCCAGGTGAGCACCAGGCCCCAGCTCTGGGCAAGCAACAGAGGACCAGGAAGTTCAACTTCTACCCAGCACCGTCTGTAAATTATGTTTTGTAACAAACTCTAGGTTATTTGGGGTATTTAAATGCTGTAGTTGTAGGACAAGAATAAACGAGGTTACTGGGTGTATGGTGGGTTCTGTAAGGGCCTGTTGAGCAGCTGGAGAAATGCCCTGAATTTTTAGCACTCTTGTTGTTGCTGTTTTGTGATAGAGAGGAGGAGGGCTGGCTGCCTTTGGCTTTGGTAATTATCCTGCACTTTAAACACAAAACAAAACAACAAACAAACAAAAGCTCAGCCAGCCCAGCCATCCTCCTTCCCTCCAGGCACTCCCTGACCCACACTCCTGGCACTCAGGAAAGGCTGGGATCTGGACACAGAGCTGCTGCACAGCTCCCTGTCTCCCGGGTCTGCAGGGCTGGGAGCTCAGGAGTGCCTTGGGGCAACTCCCTGAAGGACAAATGGCACTGGCTGGTGATGTTCCTGGAGTGCTGGGGGCAGAGGGACCCCTCAAAGCAGGGGGGCTGCTCCCTTGGGCCTGGCTCTGGCTCCCCACAGCTCCCAGGACCTGCCCCTCCAAGGGTTCAGTGGAGCTTCTGCAGCACTGAGGGGAGACCCCTCCCTGCTTTATCCCTGCGGTTCAAGGTTAAAATTCCTCTAAAAAGAGGAGGATCAGGAGCAAATTGTCTGTGATTGCTTTCCCTTAGGGTGATGTTGGTACTGGTTATTGCTTAGAACTTCTGCCTGAGCCTCGAGTTGGGAAGTTGGTTTCCAGCAGCTCCCAGGTCAGCAAGATGTGTTCTGTGCTGTGTAGGAGTCACAGGAATAACTCAGGAGTCACAGCAGGTTCAGTGCCTCCGTGGCAGGGGAGCATTGGTGGGGGGGCAGAAGTTCCCTTCTGGAACTGATCCAGGAGCATTGCCTTGCTCTGAATGAGGGCAGCACCACAGGGAAGAGCAGCAGTGACCCAGAGGCAGATACTCCCTCTTTGACTTTATCCTGAGCATATTCCAAGTCTTTTTAGCAGAGGCAGCTGTGAGTGGAAGGGCAGAGTGTGGAGAAGGCAGTCTGGTTTTCTGAGAGTGCTTTTCTGTTGTAAATGAATATTTCATCTACCTCCTCAGCTCCCGTTGCCTGTTGTGGAGTCAAGTGACAGTGATGGTGGGAGATGGGGTATCATTCCATAGGGCTGGAAGCAGAGCCACAGCTGTGATAGTTCAGGTAACAAATCCTGGGAGGGAGAGAAACCCGAGGTAGGAAGTGTTAAACTCCCAATTCAGCAGCACTGTGGCCAACACTGGAGCACTCTGGCCTGGGCTAGAGTTTCTTTCGACCCTTTCTCTGGAATATTTAGCACTGCCCTTAACAGCCAGAGTCCTGTGGAACAACAGCTCTGTGTTCTGCTCCAAGGATCCCTGCTCCTGGCTCAGGGCTGTTGAGGGCATGTGAACAGTTATAAACCAAAGGTGTTGCAGCACCACCAGCCCTGTTACCCCAAGGCTTCTGTTCCACAGAGCAGTTACACCCCAGAGCTTGTCTGGAGGGGCTGAAATTCAGTATGAAGTGTTTGTAGAATTTTGCATCATCAAGTAAAGCTAAAAAATTTCAAAGTTAAGCTGAGGACATCTTTCTAGTAACCAAAGACTTCTCTAAGTTATGGGCAGCTGGTGTCTGTGGCAGGTGTTGTACCTTTCTCCTCTTTCTTCTTCAGCTTCTGGTTTATAAGAGCTTAACAGTTACCCTGAGGTTCAGCAGCTTCAGTTCTGTCCTGACAGTTCAGGGCTTCTAGTCTGAGTTGTACTTACACTTGTTTGGGTTTGCAGCAGTCCAGAGTGCAGGGGCTGAAGGAGCCAGAGCCTCTCCCCTCCTGGCTGAGATAAGCTGGGGAGCGAGGAAGGGAAGTCCTGGATTGCTGGTTCTCCAGCACGGTGTACTTTGACACTTACTGGTGTGTCACTGGGCTGTTTTGGGTTTCTGAGCTTCTGTAACAGACCTGCTGCCTCTGAGGGGTTGAGACTGTGTCTCAGCAGTGGGTGAACAAGGACCACCAGCCCAGAACTGTAGAACACCAACAGTCCTGCAGCAATCCCTGCTCCCTTCAGCTGAGCTGGGTCTGACCTACCTGGGAGATGGGAGACCCCAGACAAACTCCAGCCATGTCCCGTGGGGAAGAGCAGGTTCAGCTCCAGGAGGTGACACCAGTGCTAAGCACCTGACAGGTCACATCTATGTGATTAACTTCTCTGTAAATAGAGTCTTAACTGGCTTCAGGCTTTTCTCGTTTGGGTTTTGCAAACTAAGTTCTTTAAAAAACAGGGAATGGTTGTTTTTAATCTTTGTACAGTGGTTTGTAGAGCTGTTGGTTTAGTAAAGTCACTCCAGGAGAGCTTAAGTTCCAGTTTCAGTTTTGTTCCTGTGTTTGTGGGCAGACTCTGCCTTAACACACTCCTGAGTTTACCCTTTGTGCTGGAGTGGTGCACAAAGCTGTGCTGTGGTGGTGGGGTGTCCTTTACCTCCTGCCCCTGTCCTTGAGTGCACACTCTGGTAATGCCATTGCACAAATGCTCTCAGCTCCTGAGCCTCGTTACTCTAAGTGGTTTTGCCTCAGCTCTCAGGTGCAGGTGGGGCTCAGGGCAGGTGTCCTGGGCACAAGCAGCTCTTCAGATTATCCCAGGGACAGCAGACATGTCTGCTTTCCTTCTCCAGCCACCAGCAGTGACAGCATAGTCCAGGAGAGCTCAGCAAAGTCTTCCCTGGGGAGAGATTTTGTGGACCTGCAGCTCATAACACAGGTGGGGCTGCAGGAGAGGTGGCAGTGACCACCCCAGGCTGACACCTCCCCACCTGTGTCCGTGTACCTGGAGCACCAAAGCAGCTGCTCCTGCACTCCCAGAAGCAGGTTTGGATCCCCCGGAGCCCCATGACCTGTGGAAGGCTCTGAGCTCCCATCTTACCTTAGAGCAAAGTGTAGGTAGAACCTTTCAGTCTTAATGGAATTGTTTCATGGACAACAGCAGATTCCTGTTCTGTACAATCATTCTCTCCTGTTCAGACTTAGGCACAAAACAAGCTTCCGCTGGATCTCATTGTATGGTTGATGTTTGCAACATGTACTTTTGTTTTTTTAATATAACACAATAAATTAGAAGAAATTTCATATTTACACGTGAGTCACTTTATTACTTGTTGGAAGCACGATGGCCTCGTGGGCCATGGAGGTGGGAGGAGCTTTGGGGGAGAAACACCACCTCCTTGTGGAGTTAATTTGACCCCCTGGCACTGCTCAGGGCAGAGGCCCCAGGGGGTAAAGGCAGCAAGTCAAGGACCTGAGCATGGGGCATTTTAGCTGTAATTGTGGTGAAGAGACAAGGGGTGGATTTGGTGTAAGTTGTCCATTTTCACTTGGTGTTATGATGATGCTATTTTGATTGGGGGAGGGGGGAGTTTTTGTTTTGCTTGGTTTTTTTAGGTAAGTGAAGGTTGTGTGGTGAACGTGGATTTTTCAGTTTAACTGCAGTTTCAGCTCAACCAAAGCACCAAAACCATCTGCACCAGCCCTGCTGTTGCCCTGACCCTCCTCTCGTCATTCTGAGCTAAAGGTTTTGCCAGTCTGCCCACAAAAAAGGTGTTTTCAGACCAGAGTTAACATCACTGATCTGCACTTTTTGCAGTTCTCGTGAGTTGTGACTCAAAGTACAGCTACAGAAGCCTTTTGGCTTCTGTCTTAATCCTTCCTGACCAGTTGGAGCTCTCAGAGACAGACATTTTACCTGTGGAAGTGCAGCTTTTGGTTTAAACATGTCCCTGTGACCGTGTAACGAGCATCTCTGCTCACTGGAAGGTTACAGCAACATTGTGGATTTTATTTAGCTATAGTTGAGTAGTTTTAAGCTATAAAAAAAGAGCCTAAAAGATGCAAGCAAACTCTCAAATCACAGCAGCCCTGTGGCATCAGAGATTCCAGGGGAGATGTGAGGGCTGGTCTCATCCTGCAGGCTCCTTTCTGCTCCCAGCCAAGGCAGGGCTGGGAACAGGAACTGGTTCTCATCAAGACTTTACCTGGGTTGACACCTGGGACAAGAAAAAGGAGTCATTAAATTAGGGACAGCTGACCAGTGCTCTGAGGGTGTTACACCTCCATGGAATTCTTCCTTGGAGCTCTCAGCTCCTCACATGACCTGCTTGGGTGACACGAAGTGCCTCCCCTCCATCCCCCAACCCATTCCAGGCATAACTTGGTTGAGGGAGGCAATAAGAGGTGGAAAATGTCACCTGAGACCTCATTTTGCAGGTGCTTGTTGAATTTGGGTTAGGTTAAATTCTCTAACTGACCAAGCCAGGGGTGAGCCTTGCTCCCCCATCCCTGGGCCAGCTCGAGGGCAAGCAGCAATGGCAATTCCTACACAATTCATGGAGCTGCAGCTCCCAGCATAGCCAGAACCAGCTGTTGTGCATCACCTCAGGCAGGTAAGCACTGGTGAGTAGTGACTGCTGTACCTCTGCTCTGTGAGAGGATTCAGTTCCTCCTGAACTCCCACGAAGGGCACTTGGCTGTGCTCTCTGCAGGTGTAGGGTGTCACAGGAGGAAGCACAAGGTGTATTCCCGTGCTCAGATGAGGCCTTACCACTGTTAGTTGTCCAGTCTTGTCCTTGAAGACCTGAGGCTCCTTCCCCACAGTGAACATCATCGTCCCCTCCTTCCCGGAGCCGATGCGGAACCGGAGGCTGCAAGGACAGAACCCCCAGGAGTGCTCTCCCCACAATAGGCTTTACTCTAAGCCCCCTTTATTTCTGTTCCTTGGCAAATCTCCTTAGATGAGAGATCAGAGCCCCAGCTTAGGTGAATTTCCTAAACAATTGCATTATCCCCCCAGGCTGATGGGTTTGATGAATGGAATGTCCCTACCTGGCCCAGGCTTTGAATGTTCCTGGTGCAATTAAGCACTAGAAGTTAAGCAGATCTGACCTGGAGAAAACCACTGAACACACCAAATCTAATTACAGCTGAAAGGCAAAAGCCAGAAAGAAAAGCTGGAGCAGAAGTGCAGGTTTCACCTGCCAGCTCCAATTCACAGGGAGATCAGAGACACAGACCATCCACCTGCCCTCAGCTCGGGGCGTGGCTGCAGGATCCTGAGCTCTGCAGTCACATTTTGGGCCTCTTCAATCCCTTTGGGAGAGGGGCATTTATCCTCAGGTGACCCCCAGCTTTCCAGCTGGCTTTCCTCAGACCTGGGGCTAATGGGATCCACTGGGAAATCACTAAACTCACAACCTCACACATGCAGGACACAGCAGCAGGAACCTGAAAAAGGTGGTTTTAAAGTGCAATCACCTATAAGTAAGTTTGGGGTTTAGGCAGCTGGGGCATGGGCAGCTCTCAGAGCAGAGCAGCACACCCAGCAAGGTGCACCCACCATGGAAACAAGCCTCATTAGCCTGGGAAAAAGGTTGGGATGATTTTTAATATATTTTCTCTCAGTGCATCCTATCCTGTCTCTCCTGTGCCTACGGAAGCCATGGAATGCTGCTGCATTAGACCTGACCAGCTTCGGGCACTGTCTGCTGGGTGAGGGCAATAGTCTTGACCTGAGTAGTCCAGACCTAAAAGGTTTTGAAGCAGGGTTTTCCATAGAATACAGCCTGCCCAGTGGTGCCCATCCACCTTCCTTCCTCACCTTCCCTGCACAACCTTAACAAGGCTTTGCTTGTTGGCCAACATGCAGAGCTTCGTCACCGTCTCGAAGACGTGCTCACACTGCAGGATCACATCGCCCTGGAGAGGAGAAAAGAGGGATAAAGTCACCTGGCACCACCCCAGAATGTGACCACAGAGCAATGGTGCACTCAGGGAGACTCCTTTGGAATGCCAGAGCAGTGACTGCCTGGCAGAAGTGACCGAATTAAACATCCTTTCCAGTGATTATTTAGGATTTAGAGCAACTCTGGCTTTAAAAAAAGGCAAGAGCATGTCCCGATATGGGAATGTAGCTAGGGAATGGTCTGGAGCACAAGTCTGATGAGGAGGAATTAATAAGCATCAGTAATTATGTAATCCCAGTATTTTATAGGATGATATTGGAAGCATCAGCAACAAGACCTTATTTCTAACTACCAGCTCACAGGAGCTACATCACAATTTTCTACCTTCTGTTTGTTGTCCTCTGGAACATGAATGACCACGATCCCATCACTCAGGTTACTGGTGGAGATCCCTTCAAAAGAAATCCAAAATTAGAGGAAAACCCACCAAACCCAGCTCCAGAGGGCAAAGAACTATGTTCTCTTAGTTACAAACTTCTGCTTCAAGACTGACACCCAAATCCTTTGTCCATCCCCCAGAAAAAGCTGTTCCTGGTAGGTAATTGCTCCAAATATCTTTGTAAGACTTAAGTTTCAGAAGTTCATCCTTCCCCCAGGGTCTCTGACAGGACATGAAGCCCCACAATGACTCATGGACTCATCACAGAGTCATGGAATGGTTTGGGTTGGAAGGGACCTTAAAGCCCATCCCGTTCCACCCCCTGCCACGGGCAGGGACACCTTCCACTAGCCCAGGGTACTCCAAGCCCCATCCAACCTGGCCTTGGACAAAGGACTCCCAGAGTTACCTTTCAGTGTGGAGTAGTCGATCTTCTGCTTGACCTTGGCCACCTCCACCACGTAGGCCGAGCTCTGGGTCAGCACCAGGAGCCGCTCCCGCGCCTTGAACCCGTTCCTGTCATATTTTATCACGGGGGTCACATACTGAAAACAACGAGTTGGAATCAGCACTTTAACTGCTGCAGGGCCTGGGCCAGGCAGTTGAGTTTTCCTGACTGGAAGCAGCTCAGTGAGGGGCAGCTCTGCCTGTGGAGCTGCAGGCCCAGCTCTCAGCAGCTCCTGCCGAGCTCTGCTCACAGGGATCTGGATTCTTTGTACTGGGAAATCCAGAGAGCAGAACTCTGCTCTGAGCAAGATGGGTCCCCTGTGCCCTCTGTGCCAGAACCATGGGAAATGCATGGACACCCTGGCTCTGCTCCTGCCCTGTACATCCCGAACAGGGCTAGGAATGGAATCTTAAATAACTTATTTAGGTACATTTTGAGGCCTGTCTCCAATTTAAAAGCAAGGAAATAGTGGCTCCACTGCTGTTCATCAGGCCCTGTGTGACCAACCAGCTCCAGGACTCCAGTGAAGCCTATTCCAGGGGTTCTGTCCTTCCCTTACCTTGATGTTCTCCCCTTGGATGAGCTGCAGCACTTTGGGGTTTATATCATTCACTTCTGAGGAGCAAACCAGAAAGAGAAACTGAGTGTAGGTGACAGACCTATAGCCACAGACAGTTACCACTGCCCCAGCCAACACCAGAGAGCTGCATTGTCTTCATCCCAATTGTCCTCGTCCCTCTGGCACAATCCCTTCCAAACTGAGGGTGGTCACTTCCAGCCACCCCCAAACCCATTTTGGTGACTCTCCTGCCTGATAATTAATTCACACTGGGAGTTTCTGCCCATTCTTGAGTCTGTTGGTTCAGACCCTGATCCACCCCAGCCCACAGGGAATTCTGCTTGGGTTTCTGGCTCTGTGTCCCAAAGGGATCCCAGTACCCCCAGTGTGAGAATCAGTCTGGCAGATTGATCTCTGAGTAGGTGTCACTAGACATGGCAGAGGAAGGAACTCCAACAGCAGGGCCCAAATGCAGGAGGTGATGTTGCCTCTGCCAGGTGGGAATTTCTCTTGGAAATGAGTCTGTTTGGTCCAACAGACCTTCCCTGAGCAGGAGCCCATGGCCAAGGCCCTGGGGGTTGCTGTGCACTCACTCAGCCGTGTGTCCAGGAAGGGCTGGTTGATGCTCTGGGCATATCCCTCCTTCTTCCCTCGGAAAACAGCACTGGTCACCACCTTCTGCTGCAACTGAGGTGGGGAGGAACAGCCTTTATCCTCAGAGATCCTCCATCAGGAACATCAGGTCTGATGTGAACACTGTTACTGCCCAACATCCTTCCACTCATGCACTGCCCACCTGACTATCGTGGAATTGTGCTGCATTTCTTCCAACAGCTTTAGGCTATTCCTGTATTACACCAAATAAAGGGGCAGCAGGGACAATCCTACAGATTTTTCTGATTTATGGGTCTTTTCTAATTACATGGAGTGCAGTTTTAATGCCCTAAGATAAAGCCCCACGTGTCTGGAGGAGAACTGCTCCATACATTGCAATATACACTGGAAGGAATCCCTGACTCCAGGCTCCCGTGTGATTGCTCTTATCCCTGAGTGGGTGAGAGCAGCAGCAGCAGGAGGTGCAGCCTGTGTTCCAGATGCTCCACAGGGAACAGAGGTCACTCAGGCACAGCATGTTTGAACTCACACACTGGCACTCAGGTGTTGGTTACCTGTGCTTTCCTCTCGGCAGTGACCCCCCGGCAGTATTTCCTCACCAGGTTCCTCATGCAGATCTTCTGGAGCAGCTCGGATGTCTGCATCAAAAAAAGTTAAAATAAAACAGTAGGGAAGTTGTGCAAACAGGTCTGTCTGTGCAATGAGCCTGAAAGCTCGTGGGATTAATTTTGTCTTTATAGGGCTTGTGAGTTCACTTCTCTGTCTGTGCATTTTTCCTTTGTATTGTTTAAAACAACACAGAGCTCCCTCCTTCCCCTTGGAAACACAAACCTGGGGCCATTCCTCCCACTCCCATCCAGACACAGCCGATCTCAGGCTCTTCCAAAGGGGACAAGCCAGCAGATCCCTGCTCTTCTCCCACACAAGGAATGCACACACATGACCGCAGAACAGAAGCACCTTCACCTCTCCCAAAGCCTCCAGCAGCACCCACCTCTTCCAGGATGGAGGGAGGTTGGAGCCAGCTCTTGTCCAAGACATTTTTTGGAAGGTGGTCTCGGAGCTTCACCAGGTAGTTGTACTGGGCAAGCCTCACAAACTCCCTGTTCTCCGGGCAAAGGGGCTTCTTCCGATTGATGAAGCCAGTTATGAACCTACAGAAAACACCAAACCAGAACTGACACGTGACCTCGAGGAATCCATGGAGTGAGGTGAGGGACAGAGGACACACAACAGGTTAACAGATCACTGATGTTAACAGAGGTACAGCAGTGGCAATCTTAAGCTTTATAATGTCTTAAATATTAACTTTTTTTTTCCCAAGTTCTGTTGGCCAGAACATGGTGCTTTGGAGTCTGAAAGGAAGATCAGCTCTACTTTGGGAGCTGAGTTTAAGGGAGTGGAGAGGGAGGACAAAAGGGGATGGAGGGGTGTGCAAAGTATTAGGAAGCAATTCTTCCCTGTGAGGGTGGTGAGGCCCTGGCACAGGTTACCCAGAGCAGCTGTGGCTGCCCCATCCCTGGGAGTGTCCAAGGCCAGGTTGGATGGGACTTGGAGCAACCTGGTCTAGTGGAAGGTGTCCCTGCCCATGGCAGGGGTGGGACTGGATGAGCTTTAAGGTCCTTCCAATCCAAACTGTCCCAGGATTCTATGGTTTGGAAATACAAATCAGAGCCACAGAAATTTGTGCCAGAGAATTCCTGAGGAGGTGCCAGGCATTTCAGACCAACCCCTGGCACTTGTCCTCCTACCTATAACCACAGCTTGGAAATGGCTGGAAAGGAGCTGGTTTTGACTCCCTGCACTGTCAGTACTCTGGGCTCATTGTCCAGAGACCATCTCCACGCTGGGACTCCCCTCCCACAGCCCTCCCCAGGACCCCCCACACAGTGATAGTTACTTCCTGATTGTCTGAACTGCCCACGTCCTCTTCTTGGCCTCCTTCCGTGCCAGCGCTCCTCGCCAACACGCCTCCAGCTTGATGGCTGCAAGAACAATCAGGTATCAGAGGGCCTGTGCCAAGCTGTCCTTTAATCCACACAGCAGAAGATAGAACTGGTTCTCTTGCAGCTCTAAAGATCAGCTGATGGGAACAGCAAGAAGTTTAGGACGTTTTCTTCTCCATCATAAGTGGTTGATCCAGTTTCAGCTGCACTGGGGAGCTCAACCCCAAGGCAGGGCCAGACCTTGTCACTGCTCAGCCTCCCGTTGTCCCTGCACACAGCCCATCTCAGAAAGCTGCCCTTTGAGCCTGCAGATTTTAGCTCAGCCTGCCTGATGTGGCTAAAAAAGGGTTTTTTCCCCCCCAGCAGTTGATAATCAGCTCCTGGGTACTCCAGAACATCCCCATGTGTGTGGCAGAAAGTGCTGCTGCTGCTCAGAGCTGCTCCCACAGCTGGTGCCTGGCTGGGGCCAAGGGCAGCTTGTGGTGTGAGGAGCCAAACACAACTAAAAGGGTCTGTGAATGCTCTTTGTGCAGCTGACACCTGCACCTCACCTAACACCCACAGCCCTGCAGGGAAGCCACAAGCGTTACCCACAGCACCATGGATTTGTGACCTCCCAAAGCTACAACTCCCATGGAAAGCCCAGCCCTGAGAGAATCCTCCACTCCAGAGCCCATACCTGCTTTCCTCTTCTTCTGGTATGCTCTTTTCCCAAGGAATCCTTTGTATTTGGCCTGTAGTCTTGAAACTGGAAAAAGAGGCAGGGACATCACTTGTACCTCCAGGACCAGAGACTGAGGAGCCGAGATCCCACACTCCACCAGCACAGGAGGGGCTCCACAACCACCAGGGAACAGAGGAGCCACAACAGCAACAGGCCCAGGAGTGGCCTGTGTAGGTACTGTGCCCTTCCTTTATGCTTTTCAGGCAGGTGCAGACAGGTGCCACCAGGATGAGACAGGTAAGATCCCAATTCCAAGGGAAAAGTACTCAGTGTATCTAGGCATGGACTCATAGGACTGAGGAGCTCTGAAGGAGCCACAGATCCAGGACTCAAGCAATAGAGCCAGTGATTTCTCCCCACCCTGGAGAAAGATTACTGAGTTTTCCATGGATTCTGCAGAGCTATGCAGACCAGGGGGCTCAGCTCCCACCAGGGTGCACAGAATCCCAGAGTGGTTTGGGTTGGAAGGGACCTTAAAGCCCATCTTGTTCCACCCCCTGCCATGGGCAGGTACACCTTCCACCAGCCCAGGTCGCTCCAAGCCCAGTCCAACCTGGCATCTCCTACATCAACCTGGAGCCCAGAACACGGTTCACCAGGCCCTGCTGCTTAGTCTGTGTCAGAGGAAGGGAACTAGAACCTTACTCAGCAGTTGTTTCCTGTACTCAAAGGCATCTTCTGTAGCAAACAGAGTCTTTGGGAAACGAATGAATATTTTGGTTCTGAAAAAGAGACCAGGAACAGGTTATCATTCATGGTGGGCCCTTGTTTCAGCTGCCCCAACCAGGTTCAGGGTCCTCCAGCCAGCTGTGATGCCACCCAAGCCTTAAGTTGCCCTGGGCTGCCCAAGCAAGCAGGAAACCTGGAGCTGAGGCAAAGCAGCTCATCTGCCCTAACCCAGAGATGGAAGAAACGAGGCTGGATTGAAGCTTCCATGGAAACAGGTAAAAGTAAACAAGAAATGTCTGCATCTGGGGGCTTGATCTGTCTCCTTGCTTGTGTCACAGACAGGACAGAAGATCTAACAGCAAACACTGAGAGCAGAGATCACAGCCAAAGTGAGGACATTTACCTTCCTAATTTGTACTCCTCAGGCTTGTAACCTATGTGCTTGATGAGCCTCTCCACACCCTCAGCTGCTGTCCCGTGCCAGTTGGGCCAGGTAGCTGGACAGAGGCATTTATACCTGAAAGGTCAGCAAGACATCAACACAAATGGCATGAAATTTGAGAAACCCCTTCCTGAAAACTCTCCCTCTCAAATTCCCACTGCTTTATTCGAGACAGACGATGCCAAAACGGGTCAAAACGGATCCAGACAAGACACGTGCAAAGGTTATTTTTGGTGAAGAGGAGTGTCTGCTGACACCTCCCATCACAGGGGCTGGACATTTAACCACAGCTTGCTCAGAAGCCCCCACGGGAGGGCAGGATTCCCTGGGAAAGCCCACCTTTGCAGGAAGAGCTCGTACTTGCGCCGGTACGCGAAGCCGGCTCGTCGCACCCGCAGATGCTCCATCAGGCCCAGGTACTTCACCTGGTGTCGGATCAGGAAATCATCAAACTTCCCTGCAGCAAGGACACACACTCACTGGCAAGTTCTGCCTGGGGAAGCTCCCTCACTGGTCCATGTGTTGGGAGAAACCAGGGAGGAATCAAATCCCCAACTATCCAAGGTGATGACTTTGCTG
Organism: Manacus vitellinus; assembly: GCF_001715985.3. Classification (NCBI taxonomy): domain Eukaryota; kingdom Metazoa; phylum Chordata; class Aves; order Passeriformes; family Pipridae; genus Manacus; species Manacus vitellinus. The sequence continues at coordinate 1,909,674 of NW_021940379.1, forward strand.
CAGCTTAACTAAGCTATTTACATATACATATATATACAAACACACACATACACAGGCACATACACAGGCTGCACCTTGCTACAAACAAGTCTCTCAGTTCATTCCTTGATCTCTCCTCAGTGTCTCCAGCCTTACCAGGCTCTTTGTTGTCGTTGGGTTTAATGCAGCGGATGTAAGAAGGCTCCTTGGACATCAGGATTTCTATCAGACTTGTCAGGCTGTTTTTGAACTGGGTTGCAACCTAAGACAGCATTGAAAGAACTGTCTTAGCCTTGGAACTCATCACTGCAAGAATTGAGATAACTCACTCCCTGCATCCAGCTTAAAGCTGGAATTGAAAGTTGTCGTGTTTTATATATATACATAAATATATATGTATAAAAACACTGGCTGCTGTCTCAGCAGCATCACTGCTCAGCTGCCAGGAAGTTTGCAGGGGTGGAACAGCAACAAAAACATCCACCAAGTTCAGGAATCCCAGAATCATTAGGGTTGGAAGAGACCTCTGGAGATCATCCAGTCCTGTCCAGGAAGGGTCACCTGGAGCAGGTGACACAGGAACTTGCCCACGTCGGTTTGGAATGTCTCCAGAGAGGAGATTCCACCACCCTCCCTGGGCAGCTGTTCCAGTGCTCTGCCATTTCTATGGAGAGAAACTTTTCCCTCATGTTGAGATGGAATTTCTTGTGGTTTAGTTTATGGCCATAAGTACTAAGGGCAGGATCAGTGGTTAAACCAAGGCTTGGGGGGTTGAGTTTACATTCAAAGTTAAGACTAAAGACAAAACTCACAGTCTCTGGTCTCCTCCTGTTGTCCAGCTCTGACAGGAGGAAACAATCTCTAATGATGGCATTCTTGGAGTTGCACAGAACCTGAAAGAGGAGGAACTAGAAGTTGCCTTATTGAGCAGCACTTCTATTGCTCCTGTTGAGCAGCACAGCCCTGAGGACACACACAGGTGCCTAAAGGTCACTGCTAAAGAGAAAAGTACGTTCTCTTTTGCTGCAGGGATTAAATACATCTTCTGCAAAGCATTTCTGCTCCAAGCAGGTAATGAGAGAATAGCATCCCTTTTTTGTCCTTACCTCCTTCAGGTTTCTGTACAGCAGATCATTATTCTTCTCCAGAAATCCTGAAGGAAATATTTTAAAAAAAGTTTAATTCTTTTGGAGGCCACAAACTTCAGCACAGAATCAGGACATTTCCGTCCTCAAAAGTCTCACTGCAGTCACGTGTGAGACATTCAAGTCACAGTGCCTCCAGAGGGCAGGTATTTGGGAATTCCTCTTCCCATCAAGTCCTCAGCTCCCACATCACCTGAAGAGCTCAGGTAACTCCCAGACTGGGCCTGCTCACTCACCAACAGCACAGTAAGTGACCTCTCCTGCGTAGTGGAGGAGCCGGAAATCCACCCAGTCGATGGATTTCCGCGTTTTCTGGTCCGCGAGTTTGCGACTGCAGGGGAAAAACAGCAAAACACCAAGAGAAAGGGCAACAAACAGCTTTGCTCAGGCTGGAGAGAGTCACAGCTGCAGGACAGCTGGAAACATAGGGTTTGTGCCTCTTGATGGGGCTCTGACTGTAGAGTTACGGCCCAGAGTCAAACCATCATTTATCTCTGGTGGCGGCAGAGAATGGGAGCAGCTCCCATAAACTCAGAATACCTGTGACCTTCCTATTGCCTTTTGACAAGGACCACCCTTTCCAGAAATATTAAGATTTCTTCCCATAACATTCATTTAAATACATTCTTATTTGCTTAAATGGGGGAAAAAGATTAGCAACTCTGTCAACTTCAAAGCAAACCCGGGGCAAAGGATTGCTCAAGATATTTGGCCCTGGGGCAAGAACCCAAATACAAAGGAGGAATCCAAATGTTCAAGAATAGCGGGAAAATTTTAGAAAGCAAGGATTCCCTGAAGAAAAAAAAATACCAAGAAAAAAAGAGCAACTTCACAGTTGAAGTTTCAGCTTTGTAAGCAGTCAGTAACTGCAGAGCTGGGTGTCACAACAGCACATTAGTCTATCAAAGCTCCTTCCAAGAGCATCGCCAAGTACAGATCCTGTTTAAGTAGCTCCAGCACTGCTATTTAAAGCTTTAATCAGGCAGAACAGCATTAAGGCACATTGTGGTGACAAGGAAGTTGGCTCCAAATTTTCCACTTGGCTGTGGCGAAGTTCAGAGCTGTAGGAACAGTGACAGCTCAGCAGCGGGGCTCGGAATTGATGCCTTGTCAGAGCCTTCAGCAGCTCCTGCTGGGAACCAGCCCAGCGCCAACGCACTCATCTGCCACCAAAATGGGCTCCAAACCCACTGCAAACGGAGTATCAACCAAAATGTCACTCAGCTCAGGGATAGGAGCAGGAGCATTTTCTCTCCTTTTCGTACTCAAATCTCACAAGTGGCAAGATGAATGTCAATATTTATACACCACTCAGGCATTGGGCTCCTTGTCACAACATCTTCGGCTTTCCCTGGAGTCAGTGGGGCAAAGCCACCTGTGGCCAGAGTCATCTCACCTTCATGGGCTAAAATCATGGGCTGAACCCATGAGTCCCTAATTTTAGTGTGGAATGAAACCAGTTCACAGATCAGCATCACACCGGCAAAGACACAAGACCCCCCCTCCACCTCCCAGTGCCTCGGGTCAGACTCTGCCAGTGCAGCCCATTTCAGTGCCAGACACTGGACGGGCTGCTTGATTTGCTTTGGTACAAAGCAAACATTGTTCCCTCCCCAACACTGTCATGGATTTGAGATGGGGAGAGGCTGGGATAGGATACAGAGGTAAATGCATACGTCACGAAGTGGGCATGATCTCCTACTTTCTCTTCCAGCTTTTCCAAGAAGCTCAGGTCAGTCGCTTCCCCGGGCCGTAAACATTCCTCATCCTGGAAGAGCAGACACTGGATCAGGGCTGCCCTGAGCACCTGCTCCCTCCTCCACAAAATACAGCTGTGTTACACAGAGCCTGAGACCGGTTGGTGGAGAAGCAAAGCACCCACCCCCTTCAACCCCCACAGCTCTCCAGCTGTCAGATCCTCCACCTTCAACTTCTGGGCGTTTGTTTACCAAGGTCAGTGTGTTTACACTCTGGATAATGCAGATCCATCCCATAATCAGAGGGAAAAAAATGTGATTATGGGTCATTAGAGCAGGGCACAGGCCAACATTTTAATTTAGCACAAACTCTGTTCTTACCAGAATGGAGATTATTCCTTTGTGCTTCTGCTCAACCAAGTCACAGATGATTTTGTTGTTAAAATATGGGATTGGCTCCCACTGGAAGATGAAAACAAGGAAGAACAGCTTTAGATGAAGACCTTTTCTTTGCAATTTTAAAGTTCTTTGGAACTTAGATCCCAGTAAAGATCAGTGTTGTGAATTAGGACCAGCTGAAGGGAAAAGGTGACAGCACAGTGATCCATGACCCCACTCCAGAGTTCTCCTGCTTTCAACAGCCCAGACCAGCTCCTTGTCCTCTACATGAATGTTTTCCACCTTCTCATGTCTTGCACTGCTGGAGTTCCTCACTCTCCAGGGACATTGTCACTGCTTAACATCTGAGTTTTGGGGAAGGTCCTGCTTCTTTGTTAAATGATGTAAATTAAGTCTTGGCTAAATTACACTTCAAAAGGGGATTCAGAATGAGACCCATGGCAATCTCACACTTCCCATGGGAACAATAACAAACTGAAAAAAGCAGGATGCCTTTCACATTGCTGATCAAAAGCATTCAGTGTAATGGCGGTTCAAAGAGAAAAGGAGGGGAAAATATAATGTACCTCTATCCCTTCCAGTTCGTATTCCTCCTGCTCTGCTTTCAGGGTCATCTCAATCAGCAGCTGCTGGAGCTTCTCATTGCAGTAATTAATGCAGAACTGCTCAAAGCTTCGGGGGGTTTAAATGAGCATCGGGTTTTATGTATTTCACGGGCAGTTCAGCTTCTCCCACCAGCACCTGCTGTTCTCGAGCCAAACCACCCACTTCCACACAGACCAAACCCACATATCCCTCCCACACAGTGGTACCAACAGCCCAAACCCAGGCCTGCAGCCCAAGCTAAAGTTTTCAATGGGGTTCAGCAAACCTTCTGCACCCAGATTTTACAGTCCCCCATGTCTTGCCTTGCGGGGGGAAGAGCACACTCCAGAAGTCAGGCACAACTTCAGCGCATGCCCCAGGTCACCCCAAGCCTCAGGAACAGCCCTTACCTGTTTGTGTCCAGCACTTCAAAGCCATAGATATCCAGCAGGCCAATAACTGTTTTCTGAGTTGAATCCTGTTAAAGACACCACAGCTCTGCAACTGCTCCTTCCCTGCATGTTCCTTCTTCCACCTGAACTTTAAACTTTCTCTTTGAGACTTTCATGTCACATCCCAATGGAGAAGCCACTTTAAAGCAGGACCCCAGGCAAGAAACCAACCTTGTTGGCCAGAGAGCTGTTGATTTTGTTGACAAGCCACGTGAAAGTCCGTCCGTAAATCGCCTTGGCTACGGCGTCCCGAGCATAGAATGCCAGATCCACGTTCAGCGGGCTCAGGACCTGGAAATAAAGATATGCCAGAGCTGCCAACCACCACAGATAATCACAGCAAACTTCTGCCAAGCCAGTTCACACTTGTGGCTTGGTGTGCACCCCCACTGTTGTGCACCACAGCACAGCTGGGCTGCAGCTGCTCCTGTGCATACCCATGGCAGGGGGTGGACTGGATGATCTTTAAGGTCCCTTCCAGCCCAAACCATTCTGGGCTTCCATGATTCCACCTACAGCCTTATTTCCCATCAGTGTTCCTTCAACCACTACATGCCAGCAGGGTTGGGACACTACATTTTGAAGAATACTAACTTAGACAAGTGGGGGAGCTATTCTGACTTCCTCGTACTTTTATTTTATTAAAATAAAGATACAAAACGCTCAAAGAGCAGTTTTTACCAGTGTTTTCTTCCAGTTTCCCAGGAAGCACTAAGGACTGGACAAAGGGAAATTGTTTGGCTCTAACACAGGGCTGCCTGCAAGTCCCTGCTCCCAGGTTTTTAACAGTTTCTTGTTCAGCAAGAAACCCTAATATTGGGGATATATTTCATTTAATGTCTCAGCTAGAAGAAGGGGATGTGGAGGAGGAGTGGGACAGCCAGAGTGACCTGTTTGTACTGTAACATGGAGAACAGAGCTCCTTGTCCACACCCCTCCCTCAGAGTTGGGGGTCTCCCAATGTCTGGGGTTACACAGAATCACTTGGTACCTCTTCAGATCTGGCCTCGATCTTGCGGTGGGTGAGAGCTTCCTGCAGGATGGACAGGTGAGCACCCAGGAGCTGCAGGAAAGGGGATATTTGCACTCAGGGCCCAGCCAGCAGGACACTTTAAACAGGCAGCACAGTGTGACCAGTGGGGCACAACCCCCAGTGCCTTCCCAGTCACCCTCTCCTTTGAGCAACAGCAATTAAGGAAGTTCCAGGGAGATGAGCTACAGAGAAAATTCCAGACAGTTTACAGCAAGAGCTGGGTATTTATATAGTTAGGTATTTATACAGTTATCCTCCTGTTTTGGAGGTTAAGGTCTTCTTTGTAGCACTGGCAATACTGGCACTGTCTCAGCAAAGGTACCTTTGAAATCCACTTGATCTGGGTGCCATCCCGGATGATGGCATGGCCATTGCTGTCCTCTTCAAACTGAATATTCCCGAGGTGCAGGACACTGGCAACAATTCCAAAGAGGTGCTAAGAACAGGAGGTAGACCATTAGAACACAGGTTTCCACAGCGTGGGAATGGTGCAACTCTTTCCTACACCTGCTGGTAACCAGAATATTGCCAGGCTGAGGGAGGTGAGTCAGAGGACCTGTTACAGGGGTGTGATGCCCCCATGGGTACCATGCTCCTCACCTATCCACTCCCTCAATCCCATGGAATCGCAGAAAGGACCTTGAGGATTTTCCAGGCCCACTCCTGCCATGGGCAGGGACACCTTCCACTAGCCCAGGTTGCTCCAAGCCCCGTCCAACCTGGCCTTGGACACTTCCAGGGATGGGGCAGCCACAGCTTCTCTGGGCAACCTGTGCCAGGGCCTCACCACCCTCACAGGGAAGAATTCCTTCCCAATCTCCCATCCAACCCTGCCCTCTGTCAGTGGGAAGCCATTCCCCCTTGTCCTGTCACCTGTGCTTTTGTAAAAAGTCCCTCTCCATCTTTGTTGTCGGCTCCCTCCAGGTACTAACCACCAAAATAATGCCTTATTCCACCCTTAATACCTCTCCCAAGAAAGGCTGCTTCCATCAGTTCAGGAAAACAGCAGTTCCCTCCTTAAATTCCCTTTTAACACACACACCTCGACATCTTTCTCAGTGAAGTCAATGATAGAAAAAGCTTTGCGGACTATTTTCCAGTCGTTCTTGTCATTAATAGAAAACACTTTGGCACATCGACCCTACAGTAAAAGAAAGATGGATTAGCACAATTCATTGGCAAAGCAAATTTGTTAATCAGGAAACAGATACTTCTGGGCAGACTGCTTTCATTTCCAGTTTCCTCAGCAAGTTATGACAGTGATATTAATCCTAAAAGTGGCTCTTTTGATGAGATTTTTCAGTTTATACTGAAAACCTGATACAAAGCACTGAGTGTTACCATAAATTGGTTAAGGCTTGTGCAGAGCCTGAGCTTGCAGCCATCCTCTGTTTTTCAGGGTAAGAATATCTCCTGCCCAAGCTGCCTTTGCAACCCCTGTGATTCCTGGTGTGCCACAGAGGGAGCAGTTCCCACTGACCTGGATGAGATACGTGTACTTCTGGGGGTTGCGCTCCAGCCCGAGCCAGGACAGAAGATCCTTCTCTCCACCCTCCAACAACTGGTAGAAAATATGGAAATTCCTTTCCCCGTGGTTTTGGTGGACAACTCTGGATTTCTCAATTAGGTAGCTGAGGATGTGCCCTCCCACTGGCGCTCCCTGGCAGGACAGAGCAGTCAGATCAACACCAAAAATACCAATAACATCCCTATGATGGCTGGTTTTTTACACCTGGGAATGAGGAGCAGGATCAGGAAAAACCCGATTCTGCTGTCACTTATCTGCCACCTTTTATTTGAGTGAGTATCCAGCAACATTACAAGGGTTTGCTGTCCTGCTAATTGTGCTTTACAACTCTCTCTCAGCTTTCCAGGGAGCACTGGCTGGATCGCCAGTGATGTAGGAAGCTTTCAGGATGGATAACTTGTGACCTTACCTGCAAAATGCAAGGCCTGTAAAAACAGGATCACAAATGTGCAGTGTAAGGATTAATAAATCCTGGGCTGCCTGGTCAGTGCCCAAGAGGTTCTCTCATCCATCTTGTTTTCCCACAGTGCTCCACTGGGTTTGTTCTCACCTTAAAATCAAACTGGATGTCCATGTATTTCCCAAACCTACTCGAGTTGTCATTACGCAGAGTTTTTGCATTCCCAAAAGCCTGTGGATACACAGACAGGTAAAGTCACTTCTTATCTCACTGAAAACCTGACACAGGACCAAGTTACAGTAACAAAGCTGAGTCCCACTGAATTCAGCGGGATTAAAGAAATACAAACTCATGTATTTCTGTAGCTTCCAGTGAAATTCAGCTAAACCAATTATTGCTTTACAGAACCTGTAACTGAAACCCCAAGGAGCTGTTGCACGGTTTCCTTGTACTCCCAGGTTTCATCCAGCCTCCACTAGAAACCCCAAGTTTAAGTTTCCAAACATTAAACTGTGTTAAATCCCAAGGATTCTTTCAGAGGTTGTGCCACCAAGAGGCCAGTGTTGGCCATTCCTGGACCCAGGGGTGCAGACTTGGAGGAAGCTTTGAGCAGTGAGGCCACCATCACCAACCTTTGTTTATTTCCCCCCTGATTTAGTTTCTTACCTCAAGAACAGGGTTGGAAAGGAGCAGCCGGTCCCGGACGATCTGCAGCTGCTCCGTGGTGGGACAGGTCACTGCATAGTACTGCAGGATCTTCTTGGATGCCTCTGTCTTCCCAGCCCCACTCTCTCCAGAGATGAGGATGAAGTGGTTGTTGTACTCGCTGCACATCACCCGATAGGCATTGTCAGCTATGGCATATCTGGACATGGCACAGGAGGCATTTGGAGGGGAACATCCATCAGGAATGGCACAGGAGACAGAATATCAAAGGCTTTCCAGGGTATTCACTCCTGCTCTAACTTTACAAGTGTTGGACAGGATCATAGAATCCCAGATGGTTTAGGTTGGAAGAGATCTTAGACATCATCCCTTCAGTGAAGACTCAATTATCCTTGTGGGTCATTCCCAACTCAGAATACTCTGTGATTCTGTGATCTCATCCCAACCCCCTGTGGTGGGCAGGGGCACCTTCCACTGGGAAAGCTCAGCTCAAAATGAGTCTGACTCAAAGTTTCATAGTAAAAACCGGACCTAGTGCCTGTGGACACACCCCCGTGGTGCCCCAGCATTACAGAGAAATCCCAAATCAGTGATCCAAGCTGACATCCCAAGGGATTACTTACAGATGCGGTGGCAGTTCAAAGAAGTTCACCCCTCGGTAGAGCTGCATCTGAGTCACGGTGTAGATGTCCAGCTCCTTGTAAGGGTTCACAGACACGAGGAGGGTACCAATGTATGTCTGCAGGAGAGAGAGCACTCGAGTGGGAAACCTGCTCCAGCACAGGAGTCGTGGCTCCCAAAGCAGGAGTCAAGTACTAAAGAAGCAAGAACCAAAGAAGATAGCACGGAGCTTGCTAAGAGAGAACCAAACAAACCAACCCAAAAAAAACCCTCCACAGCCTTCATTATTTCAAAGTCAACACCAAACTTCTTCCAAAATCTCTTGTTATGAGTAGAGCTGAACCATGACAGCAAGTTCAGGGCCTGACATTTTAGATGCAAGGTCCCATAAGCGTGGGACCATCCCATAAGCATGGGGTCCTTATGGGATCTTTCTCCTACTTATGGAATCCTTCTCCTACTAAAGTTAACATAACATACAACAAAATCCTCATCACTTCCCAGACAAATCAGCTATAATGTTCTGCCTTACCTTCAAGCATCGTGTTTCCTTTCCTGTTCCATTACTGTTTACTGCACATCCTTTAAAACTTTGCAAGGCAACTCAGAGCAAGCTGTGACTGTAATTTTCATCAGCTAAAGTAGACAAACCACTCCTGGATGATCACCCTGCTGGGTACTACAAACATCCAGCAAGTCTTGTTGCTAGATTCACAGACTGTACACAGCTCTTCCTCCTGGATCCCACCAGCAAGGTCCCTTGGAGACATTTCACACAAATCCACGCAACCAACACTCACATAGATGAGGTTCTCCTGGTACCGCTTCCGCAGGTTGTTGAGGAAAGCAGCCTCACTGGTGTGGGAGTCCAGGAGCACAAAGTCCTGCACCCCGACCCTGTCCCGGGCTATCAGAGCCCCCTCCATGTTCTCGTCGGTGTTGTCGTCCACTTCTTCCTTCTGCAACACAAAGGTGGGGGGACACAGGATTGGGAGGGAGCAGAGTTAGGAGAGACCTGAAGGGCCAGGTGAGTCCCTCCCCAGGGCCAAATCATCCTTGCACAGGTAATGCCAAGAGATCCTTATTCCAGCTTGTCCAGAGATGGCAATTCCACACCATGAGAGTTTGCATTTTGATGTCTTCGAAGTCAAGACGTCTGAGACTCACTGCTGGGATCAGGGAGGAAGACCAGGGTTTCCAGGCACCCTCGCTGAACACAACAGCAAGGTGAGACAAACCCAGCCCCAGAGATGCAGTTGGGATCTGGACACTGCAATGACTCAGTCTGGACAGAGCCCTTGCAAGCACAAAGCCTGAATAAACGGTGGAAAACACCAGTCAAACCAATAGTTCTACACCATCTGCAACTCCTTTACACAGACAGAAATGCACAAGCGGAGAAACTCTGGGAAAAGCTTCATGGGACCTGACTTTTAGGGAAAAAAGATACTACTTAGCACAAGACTCCGTTATTCCCAGTGTCTCCAGGTCGAGTTCTGGTGCTGGCAGCAGAGGTCCCCACACGCCAGCGGGAGCCACGGCCACCGTGCTGATAAAACCAGTCAAACAGCGACTCGGGCACAGTTAGACCCTTCCCAGTACACCCCCATCCTTCCCAAAAGACTGACAGATGCCAAAAAGGGTGTCACTGATCAATCCTAATTCTTTTGCACCCTCCACCTCTGATTATTTATCGTGGAAGTTGAGTTCACACTGGAAATTCTCTCTGCTGAGGATCAAGCTCGACTCCCAGCCTGTAAGAATAAACTATGCTTTTTATTTAATTAAATCAAGCTGCTAATTTCATGCTGGCAAATAGAAAAAAAAAGTTTTGGCTACATATTCTCCATGTATTTTCCTACATTACACATATTCTACAATAATATTGTGCTAAAGTGGTGTTTTCTGGGTTTCTGTTTTTTTTGTATTTTAAAGACACCAGGATTAGACAGTTCAGAGAGAACTAACTAACTAACGCATTAAATGCTTCCCTTAGGACAGAAATGAAATCCAAGAGTTGGAGCAGCTTACCTTGCAGGGTTCCAGGCTTTGGGAATTAGGGGAGAGGATGCGGCCGAGCAGCCGGAGCAGCTCTGGAGGCTCAGGGCTGTGATCACCAGCCCAGCACCTTTGCTGTTCTGCTCCTGCCCTTGGGGACATTGGCTTTGCACATTTTGCTGCTCCACTGCTCCAGGAGATGCTGTGATTGTGTGTGAGGTTTCCAGTGAGAACTAAAAGGGCTGTGATGGTCTGTTTGTGCAGTGCCACCTCATGTTCTCCCTCCCCTTTTTTTGTTCAACTTTTATTTTTCTAAGGCAGAAGCTTTCAAATTGTAAATAGACACAGACTAAAATGTTTCTGCAAAGCTTTGGCAAACTCTGGCTCCAGAAGGAGGCTTTTGGGATGAGCCTGGACTGCACTGGTGGACACTAAGGACACCAAGTCTCGGGGGATTTAGGAGCAAGGTTGAATAATTGAAGAGCAAAGGACCCATCCACACAATATTCTCTATAACTCAAGCAAGCTCAGAAGAATCAATCCTTAAAGAGCTATTTTAATGTTATTCTCATTTTACAGCCTGTTCTTTACATTTATCTGTTTATCTCACTGAGAGTGATCTGAGCTTTGAGATGTATATTCAGCAGTAACACTACCACATACTCCAGAGAGAGATCCCCTGAAAGCCTGTTATTTAAACCTTATCACAGTTTAAAAATAAATAAATCAGACCTGCACTAACTTCACACATGAGGAATTACATCTTTGCCTTTCACATCCTCTGCCTCCAGCTGCCTGTCCTCAGCCCCAGGCTGGCAGGACACAGCATTCCTCATTTTTCCTGATCCAGGCCACAATGTGACTGTGATCACTTCTTTCTTCTGCCAGACAGATACCCCCAGTTTATCCTTTTAATATTAATATCCCTTTTTTCCCCTCCTCTGCACAGGACCCGTCTTAACAATTTGTTGTGCTTGTCCTTATCTCAGGCTCCATCAGTTTGGAATTAAAAATAAAGGATGACTTCACTTCTCAAACCAGTACCTGGACAGATCCCACTACCTGTGTAGGGAGGGACGTGGAGGGGGGGGAGGAAAAATTATAATAATAATAATAACAACAACAACAAAAATAATAGGATGTATCCTTCTTAGAAAGCTCTTGGGACAAGCTGCACAGGAGACTTCCATTCCTTCCCAGCTGGGAATTAGGAAAGGATAAGCCTGAAACCACTGTGACCACCTCCCTGCTCAGGTTTCCCTAACCCAGTTCTCTCACGTGTATGTTAATTGGTAAGTGACAGTGGTGCCCATCAAAATTCCTAAACTCTTTTCTGGACTTTTTTGTGCTCAGATTTTCTCAGTATTTTGCTGTTGCTGATATTTTTATTATCACAGCACCATTTACTGCCATTTACACCCACTTCTGGAAGTTTACCACAATTTTCTGCTTGCCTGGTATGACCATGAGTAAGATATCCCAGGATTCAACAGGTCACAGAACCCCAGCAAGACTCTGCTCTCTTTCAAGGATTATTTTCCTTTCCTCATCACTCAGAAGTCAGGAGATTTCTTTCTTGCCTCCTGAGATAGGAGCTCTATCAAAAAAACTCTCCCTTGCTACAATGAAAGGTTTTGCTTTTCCCACAGGGATTTGTCCATCAACACAGAAACTACAAGGAACTACGTCAGATCCCAACACAGATTCTGTGCAGCTCTTGGGAAAGGTCTAAAATGAGGTCAGACAGAACAGGCCAGTTTCTTTGACAAAGTTTGTACCAGTTTGAAGCAAGATCTGGCAAGGAACGGGTAGAAGACAAAAAAAGAACCAGAAAGAAAGAAACTTTGCAAAATTATCACTTATCTTCACCAGAGGGTCAAAACTTCATTTTTCAACAGGCTCTAAAGGGAATTCTTGATGTTTCTTTGGTTTAATGTCATAGAACAGAAGAGATTAATGTAGAGGGGGAGAGGAGGAACAGCTACGAGGCCACTGCTATTTTGGAAGCACTAGAAAAGCCCAAACCCTGCAGGTACAACGAGGTGAGAGCAGGAACAACCTCACCCCCCGTACCTTTGGAGCAGCCTCGTACCCCCCACCCACCCAGCCAGGCCCCTCCTGCACCAAAATGCCATTCAACCCCCAGACCCAGGTTATTGGGGCCACCCACAAGGCCACCAGTTCCCACCACAACAGCAGAAAATCTTCTCAAGGATCCTCCACACCCCCAACCATCCCAACCTGCCGGAGCTGCTGGATTTCCCTCTTTCCCTGCCACCAGCACACTGCAGATGCAGAAGTGGTTTTACTTCACATCTGCCTCCTGCTTTACCTGCACCCTCCTGTCACCTCCTTGTCCAGCCCGGCTCCTTCCACAAAGAGTTAACGGGGCTGGAGTTGAGGCCCGTTGACACCCAGGATCGTGTGTCGTGTGTTCGCTGCCCCTCCTTGGGCAGGGCTGCACATCCTCCTTCTGTCATGAATTATCCAACGTCCTGTCAGCGCCCGAGCCCGGGGAGTGCAGGCTCGGGGAGATCTTACATCTCATCTGAGGCTGAAGGTGGACCGGTGGACTACGACCTTTCTGATGGGCAACTGGAGTAAATCCAGGCGCAAAATACATCCCACCACCCCGACCAGGCTCCTCAGCCCCTTCCCGCAGCTCCCGCCTTGGTTCCCACTAGAGGTCACTGCAAAACCCGGTTTAATTTGCGGTTTCTGCAGATTATGCTTTTTTTCCCCCCTTATCAACAGTTTCTCCCCCCAGAAGTAACTTCTCAGGTTGGACCGCCAGCAACTCCCAGTGATCCTTGAGCAGCCTTAAACATCCCCTCCATTCTATTCACTGCTCTCCAGATGATGCTTCCAGGAATTAAGAGCTCTGTATTTAAGGAGGTTCACACCCAAGTCCCACCTTACTGAATGATGAAGGAGATCTCATGAAGGGACTCGTAGCAGGATCAGGGTCTCCAGAGGTGGAAAAACCTACAAGATTATCTTGGTTTTACAGCAACACTTAGGGATTAGAGCTCTCACCTCGTGGCTCAGAACCATTAAGGAAAACCAGCACAGAGCACAACCCAGGGAGCCGAGTGAGGCAAAGGCATTGCTGCTTTATCCTTAGCTAATAAATACTGATTGTGAACAAAAACATTCAAAACTTCAAAGAAAACCCCCCTCAATAATGCATATTTCCATAGAGAAGTGGGAAAAACACCTGTTTGACAGTTTATTTAGACCCACCTCTTTCCCAACAGAATCAATTTTTGGTATCAGAAATACAATTCTTCCCCCCAAGAGCACATTTGTGTTATGATCTCTGCAAAAAACGGCCCCTTTCCACCCCCTCCAAAACTCCAAACCTTATCTAAGGCTGGACATGATGACCCTAAAGCCCAGTTCAAACTGTTTGTTCAGCTCTGTCTCCGTCTGCCATCATAGAATCATGGAACATCCTGACTGGGAAGGGACCACAAGGACCAACCCCTGGCCCTTCCCAGGACACTCCAACAATCCCACCCTGTCCCTGACAGCATTGTCCAAACACTCACAGAGCTCTGGCAGCCTTGGGGCCGTGACCATTCCCTGGGGAGCCTGTTCAGTGCCCGACCACCCTCTGGGGGAAGAACCTTTTCCTGAGATCCAACCTAAACCTCCCCTGGCACAGCTCCAGCCATTCCCTCGGGTCCAGGAAATTTCTGTGACACCAAATATTTACGACCTTTTTTGTGTGTGTGTTCTCTGTAGTCACAGGCTTGCTCAGGACAGATGAGCATGGAGCAGCTCTGCTAACACAGATTCCCTCAGAAACGTCGGAGCTCTGTTTTGGAAATACTCATTTATGTGGGAGCAGCAGCTCCCTGACCCAGCCCTGCTCCCTTTGGGTGCACCAGGAATTCACTCATTAAGAGTCCTGGAAGTTGGGCTGCAGGGATCACAACGAGGAAACCCCTGGGCCCTGCCCCACCCTTGGCTCTCAGGAGGAGCTGGCCAAAAGGGCAGTGACATGAAGGATGGTAAAGAAAGATGTTCTGGGAGAGGCCTTGGCAGGGTCAGCAGGGGAGCAGGACAGGTCCCAGCAGTCCTGGAACTTCCCTTGACTCCAGCAACAACTTCAATATCAAGGTTTCAGCAGGAAGTGGCTGCAGGCAGCTGCTGGCCCTGTTTCTGCTCCAGGAGGAGCCAGGACACCATCCTGACATCCCCAAAGAGAATTCAGACTGTCAGAGCATGGGTAGGACTTGGGGCAACATGTCCCCACCCAAGAATAACAGCCAGCCCAGGGTGACTGGGAAACACAATCCCTGCCCTGTGGAAACCTTGGTGTGGCTCACAAGGACTAATCTGTTGAGGGCAGTTTTCAGATAAACGGGAACCACACATAGAAGAGATTAAACCAGAGCAGATTCCACCAAGGGACCAGGTTACGGTTGTCCCATCACAGCAAAGCCAACAGAAAGACGAGATGATTTTTAGATATTTCACTGAGATTGGCCCAGAGATCTCTGCAAACCTCTTTTCAGATTTATAATGAAACCAGAACGATGTACATTGACTATGCTTGGGAATGCTGCAGCAGCACCGTGGAAAAGGGACAGTTTGGGTCTGCAAGGAGGAACTTGGGCCGTCTGGAATTACTGTACACACTCCTCAAGGCAAGAGAATTCATAAATACAATTATACTGTGGAAAAATTTACACATTGTAACCTAATTTCTTTTCAAAAGAATACAGAATAAGAGGGTTTTAAGGTTAATCAACAGCCCAGGGAAACGCCAAGAGTTCTTAAGGCCTCTTGTCTGTCTCCAGGGCATAGTCTGCTATAGACTTGTTAAAGGGTGACTGTCTGTCTTTCTCAATAGAGGAGAGGTCGAGGTGAACCACTTCACTTTCATAAATCAAAAGAAAGAAAAAAAGTGAGAAAATCTCCCGAGTTCAAACATTCCTTTAAAACCCAAACTTTAAATACTAAATGGGCTTCATGGCTGCCATTTTGAAAAACATTAGTTTGCCAAAGGACCCTTTTGATTTCTATTTGAAATGCGAGCGCTCACAGATAATCCATTGAGAATCAAACCCCCACAAAAGGCTTCCTGAAACAATCGCGGCGCTGGTGAAGGACAACATTTTTGTGCCCAAAATAAAACATTTTAATGCGCTACAATCCATTACACATATATTCCTCCATTTCCTTTCAGTAATTATTCATTAGAAAACATTTAACGTCACTGCAGATTTCACACTGGGCAGTCTGCACACAAAGGAGAAGAGTTGGCCCATTTATAAGGGGCTGAGGCCGCCTTTTCTCATCCGAGGAGCTCCAAGGCGGTGGGGGCTGCCGGACACAACGGGCAGGCGAAATTGTGCGGTTAACGGTCAAAGCCCCCCTGCCTACTTTGACACTCATTTAAAGATGACGGGGAACAATAGAGATTTGTTCTTAGCAACTCTTTCTTGTTGCACGGGGGCTCCGCCGGCCGCGCCGGGCGGACCCAGGCACGGAACCGGTGCCGGGTCCCACCTGCCCCGCTCGCCCCCCGTTAGCGCCGTGGGGCAGGTAAAGGGCAGCGTTAAAAAGGGCCCCATTCGGCCCGTCAGCTCTAATAAAACATCCCCTGTAGGGTCCACATGAGCAGCTCAGTTTTGGGTCAGTGCCAGGAAGCTGCTGGGCCAGGTTGGTCAGACCAGCCCTTCTCACCCTTCAGTTCCCAGTGCTCCCACGTTACAGCGCTGTCAGCAGCACCAGTGCCCTCAGACACCTGACTTAGAGCATAAACCACTTATTTATAACTTTTGAGTTGAGAAAACCATGCCAACTGCTAGGAAAGCCCCTTTTGCTGTATCAGCTTGTTTCACACGCAGCAGAGATATCCAAAATTCCTTGTTCATCCCTGTATCCCAGACTCTCCTGTGTGATGAGCAAGGAAAGCAGCAGCAATTGAACCTCCCAGTTTAGGATCAAATAAAATCCAGCTCAAACTCTGTCAGGTCAGAACACAGACACTGAACTGCTCTCTCAGTCGTTGGCTTTTGATATAAATGCCAGACTTTTCTTCATGCTTAGATTTACTGTCACTGCTGAACCAGAGGCAGCTCCTTAATGAATCCTGGATCTTTATTAATTGCAGAACAGGATGTTTTACTAGAAAGCATCAATTACTGATGAGCTCCATAGCCAACCTCCATATGTTCCATAGCAGTCCCTGTTTAACAGAGCACAGGATTTCCAGCTGGAAGGATAACATTCAGAGTTAGCTGGAAATACAGGGCAGATTTATTCAACTCCTAGGAAAGAGAAGGACATTCTTTGAGTATCTGACAGCCCAGAAGTTACAGGGAGAGTAGCATTAAAAACCAGTAAATTCAGGTATTTAAAAGTGAACACGCCTTCATGGTATTTCAAGACAGTCAGAAGAGAGAACTAGAGGAAAATGGTACCCAAAAACACACTTCTGGACACAACAAGAAGACCACTGATAAAATAAGGATTGGGATCACATCTCCCCTAGAAGTGTTCCAACAGAAACCCCAAAGGTGCCCTTTGGGCACCAGGAAGCAAAGAGGAGCTGCCGGTGTGAGTTCGTGTCAGAACTGGGAGCAGACACCTGGGACAACAAATTACTCTCCAAAACAACAGATTACTCTCCAAAACAAGATCACAACTCAAATTCCCATTGCAAAACCAATTTTTATCTCTGCACAAGAGGCCCCCCCAAAAAAACAGGGGCTGTTTTGATAACAGCTACAAAGCAGTGACTTGCAGAGGCTGCAACACAAGGTCTGATTCACACCAAGGACAGCAAAGGTCACCCAAGTGCTCCCAGTAATTTAGAACAGGCTCTTGCTCCAGAGCTGCTCTGTCAAGGCTGAGGGAACAGCAGGTGCAAGGGCTGCAGTTTTAGAGGCAGTGGGGTGAGCTGGGAGGTGCAAGAGGAACAAGCTGCAAGGACTCATTGCCTGGCTGCAGATTCCCTTGCAGGGCAGTATTTCAGCAGGTCCTGGAGAGATACCCACAATGGAAATAGCAAAACCTCCTTCCTACTAAGCCAGGAAACATCTTTATCAGCCCTTCCTTGGTTCAGTTTTCCTGGACCTGCTGGCACACAAAGCACTTCACTAACAAGCATTGAAATTCAGAAGTCAGGCACGAAGACATGTTATCAAGAGGCCACATAATTGCTTCATTCTGGGAACTGCCATCTGAAGGCACGGGAGAGCCCTTGTTCCCCATCACTCACCACCTGAGAGAGGGGGAATGGACCAGACTTGCCTTCCCCCACCTGCAGCATTGACCAGCAAAGAATCTGGTGAGACTTAACACAGCAGGAGTGTCTACAAAGGAAATAAATCATCTTCCCTTCAGAAGACATCCCTTACTGCCCCTCACAGTGCACCAAAACCATTTTTGAGGGTGGGAAGGATCTGGTCATGGTACCTGTGAGGAACATCCCTCACTTGCTGCAGCTCTGAAAGCAAGTGAGAAGAAAAGGGAGCTCTGTTCTTGGCTTGTTACAGCAACAGGGACAGAGAAAAAGGAAAGGAAGCAGAGCAGTGATCCCTCTTAGAGCATCCACATTGCTTTTACTCCATAACAAGTGCAGAAGGGGGGGGGATCTCCCAAGTGCAGCAGGACCCATCCATGAGGGTCACCAAAGGGCTGTTATTCTGGTTTTGGTTTTAAATAAGGATCAAAGTTCCTCAGGCAGTCACACACTGGTGTGCCTGCAAATCCCCTTCTCCACTGATCAGAAAAGATTCCCTCTCTTCTCCACACAAGTGAAAGTCAACTCCTTCTCTCCTCCTCTCTCACACCATTCTCCCCAAAACCCCCCAACCCCCCCCAGAACCTGTTCTGCCTCTCTTCCTCTGAGGAGGTAGACAACCAACACTCCCTGCATAATACCAGGCAGGTCCCAGCTTGCCATGAGCCAGAAATTCCCATTTTGAAAGCACACATGAGCATAAAACCTTAGGAAGAACTCTGCACTTACCCCCACTTCTTCCACATTGCTACATAAAGGCAGCCCAAGGCAAGCCAAGCAGGAAAGAGGAAAAAATTAATCCCTCCCACCTTCTGAAACACAAAACTACCCACTCCATGTGGGATCTGTGGCAGGACAGAGCAGGTGGAGGCACAGGGGACTCAGCTGCTCCATAAAAGGCTGCTGGATGGCTGAGAGAGGGAAAGATAATCCTCTGGAACAAGGAAAACCTGGTAACACAGGTAAAAAAGGTAAGTGAAGAGCCACGTTTTATAGGGGCAACAAAGCAATAATCACTTCTTAGGCTTAACCCTTTACAAAACAACCACTGTGGTGAAACTGCTGTAAAACCTCTTTGGTTTTCCTCTCACAGGAAAGAAGAAGGGGAGTCTGGAGTTATTGTACTATCAGTATTTCAAAATAAAGCATGATTTTTCCATATGAAATTATTTATGCTTAACCAGGATAAAAAGTGAATAGACAGAAATGTGTGTTCTGCTACAAATTTTAGTTCCTAATGCTTGAATTTTTCAAAACTAAACCCTCAAATAGAAACTGCTGTCAAAAGTTAGGTGGTAACAGAATTACAGGCTAACAAATGTAACACCAATATTTCAGCAGATGCTTTTGTATTTTACTGTGTTATGTACCAGGAGGTGATAGGAAATCCTTGGATTTAGGTGCATGTTTGAATCAAAAAGTGTTACTATTCCTCATCTCGAAACTTAAAATCTACCTAAAATGAACAGGTTTCTTTTAGAGAGTTTCATACAAGGGCATAAGTAGCTTTATGAATTATTTATCTTGTTTTTTATACTTAGAGCTGAATGTTATTTGAGAAAATAGAAATAACTGCAGTGATTTAGATGTAAATGCTTTCCATATAAAAAATAACCCAGAGGGGGATTGGAGGAGGGGAATGTGTCACCTTTATGAGACTTCCCTGTCAGAATTCCTCACCCAGGACTGTTTACAGGGAATGAAAATGATCCTGGCAGTCAAACTGAGAATTTCCCTTGTGCTGGGTGAGGAGCAAAGGGAGGATGTGGGGGAAAAGCAGAGGAGGGAGGAGAAGGCAGATCCTGCAGCCAGAGCTCTGATCCTGTCCTGGCTCAGAGGGAACAATTATCCCAGCAATTATCCCAGTAATGAATGTGCTCATCCCATTTGCTGGAATTCTCCCTCCCGTCATTAATCCAGTAAATAACCAGCCAGGGATCCTGTCTGAGGGGGGAATAAACTCCCCCAGCAGTGTGTGAGTTGCTGTTTGCTCCTCGGCAGCTCACGTTGGGATAACGTTGGCTTTGTTTTGCCTTTCCTGTGTGTCAGATCTCCATTTCCATGGCAGGTGCCACATCCCTCCCATCCCTCCCTCTTCCCAAAGAGGCTGGTGGTGCTGGAGCAACGAGCCCAGCGCTCCCCATGCAGGGAGGGAAGAAAATTCCATTGAATTTTCCTCCAGGCCTTGCAGCTCCTGCCAATCCAGGGTTGGATGCTCAGCAAACAGGAGGATGTTCTTCCTGTCCCTGGTGGATTTGGACTCTTGGAATGAGGAGGTTGGGATACCTGAGCACTGTCACAACTTGAGGGCTCCAGAGCTGGGGTGAGGATACACAAAGCCTGAGGAACTATGGATCCTATTGGATTCACTGCTGATTTTGTGGTGTTTAAAGCTGACCTTGAAAAGGACAAATAGAGAAATGGAGGCCCTGGCTGGTTTTTCCTAGGAGGATGAATAAAGAAGGAACAGGTTTAACATCAGTAGGGCCAAAGAAGCTGCATGGGGTTGTCTGACAAGAGCAAAGGAGTTTTACTTTGAGCATTAACTGTAATTTATGTCAAATATTTGTCATGTAGAATGACAGGAAGGAAAGTTTTTACAGCAAAATAGCAAAAGCCCCAAGTTACTAGAAGCTGTTAATAAATCTGGATCTGTCACAAAAACATACATTGAAAAGGAAATCTAAGAATTTTTTTTTAAATTGAATAAAACAGTTTTCCTGAAGAGGAATAATTTTTGAGCCTTCTTCAACTGTTATTAAAAAGAAATTCCCTCATTCCTGTACCACTTTAAAACCTCCATGGCAAGGTCCTTATCACAATGGATGGACTGTTCTCATACTGAATTTTGGATCATTACAGGGGGGTCTGCTGTCTCTGACTCAGCCAGACCATGCCCAGAGCAGCAACACTGCAGAGTAAAAATCCCTTTGGTGTTGCAATAAGCAGAACTCCAAGGATTTACCAGGATCATTGCCCAGACACCCCCAGCAGCTCCAAGTGCAGCAGTGAGGGCTCCAGCCCCCTCATAGATCCTTCACCCCCCTCTCTGCTGCTGGGGCACAGCCAGGCAAACCCACTCCCACCTCCTTTCACTCCGTGTTATCACCAGACAGAAGACGTGGAAGGAATTAATTATGGCTGATTAAAAATTAAATCCTCCCTTGCCTTTGGTCACTGTGTTTCTCTCTCTGCCTCAGTCCCTGTCATCTCTGCCTCCTTCAGTCAGGGAATCATTTCCTCACTTCTCTTTGGCCTTGGCATCAAGCTCTGGCATCTCTCCAGCCTGGCTCCCACCTCTGCTCCCAGCTCCCTACCTTTGCTCCAGCTCCTCTCCAGTGACTCAGTGTCACTCCTTCCTCCCTCCTGCCCCTCTCCAGCCCAATCACTCCAGGGAGCAGCTCTCTGGGAAGCTTTTCCACCACAGCTCTTCCAAGGACACAGCTGACCTTCATGGAGTGAAGGTCAACAACACAGACAACAATTTTGCATGGGAAGAGGAGAACAGGAGGTGCAGAGGGAGCTTTTTGCCTTTGAGCAGGTCTGAACACACCAATGCTCAATAAATAAAGGGATTAACCAAGTTATTTTGCAGCAGGTGGAATGTTTGCCGAGTAGGGCACAGGAATTTCACCGTGTCACTCAGTTCCTCCCGAGTCAGCTCTGGACTCAGAAGGTCAAGCTTACCTGGATGTCTGTCCTCCAAAACCCTTCAGCAGGTTTTGGGAGGGGATTTGAGGGAGATGGCTGGAGGCAGAGCCCCACGCCAAGACTGTGACCACTGTCCAGATAGGGCAGCTCCAGAACCTCCGGAGCATTTAGGAAGACTAAACCAGACTGTTTAAGAAACCAGCCTGTGTTAGGGATGAACTACTTCCATGGAGCTCTTGCAGAGTTTTCTCTGGAAGTTTTCCTACAGTTTATGGCAAGAGAAAGTCATCAGCAGACACTGAGAAACCTGTACCTTCATTATCATTTGTTGTAAACCTTTGAATTTTAGTATCTTGTTGGGGAAAAAAAGTAGCTGGTTTGATCCTCGAGTCCCATCTCCTCTCTCAAGGCTCCATTTGCATGCAAGTGAGATGTCACCCCAGTCCCAGCCTCCAAGAAATTTTTGTGTTGAAGTCTAAAAATGAAATCAGCCAGCAGAGAAGGAAAGGGAACATTAGGAGCACGCAGGTATCGAGGAGGAAAGACACTCTTACCTCTGAAGGCACATGGTCCAAAATAAACTCAACACACAATTCTGCACCATGAAGTTTTTGGAATTGAGTCTTGATATCTGAATTACATCAGTTGTGTGATTAATAAAAATATTATTTCCAAATCATTATCCCATCATTTAGCCTGTGGAAATGCACTGATCCAATATTTACTAACACAGTTAATAGAAATCGTAGAATCGTAGGATGTTTTAGGTTGGAAAGGCCCTCAAAGACAATCCAGTTCCAACCCCCTGCCGTGGTCAGGAAATGCCCCAAGGAATAAATCTCCAGCTGTTAATGCATCCACCACTACAGCCACTAGAATTAGAGTTACCTGAGTGTCCATCCTGAGGCCTGTTACCAATTATTCCAGGTAAACCATTCAAAAGGTGCTTTGAACTTGGTTAAGGTCCCTCGTCACACTGTGCACTGGGCAGGAGACGACGTCCTCACCTGAATTGAGCACCTTGAATAATTCACTGGGAGCCAGGCACTTTGTCCTGTGGCACTTGCATACACTTAGGGGCCACTTTTCCAAGATAAGGACTAGAAACTAGATCTTCCTTGAGATTATGTTGCAGTGGGATCTTTGCTGAGGCAGTGTAAGTGTTCCATGTTAATTACAAACCACCCAAAGAAGTGAGTGCCCCCATGTGCTGCATTAAACCTGCCCTGGAGTGAGCCCAGCCCCATGTCAGCACAGCCCAGGGCTGGGTGCTCACCTGCTCCTCCACGAGCCAGTGTCAGAGGCTGCAGGAGCCCGCTGGAGCTGGGAGCTGGAAGGTTAATAATGTATATTCCCCTGGTTATAGGATCCCCCTTCCCAGGCTGAGGCTAAGCCATGCTTAAAAATTAACGGTGCAGATATCCCACAAAGGAGGAGCAGGTGCTAAGACTACACATGAATCTTTCATGTGGTTCCAACTCACACAGGAAATTTTACCAACTTCCCTGCACTGCTGCAGCCTCATGGGTCTCTCCTCCTCCCTGTCCACTGGGACAGGGCACAGGGTGGGGACAGACTTACCCTAAAGGGATCAGAATAAAACAGTGTTGTGGTGGAGGAGGATTCCACTCTCACATGCACATATTGAATTCTGCCTCTTTCTTCTCCAGGGTCCTGACGTGCTGTAACCAGATCTGGGAGAGTCCATCCTACCTCCGCTGGCATCTGCTCAGCACCAGCCTCACACTCAGTATTAGCTGATGGAAAACTAGACCTCGAGCTTCAGGTGATTTCTGCAGCTGCTTAAATGAAGAGAAAGACAGAGAAAATATTTCTTTTTATTATTATTATTATTTCTGTTATTATTGAATTCATTCAAGATTGATCCCATCCATTCCCTGTTACACATCGTCCCAATCCCTTATTTTGCTGACAGAAAATCCCAAAATCGCTGTATTTTGGCACAGACAAGCAGTATATTTTCAGCAAGCTGGCCTGGGCTGTTGGATGTGCCATGGTGGTGCTACCTTGTCTACTTGGGCTGTTGGATATGCCATGGTAATAAAATAAAATGAAATAAATAAAATAAAATACCAAACAGATCTTTCCATGCTATCAATGGAAAGAGGATTCCTCGGGCAATACCGAGGAATTGCTTTGCACAGAGTAGGAATCCCAGAATCATTCAGGTTGGAAAAGACCTCCCAGACCATCGAGTCCAACCTGTGACTGATCCCCACCTTGTCACCCAGCCCAGAGCACTGAGTGCCATGTCCAGTCATTCCTCCAGGGATGGGGACTCCACCACCTCCCTGGGCAGCCCCTTCCAATGCCTGACCACCCCTTCCATGAAGAAAGCATGGAAAAAACAAGCATGGAATTAAATGAGATAGGGAAACAATGTCCTCTTCTGCCAAATGAAACTGGGAATTAATTCTGTGGTTGGACTCTGGGTGCAGGGATGGGGCTGCTCAAACATTCTCTGCAACTCAGGCTTGAGACTTTAACCCGGAATCCTGCTTCACTCCAGCCCCCACATTGGTAACACCAGAGCTGGGAATGCTGCACTGAGTCCCAGCTGCACAGGGAGCAGGGAGCTCCTTTCCACAGGCAGCTCCTGGGGATGTCACAGGAAATCATTTTGTGTGTCCTGTTCTCCCATCCCCAGCACAGCCCCCAGCCTGGCCTGGCTCCAGCAGGGACCTTTCAGCAGCTGGCACAGGATCCATGGCACAGGTCCTTTGTGTAGGGAGATCACCTTTAGCCATTACTGATTTCAGGAGTTCAGATTCCTGCCTTCCTGTGACATGATGAATGACTTTTAAGTAACATAATATCTGGTTTCCTCCTCTGTCACACACCCATTTCATTGCAGTGACCAGATCTGCAAGGATTGTTTGCAGTCAAAGGGGAAAGAGAAATCCTTTACCTCGTGCCCAGCCCCCCCTTGTTCATATTTAATGGAATTCTTGCTTGTGTTAAAATGGTGATCAATTATTCACCCCCGGACTCAGTAATTCCAAACATCCCAAGTAACAAATAGCACTGCTCTGTGCTGTTAAAAATTCCAAAATACTTTTGTTTTCCTTTTTCCAGCTGTTCTCCAGGTAAATGCAAGATGGCCAGTGGATTGTAGGGGTTTTCCTGGAAATATGAATTAAAGAGTAAAGCAGGCCAGATGTGTCAGAAGGTAGCACAGGGCAGACCCATAAGCTCAGGACCCAAGTCTCTCCCATCACTGCTGGGAAGAGCACTGGGAACAAAGTCCTCTCCTTCCAACCCACCAGCTCAGGCTTCTCCTTCAGCCCGTTTTAACACTTGAAAAAAGTAATTTTTGTCTGGCTAAATTCAGCTTCAGCTCCACATCTGAACAACGTGACTGACAATCCTTCCTCTCCCTTTTGTGTCTGTGGTGAACATTCCAACATGGATTATTCCGCAGTGCCCAAATGCTAATGGTCAAGAACCGCTAAAAATCCCAAATATAGACACAGAGGGGCATGGAAAAGCTGTAATAACCCCCAAATATAAATATATAAAGTTATGGAAAGTTGCAATAAATCTCTTTCAGTCTCCCTTCTCCCACAGGTCACTAAATCTGTGTCTATAACACAAGGAGGGAGTGGGGAACAGGCCACAAGCTGTACAAAAGCCTTTTCTCTCCAAGTTCAATCAAAAGGACAACAGCAGATGACAGACCCCTTGGATCCTGTGGTATTTTAGGCTGTCACAGCAGGGACCTCCTGCAGAGCCAGGGACAGAGGGGGCTCTGCCAGCCAAGCTAAAGCCAAAAAAATACCTAATGAGTGAAGAGCTGGGAAGTTGGTTCTGTCTGGAGGAGCATGTGCAGGCTGGTTGTGGGCATGGAAAATTCATTCCAGAAGTGCCACCACATAAAACTTCAGATGACTGGTTGGGCTAAAAAATTTACTATTTAGGTCACTGTTTTTACTTCCATTTAAAGTATTTGGAGGAGAAATTATATCATTCCCCCTTACCCTCATTTTCTCCCTGGAACACAAGAAATTCTGCTCTACAGCCCAAACTCTGGCACTGAGCTGTGTCCTGCAAGCTGCTGCTCTGGCTCTTCCCTTCCTGCTTTCTCTCCCTGCTAACTTCCACCTCTCTCACCCATTCCACAGTTTTCCACCTATTTGAGCTGCTCCCTCTCCAGCTTCCCATCACTGAATCCATTTGGTTGCTCTGAAATATAAAGGGCATCCCTGCAAATTAATTAACTGGGGGGAAAAAAGGGCCAGCTGGAATCTATCAGGTGAAAAGGATGGCCACACCCCACAGGAAGAATGAAGGTAGAGCAGACCTTTCACCTGTGGTCATGGAATGTCAGGATAGTTTGGGTTGGAGGGGACCATAAAGATCATTTCATTCCACCCTCTGCCATGGGCAGGGCCACCTTCCAGTAGAAGGTGATGGCACCTGTGTCCAGAAAAAGCACTCTGAAATGCATCTGTAACTTCACCTGTGTAAAGGGAAACTTGCATTGGAAAATTCAATATTTAATCAAAGTCTTCTGTAATTAGACTTGGTTCCACAATCTTTATTCCAAAGAGAAGTATTGTGATGGATTCCAAAGAGAAGTTTTGTGATGGATTAACTCTGATAACACTGGCAAAGTTCAAAATTCAATAAAAAGTGACTTGGTCTCATAACCCACGGCTGACTCACTAAATGCTGCAAAGGAAGAGCTCAGGAAATGATTTCACAAACTCCTGTGTGGCTGAAAATCACCACAGTGAGGATGGTGAGACCTGTCCCTTCATCAACAGGGACTGGGATGTTCCTTCCCAATGAAAATTCAATACAGGATCATTTATAATACTTAGAGCAACAGGATGGTTCAAGTCCTTCCCTATTCATGGGTGTCTTCACAGAAAAGCACCACCCAATAGTGACAAAAATGTTCCTTCATGACAGGAAAAAAGCCCAGAAGCTCTGAATGAAGCATTAAAAATGCCCTTGTTGAGGTGTAGAGGTGTCTTCATTTTTAATTTTTGGATAAAACTTCCCACAGAGATTTGGGAAAACTTTCAGGAGTTTCTTATATTTGCATGACATCACTGCAAATCCGTGATGTCCAGGGCATATAAACCTCTCACAGACAGTCTGAGCTTCTTCCAGAGTCGTTCACCACCACCCTGTGCCTGCACAGCACTTTTGGTATAAAAGTGGAGTGAAAGGGTCCTCCAGGTGCACACCCAGGTCAGATCCTAATTAACATCCATGTCCTCACACCAGGCAAGTTGGAAATAACACAGAGCTCAAAGCAGTAACACTCTGCAAAAGCAAAGCCTGGAAACAAACCCTGTTGTTTCATTAAACTTAAAATACAATTTGACTGTGTCATAGTGAGGGAGATGAGCTATCTGCATTAAATTGTGTTTAATTTCACTCTAGAACTATAGGGCCCAATTAAAAATAATGAGGCCTGTCTCCAACTGTCAGGCTCAATTAGAGCTAATGGGAACTGAGAGCTCCTGGAATAGATTCATTTTTGTCTGATGGACGAACTGGGGCAGGGGTCTTGCCAGGGGTCAGTGGAATAGACCCGGCAACAAAACATGGGTCATTCAAGCTTAAGGAGTCTTAAGGAACCTAGTTATTAAATAAGGAAGTAGGAAGGAAATCAAATCCAAAAGCACATGAATAACCCCAACAGATTCTTTTTTTTTTTTTTTCTGGTACATACCCCTATATTTTAATCCATCCATTAAACTGCCCACTATAAACAAAATCTATAATCCATAGAGGTTAAACCTATTTGACAAGGCCACAGAAAAACTAGAAAAAGAAGCGCCCAACTTCATATTCCAGTGCCAGTTTTCAGGAGTTTAGCAGGACCAATATTTTCCTTTGGAAATGCTCCAAAAATTGTAGCTAAGAGGCTGAACTTTTATTTTCCGTATAAAAAATAAACTCAGGAAAGATAATTATAATTTGAATGTAGCAAGAAACCAAACTGTCATGAGAGACATTATGAACAATGAATTGATCTCTTCCAGTTCAGCCTCAGCAATAAAACCAGGAAAAATTGATCATCTCTTGCTTTCAAAACTGTGATGGGACAGTCAGACAAATCCAGAAATGAAGCCATTTGTCCTTGAGGAAACATGAATGGGCGACAACTTGGAGGCACTAGACAGTATCTGTCACTTCCCATGAGTAATTAATCCTGAGGAGAGGGAGGTGTGGAGCCTGTTGCCTGTTTACTCTGCTGGAATGACAGCCCGTGTGTGTTCGCACACTGGGCCCTGGTGGGATGGGGATGTCTCCCAGGAAAGCCTTTCCCTGAGCAGCTGTTGTCACCAGCAATGACTCCGAGGCTCGTGTTGGGCAATGCTGACACGCCAGGCCCTGGCTGGCCCTTTGTCTCTCTCTGGAGACACCTTTTTAATCTAATGATATCTTTCTCAATGTCTAACGCTGCTCGTGCAACGCGCCGCCCTCGGCTCCTCATCCCCTGCTCCCCTCCCCCCCGGCACATCCCGGCCTGCAAAGCCAGGCTTTGCATTTTAAATCTGTGCTCTGGGACTTCTGAGCACAGAAAGAGCAGTTCAGCCTCTCCCCGGCAAGTTTTGTTAGGAAATAATGGGTGAATTTATAAATGAGACACGTTATTTTTATTCATCCTCCCCTTCCTGCACACCAAGAACCTCACGAGGGGACTCTGTGGCCACTTTAGAACAACAAACAGAATCACAGAATCACAGAATATTCTCAGTTGGAAGGGACCCACATGTGTCATGGAGTCCAACTCTTAATGAATGGCCCATAAAACACGTCATTGCTACAGTACAACCTAGGATTGCTGGCAATACAAAGGATCAATGTTACTCCCTTCCCCCAGTGTCTTCTCATGGTTGAAAGCTCTGAAAGACTCACCTCACCTCAGGTCTGGGTGAAAATCTTCTTGAGTTGGCCCAATGGATGTGCCAGGTGGGAATCACTGTAGGGAGGAATATTTTTGAGGCCTGAGCCACAACTCTGCATTGGTGTAAAACAGGGCACAGATTTCAATTAAAATCTTTAGATACGGTCCAGTTTTAAGAAATTCATATAAAGATGTCTCTATTTCCTCCAGTCTGAAGGATATCCAGTTCAGCTCATGCAGCACTTGGGAAAACAGAAGCACTGAGGTTTTGGAGAATTCTTTATTTGCAGCAGGTGTTACCTGCACCCAGTACAGAAACTGCTCTTAGGATGCACAGCTGAGTGTCCCTGGTGGGAAATCAGGTGTAAAGTACAATGTCCCATTCCTGGAAGTGCCCAAGGCCAGGATGGACAGGGCTTGGAGCAACCTGGTCTAGTGGAATGTGTCCCTGCCCATGGCAGGGAGCAGGACTGGATGAGCTGTAAGATCCCTCCCAACCCAAGCCATTCCATAATTCTACAAGTACAAGTGTGTTTAGGAAAACCCTCCTGATTATTTCACATCTTAAAATTTTAAGTTTGGAGCATTACATAGGATCACCTGAAGGGTTTGAACTTCACTAGAGACAGCTACAATTGTGAAGCAACAAACCTGACGCTTGTGAAAGTGTCATGGGTGTGACAAAAGCCAGGAAAACCTGATTTAATGTAGAAGCTCCATGTTCATATGACACTGAATTATTCCTGTTTCATCTGAGGGCACAGTGCCATAATCCAGATTTTTCTGATATTTTAAATTAAAGGCTGAGCACACAGAAGGGCATTCAGAGTCAAGCACAGAGAAGTGCTGAAAAAACAACTGGTCACCAGTAAAGATAAGAACAAATACCTCAAACTTTGATCTGCCAGGTTGGCCAGGAAGAACATTCTGATGCTGAGTAGAAGAAAATAAAATCACTTCTCCATGCAGCTTGTGAAATAGCAATAAAATCCTGTATTTATAGAGCATTGAAGGAAAAACAAAGCCAAGTGCCACCTGCTAGATTTTAATTTCTGTTTATCAGATCCCACATGGAAGATAATGTTATTTGTGGCTAGTTCTGCCTCCCTCATGAAACCAGAGATTTTTTTGGCCCTCAGTGGCCAGTAGGAGATTTCTGGTTTCTTTTAGATGTCACAATAGAATCAGCTCTGTGCAGCTCGACGGTGTCATCTCTCCAGAAGGGCTCAGAATGGGTTTGTTGACTTCCTTCAGCAGGTGCATCCCTGAATCAACTCCTGCTGCTCCACAGAATGCCCTTAATTTGGTATAAAGAGTGAGATGTTGCTATCACTTAAATCTGAAGACTGTCAGCACTGCAATAATCAGACGTTTATCTTACGCTGCCGTTTGGAGGGAATTCCAAATACAAAGAAACTCAGCAGGCAGTCCATGGACTCGCCCCGGCCCCTTCCTGAAAAAAAAGAAAGAACCTTATGGGAGGAAGAGAAAGAGACACATAATTCATCTGGGAGATACCAGAGGTTTTTCCTGTTGAGTGGCTCCGGTTTTGCCCGGGAGCAGCTCCGGGGTCCCGTCACCCGTCGGTCACTTTTTACTGTAGAAGGAACCCCCAGACAATCAGTTCCTTCCCTTGTGACAGTAACCCAGGGAACAAATCTATGATGACACTGGTACATGCATTCGTGAACTTCGTGGCCTTGTAGGTCACTGGACAAATCTCTCTAAACTGAACTGTTGACAGTTCTTTGCAGGGTTCCCCACAGGAAACCCAAGGTTAATTGACCATTCTTTCAAACCATGAAATGCTTTTGAAAATGTTAGTTTTAAGTCTCGGAGCCTAAAAGCTGATGAAACAGCGTGTCCGTACTGGGGTGTCTTCTAATTACTGAAATGAAGAGTTATGGGCACGGGAGGTGCAGAAATGGTTTAATTAGACTTGTGTGTTGTGGAAGCATGAAACAATATTCACCACATTGTGATATTGTTCAGAGCAGAGATGCTGAGGGAGCAGGAACCTGCCAGAGAAGCTGTTCATAAAAGAACTGACGACTTCTTGATTATGTTAATTTGATGATGGCCTTATTAAGAGAAGGATCTTAGAGCCTTAGAAAAATAAGCACATTCTTCTCTTTGCTCATGTGGTCGGTCCCACTGACTCCAAAGGAATGAGCAGTGCTGGCTCCTGCAGGATCCTTCCACCTGGGAAGTTGTAGTTATGCAAGTCCTTAGAACCAGGAATCACCTAACATGTGAATGACTGGCAGGAAAGTGAATTTGCTTTATGAGGGATGATACATGTGTATAACTTGTCATATATTCAACCAAGATTCGCAGAAGCCAGGAAGAAAATGGAAATCAATCCTATTGTCGTGGATTCTGAAAGGTCTTTATCACACTGAATTTGGACTTTACACTTTCAAGTATTACCCTGACACCCTATGAGTGTTATTGTTTATATGAGATAAAATATGTCTGTGTATACACTGAAAAAATGGCAGAAATAGAAGCAAAGAAAAAAATTGTGTGGCTTTTTAAAGGCTTTTCTCCAGCAACCTTGAGGAATGTTTTATTTTAGTGTCTCTAGTCCTGGTTAATAAGCCCGATGTGATCAAGGAGATTTGAGTTCTGCAAATAATAATTAGAATACTAAGAATAAGAATTTCCCAAAATACTTCTGTAATTAGTCAACATTCATTGCTTCTGCAACAAAAAAGTTGTATATTCACCCAAAGCTGAAAACAATTAGCTCTAAAATCTCCTTTTTTTTCTTCTTTCCTCACTTTTTATCTGTGAACAGGAGAATTTTCATGTGAGCACAAGTGTTGATAAAAGCATTCACTGCCATTATCTGCATGATGCAATCCATGGGAATCTGCTGGCAAAATGAGGAATATTAATTGAGGAAAAACTCATTACTATGGTGAAGAAATAGGTGAGATCTACACCTATACAGAGGATTCTCTCTGTAGAGTTCTTCAGCTCTAAATAAACCATGGACTACAAAAGAGCAATAAAGAGATAAAAAGTGAAAATTTTCTATGCTCTGTGGCTCAAGTTGCCTCTTTCAATGACAAGCTAGATTATAAAATATATCCATCAGCCAATAGCATATTGATTTCCCTCCATATTTGAAAAAAAAATTATCATTTCCAAAGAATTTATTTATTTCACCCCCAAAATGCAAAATAAAAGCATTAATACTGTGCTAATATAGTACAAGGATTTGTTCTCATTTCATTGTCGAAATTTAGGACATTGAAAATAATAATGAAATTAATAATTGGGCCATTAAAAATTCAGGGGGACAATAAGTTTTTATTCCAACCTTTTACCCCTTCCTGTCTTAAGGGAATATTTTCTCCTGCACATGCTGCTCCTAATTGTCACACACAGCACAATACCTACAGACAACAGGATGGTTCAAGGAAGGAATTTTGGCTTCAATCCCAATTTTTTTCTGATTTCTACAATCTTGTACTAACCTCTATATTTCTAAAAGTAACTATTTTGCTGGAGGCTATGTAAAAATACACTAGAACTACATTTCTCAGAGATCACTTTCTCATTAATTACATTTTGAGGGTTGAAATCTCCTGACAGCCTGTGACAAAAACAATTCTGTTGAAGTGGTGGAAAACACACCAGCCAACCAGAATTCTCCTGTCACAACACTTCCTTCATATTATTGCATATAATAACTGCAGTGCACAATTATATCATCCATAAACTGTACATTGCCCCAAAATAGACAAATATCAAGGCAAAATATTCTCGTAGTTCACCCACAAAGATAAAACTGTGCTAATCTTAGGTTTAAGTGGCTAAATTATAAATATATTGTCAGGTTCTGTGTGCTTTGGTGGGTTGGTCTGGGGGCTCTGCCAGCTCTTAAAGCACACACAGTTCTGGCTCTGCAAGATTTCTGTTACAGGGGCAATTAGGAGCCACAGGTCAAGTTTTCCAGGCATTTGGCAAATCACAGAAGGGTTTGGGTGGGAAGGGACCTAAAGCTTATCCAGTGCCAGCCCCTGCCATGGGCAGGGACACCTTCCACTATCCCAGGTTGCTCCAAGCCCATTCCAATCTGGCTTTGGACATTCCAGAGACTGGGCACTGTACTCACACACCTGAATTCCCACAAGGAACACGCAGCACGATGGATTTTGTTCCTAAGTGTGAACAATTTCACCTTAAAATCAGTGAGGAGGTCAGATAGCAGTTTTAACTTCAACAACATTATCTTCGTGAGGATGAAGATTCATTTCTTCCAGGCCAGACTTTCAGCAGTTCCCAGCAAGCAGGACAACTGTGTCCCTGTGGAATACAGAACAGCAGGCACTGTTTTAGGAACAGGGCAGTGAGAGAAGCTGCCAGACTGCAAAAGGAATCACCATTTGTGGGTGTTTGCTGCCTAAAGAAGCAATAAAACAAAACAACAACAAGAAAAAATAAGAAAAGTCGTAACTGCCTTAGGAAGTGAAAAAAAAAAAGGGATTTTAAAGGGAGTAAAAACAGGTTCCCCCTTTGTTTGTGCCACGTTTTCAACAGTTTAAAATGAAGTTTCCCTGCCCAAAGCAGGCACTGGGACCTCCGGTGTGTTTTCCTCACCTTCTCCGTGGGGAAGGGCTTTTTGTCCGTTACATCCATGCATGTAATCAGTGCCTGTGCCTTTTGTCCCTCTCAGAGCCACCATCTGTGTGCTCCCGAGTGGCCAGACAGGGCTGAGCCCCCGGCCCGGTGGGATTAATCTGCAATTTCACACCAAATGATTTTTAAGTATAATTTGTTACGATACAGTATCCTGGAATAAAACAAACGGTCGGGGCTTTTCCAAGGGGATAAAAGGGGGAAGCTTGTAAAGTTTCCTGGGTTTCAAATGGCTTGGCCAGAATCCACTTGCACATTGGTTTCATTCCGATATGAATGCCCTGGGAAAAGAGCCCATGGGGAACTGAAATAGCTGCTTTTTATTTCTGAGGCAGAGAAAACAACCCCAGATTTGGGCACTGGAAGGGGGGTGAAGCACAACATGATTCCCATCTTCATCAGGGACTGAGAATCTGCGGGATGAAGTTGCAGTTTTAAGTGTAAATAGAATATTTTGTAAGGAGGGGACTGAAGGGCTGAATTGTAAAGGCACTGGGTAAATAAAGGAGGAGCTAAAGAATCCTCTCTTTCACATCAAACAAAGCTGGCTTGAAGTGTGCAAGGAAATTCTTCCTTTTTACAGAGCACTAAATGCTTTAAAATCACCACATTTCACCAAACAGAGGGTACTGATCTGAGTTCACATCATTATTTTCTCCACATATTTTAGGTCCTCAGGCAAAGAAGGATGAAAAGTATAATCAGATAAAAAGCCAAGTGAGGAGTAGGAAGATCGAAGTGAGGACACGCCAATGTCCCTTCACAGAAAAAGATGATGAGTGTACATGAAGCTGCTTTTCAGCCATTCTGGGTTCACCACAGACACCAGTCCCAGTCCAAACTGGTCAGAGGTGGGGGAAATATTTTGATTTTTCAGCCTGGCTACATAGAGGTTACCAAAGTCTTCACAGAGTTCTCATAAATCTCTGCTTTTGAGGGTTCCTCAACTCTCCCTTGCTTGTTTTTTTTTCACTTGTCTCCTAAAGCAAACTGGAGAGCTTGGAAAATAAACCAAACTTGTTTTATGATGACCTCAGCTGGCAGCAAAATGAATTCAATTGCTACAGTTTAAATGAAAGTCTATAGAAATTCACAATATTTTTGTAGAAATTCACACACAAGAAAATGATTGTTTTTACAAAGCAAATCCCTATTTTACCTGTGTGGTTTTATTGTGTTACTTATTTGCTACAAAGCAGTTACTCCAAAGAAAGGAAGAAACTAATTGCTGAACATTATGTTATTTTATGGCTACATGTGATTTTACACATCACCAAATAAATTTAACAGAAATTGGATGAATAGAAGTACCTAAAACACATTTCTCTGCTAATATTCACTGTAAAAATTACTTCAGTTGTGGCAGGTGAACTTGCCCTATTCCTCAGCTTAAATAAGACTATAAATAAAAACAGCATTTGTCCATATCTTGGGTTCTCTCATTTTAAAATTCACATAAAGGAACCCAGTTACTGTATATCAGAAGATGAAACACACTGATATTCCTTTTCTGCACAGCATAATGTCTCCAGAGTAACAGTAACTGCTGAGAAAACACTTAAAACAAGGAAAAATCAGCTACAGCCAATCTCTGGAAATCCAGTCATCAGTTTGCAGTTTACCTGAATTCAAACTCTGAGCTGATGTGACACAGAGCAGTTGGCTCTGAGCACCCTGGGCTGGTGGAAGGTGTCCCTGCCCGTGGCAGGTGGGATGAAAGGAGCTTTAAGGTCCTTCCCACCCAAACCATTCTATGAATTTCTCAGAGCAATGTCCTGTCCCGTTCCGAGTGCCTCCAAGGGCAGGGACTCACCACCCTGCTGTGCCCCATTGCAGTGTTGGACCTCATTGTGAAAACCTTCTTTGCAACAATTAACTGGAATTTTCCTTGTTGCAACTTGCCATGTGCTCTTCCAAGTGTTTGGAGAACTAAGCCCTTAATCCCTCCCCATTCCAGTTTAAGCTCCCTCAGCAAGCAAACCAGGCAGGAGCCACCCTTTCTCCTCACCTGGTCTGATGTGGCCCTTCCAAGCAGGAGGTATGCAAATCACCTGGAGAAATGAATCCTGCATGGAATGTTCTGCTACAGGAAACCAGTCAGGCGAAAAGCTCCACACAATGGCCTGAACAGGCTCCAAGGAAGGCTGAAAGAAATGGTGTGCTTTGTCCTCACCCTTCCTGCAAATATCCAGCTCCAGGAATGCATTTTTTAAAATGGGTTTTAAGATATAAGGTAAGGATATAATGACTGTAAGATGACATTTTAATAACTCTGCAATTAAGGGAACACTTGCAACTGTGCAAACTCTGTGCCTTAGGCTCTGGCAGTACTGAGACTTTTCCTCTTATTTTGGTTCTCCAGATGTGCCTGGTACAGGCCTTGATGTATAGAAATATTGATTAATCTGCACTTCTATCAACAGCAATTAACAGAGAGAGATTTGATGCTCATCAAAGTGAACAGATTCTCATCAAGAGCAGAAGAAGAAAGATCTCTGTCTTCATGTTTCCTCCCCTCCATACTCTGTGGTAAACTGTGAAGCACAAGGAAATATATTTATCATGAATCTTCTGGGGTTTCCTCGTGCAAGGATATTGGAAGTATTTCCACATTTAAGCTTTGCTATGCAGAGCCCAAATGACCTGGTGTCATCACTGACCTCAAACTGCTTCTACATAAAAGCCATTTTCATAACAGGGGAGGCTGGTCCCTGTTTTGATGCCCAACAACCCTTTCTGTGAAGAAATTCCTCCTGATGTCCAACCCAAACCTCTCCTGGTCAGGGAGTTGCAGAGAGCCAGAAGGTCCCCCCTGAGCCTCCTTTTCCACAGGCTGAGCCCCCCCAGCTGCTCCTGGGGCACCAGACCCATCCCCAGCTCCGTTCCCTTCCCTGGACAGGCTGACAGACATCCCCAATGTCTGTCCTGTCATGAGGGGCCCAGGACTGCCCCCAGGATTTGAGGTGCTTCACCAGTGCTGAATACAGGGGGACTATTTGTTTATTTTATGTATAAATGTAGTTAAATAAAGGTGCTCACATTTACCAGACCCTCAGTCTCCAACCTGGGTCCCTCCCTCCCACTCGCATTCCCTGGGTTCGCTGGGCTCTGTGGGTGCCTTCCAGGGGCAGGACCATGTCCCCTTCACCTCTGCCCACCCTTGGTGGGGCAACTGCCCCTCGCGCCATGGCTGCAGGTCCATGGGGAGCCACCTTCATAGAATGATGGAATCACAGAGCAGTTTGGGTTGGAAGGGACTTAAAGTGGAACCTCCATTTCCACCCTCCTGACACGGGCAGAGACACCTTCCACTATCCCAGGTTGCTCCAAGCTCTGTCCAACCGGCCTTGGACATTTCCAGGGATGGGGCAGCTACAGCTTCTCTGGAAAACCTGTGCAGGTGCCTCACCACCCTCACAGTGTCAGCGCGGCGGCAGCAGAACGAGCGGTGCAGCCTCCCGGGCTGTCCCGGCTCCCTTCCCGCGGCGGCGGCTCCCGGGCTCTTCCCGCGGCCATCCCGGAGCGGGACCGGCGGCGGGAAGGGAGAGGCGCGCGGGCGCTGCCTCCGCTCCCCTCTCCGCGGCGCCGGCGGGCTGCGGCCAGCCGGCACCGGGGAGAATAGGGCCCAGGGTACCGGAGCAGGCCGGGCACCGGGCACCGAGCACCGGCTCGGGGAAACTCGGCCTACAGGGGAGGCGGGCGGCGGGCTCCGAGCAGCCGGCTCTGCACATCGGGAATCGGGCAAGAGCACCGGGCACCGCGAAACGGGCAGCCGGGCCAACGGCCGCCCGAGTTCCGGCTGCATCGGGCAAGCGCCCACCGCGCAACCGGCCCCACCGTCGCACGCGGCTCTCTTCCGAGCCGCCGCCCTCCCTCCCGCACGGTGCCCGCGTTTGAGCCGGTGGGTCCCTGCTCCCCTCGTCCTCGCAAAGTTGCCCGGAGTTGGGTTCAGTCTGGGTTTTTCGGGGCCGTTATTTGCGCCTGCTCCCCCTCGAACGCCCGCCATCTCCATCCCGGCGCCTCCCGGTCCGTGCGGGGGCGGTGCGGAGCGGGCGGGCGCGGGGCGGCCTGCCCGCGCTGCCACGGCGCTGACCCCGGGCCGGGCCGCGCATAGCTTCGGGCTGGACAGCTCCGGAGAGGGAAATTTAAACCGGGGCCGGAGCGCGGCCCCGCGGCCGAGATCAGACCCGCCAGGGCCCAGATCGGACCCCGCCGGGCCCTCCCGCCCCCAGGTTTCGTGCAGCAGCGGCAGTCGCCGGCCCGGGGACCGGGGGTCGGCGCGGCGCGGCGGGGAGGGGGAACCTCGGGCTCCTTCCCTCCCGGGCAGCGGGGCTGGGATCACCGCGGGCTTTTCCAATCGCCGGGCAGACGGGAATGGGGTTCTCCCGGGATCTCTCCATCCCGCGGGCAGCGGGGTTGAAGAGCCCCGGGATCCCCCTCCATCCCTGGGGCAGCGGGGCTGAGTCCCCTGGGCTCCCCCTCCACCCCCAGGGCAGCAGGGCTGGGATCACCCGGGCTCTTTCCATCCCCCGGGCAGCGGGATGGGGTTCTCCGGGATCGCTCCACCCTCGGGTCAGCTGAGGCTGGGAAACCCGTTCCCCCTCCATGTCCGGGGCTGTGGTGACGGGGACCCCCGGCTCACTCCATCCCTGGGACAGTGGGGTTGGAGATCCCCTGGGATCCCCCTCCATTCCTGGAGCAGCGGGGCTGGGGGCCCGCTGTTTCCCTCGTTCCTGGGGCAACGGGGCTGGGGTTCACCCGGGCTCCCGCCTCATTCCCGGAGCAGAGGGGCTGGGAAACCCTGGCTCACTCCATCCCTGGGGCAGCGGGACTAGAGAATACCGGACTCTCTCCATCCCCAGGCAGCGGGGCTGGGATTTTCCCGGGGTCGCTCCATCGCCCGGGCAGCGGGGCCGGGGTTCCTCAGTTCACCCCATCGCCGGGGCGCGCCGGAACCGCTGCAGCTCCCACAGCTCGGGCTTCCAAAACGCGGCGGCGGCGGCGGCTGCTGCCTGGGGGATAAGAGCGGTCCCGAGGCGGGAGCGCTCCCTGCTCCCGGTGCTCCCGGGACCCACAGCCCCAGCCCGTGACTGTCCCTCCCTCGGCGGTCCCGCTCTGAGCCGGGATTATCCCCCGTGAGATGTTCTCCTGCCTTTCCCAGTACCACCAGTGCACGTGGCGGTGCCGGTCCCCGGCCGGGCCGTGCCCCGGTGCCTCCCGCCGCTGCTGAAGTGCTGGATAGCTACTGCTGCTGACCCTGCCTGCTGCTGCCCAAGGAGATGATAGAGAGTGATATCCCGGCCATAATGTCAGGAATCATTAGGAACTCAGGGCAAAACCACCACCCTTCCCAGGAGTACAGGTGAGGCACTTCTCCGTTTCCAAAGTGACCCCTGCACTGTCACATCCTGCTAACCCGTGTTGTTTCCTCCTTATTTCCCCCCAAAAATCCCTTTAGCATGTAGAAATCCACTTTTCTTCTTCTTTTTAAAAATTATCTGCATTATTTCTCCACTCGAAATAAGATTTCTAAGCTGATGACTGGCTACAATGCATTCCTTATGTAAAAACATTCCTGTTTGAAAGATTCACAATGTGGTGCAATGGGCAGGGTGGGATTCGGATGGAGGTTGGACTTGACAATCTTGGAGGTCTTTTCCAACCTTCTGTAA
Organism: Manacus vitellinus; assembly: GCF_001715985.3. Classification (NCBI taxonomy): domain Eukaryota; kingdom Metazoa; phylum Chordata; class Aves; order Passeriformes; family Pipridae; genus Manacus; species Manacus vitellinus. The sequence goes on from NW_021940379.1 coordinate 1,948,300, forward strand.
TTCTGTGATTCTCTGATTTTGATACTAACTTATATTTGATAAACACACCTCCAAAGGAGGTGCTGAAGGAGGGCTGCCCTAAAAGGAGGGCTGACCTCCCTTTTAAACTCTTTCTCCTGCACAAGCGTTGCCAGAGAAGGATATTCTTGTTAAATAATTATTGAAAAGTTCCCTTTCAGATCACTTTTTGCATTGTTATGGAGCAGCCATGGAGAGCCTCAATAAGTGCAATAGGCACTAGAAGAGATTTTAATTAAAACAAGTACTTGTGTAGCCCTCCAAAGCACTGATATGTCAAAGGTCTTTTAATAGTGGTGGGAACAAACCTGGATTTGCCAAGAGCCTTTGATAATTTAATTTACCTTTGCCACTAGGCTTCCATTTATCATTTAAAAAGTATTGTTAGGAGTCACAGGAGAGTTCTGCATGAGTTACAGAGCCCTGGGTTATGTTAGGTTACATCTTGTCACATGATGCAAAGCTCCAAGAAATACAGAAATACAGGACATGATCCAGGGGGGAAAAAAATTAAAAGAAATTATTTTATTGCTTTAAAATAAGGAATGAGAGACTCCCTCCTCCCAGCCTTGGGGGTTTGTACCCCTTTCTCGGGTGCAGGTATTTTTCTCTCAGACTCCCTCTATTCAAAATGCAAACACTGCAGAGCAGCCTCTTGCAGCTCAACAAGTGATTTGTTATAGTCCCTGGAGCCTCTGTGGAAAAAGGTTTGTGGAGCTGTTTTGCTGTTTACGGAGGCACTGTTTGCTCTGGGCATTTTTCTTGGCTACGTAAATATTTGTAAAGAAATTGTTCAGGATTTAATGAAGGGTGTGGATGAGAGGGGCTGCTGGGGACTTGGATTTAAGTCTGCATCTTCAGTGCCCCGCAGAACTCACCACCTTAACAAAGACCCTTTTTATGGGGAGAACTATTTCACTCATAGCCGCAGAAAAATCTGTCTTTTGGGGGGAGAAAGATAGAATTTTTCTTACCACAGTAAAGGAATTGTAATTTTCTTTTACTCACAAATCAGCTGCTTTTAAAAACTGCTTTGGATTCTCTGTGAAACATTTGGAACTCACAGATCCCAGTTGTCTAAAGTTTTTAACCCACTTGTGGTTTCTTTAACACGGCTTTAAAATAAATTATTTGACCTCGTTTAATAGTGGCCAATTCTGATAAAAATGCATAAAATCTGCACTGCACCATAAATGCAGAGCAGTATTTGTCCTACTTCATGAGAAAACACTTTGGATTATGTAAAAGCAAATCTTTTAGACTGAATGATTTTAAGCAAAGAATAGACCTGTCAAATTCTATCAGCTCTGTTTACTCTCCTGCTGTCACCACAGTCCGGGGCTGGAACCCACAGTCCCGAGTTCTCCATGGGGGAGCATCAAGGCTCCACAAAATGGGGACTGGCCTCCAATTAGCGAGTGGGAGGCTGGGGCTGTGCTGAGAATACTCTTCTGTCTCACTTGGAATCTTTCAATGGGACAGTTGGACTCGGGGGAGCCCCGGCTTTTCCTGCGAGTGCCGGAGGAAACGCGGGAGAGGGAGGGGACCAAACCCTAAACACCCCCAGTCTTCAGCAGCTTCTGCTTCCAGTTGGAAACTGTGGGATTTAAAATTTTTTTTTAGGATAACTGAGATTAAAAAGTCTGTGATTTTAGCAGATCTTTAGATTCTGTGCATCCAAAGCGTCTGTAGCAAATCTGACGTAGCTCAGAGTAGTGATGAGACTTAGTGATGATGCTTTTGGCTGCTGAGCAGAGTCCTGGGAGTGTTTGCACCACAGTGAAATGATTTTAGGCAAATATATCCTCTGCTAGTGCAGCTGTGGGATATAAAACAGCACAGGGATGATTTTTCCAGGGCCACCGTATCTTCTCTGCTGCCTGTTTTTATAGCACTGTCACTGCCTGGCTGCCAGTGCAAAGTAATTCTTTATACTAGCAAATGCCTCTCTTACTTTCCTGCAGAAAATACCCCCACGTTCAGTATTTCCATCATCACAGTAGTGACAAATACTTCTAATGATTCCATTTTATTCCCCTTCAGGGAGGAAAAGTAGAGAATTGTAGCACACTGGGATTTTTTAACCCTTAACACTTTATCCTTGTTAACAATAATTAATAATTTAACACATTCTAGTGTCAATATTTCAATTTTAAATCAAAAGTTTTGCTCCAAGTTTACTGTGCAGTGGTGGCTCGTGGTTGTTTCTGCACAGAGATGCGTAAATTATAGGAGCCAATTCAAGGCTGTTCCCAGGGTCTTCCATGGGCTGCTCTCTGGGAATCCAGGTTCTCCAGCTCCTGAACACTGCGGTATCTGGGCAATATTTTTAATTGAAATCTGGAATCTATCATTCTGATTTTAAAATGTGATTTAATATAAATGACCAGAATGAGAGAAGTAAAAGATGTGCTGTGGGGGTGCAAGTGCAGAGTGAGGTTTAATATGCAGAGCTTGAGCAACAGAAGCCCCAGGCGGGCCTGGACTGAGACTGAAAAACACTCACAGACCAAAGTTCTCCCCCACAGAAAGGCTCAGTGTCATCCTAAATCAACATTTTCAAATGCAGCAAGTATTTCTCTGGGCCCATCCCATTCCCAGCGAGGTACAGTTGGGTGTGGTTTATCACATACTATATAATGAATTCATGACATGAAACCCAGGCCATTAGAAGGGAGACAAGGAGTATTTTGCCTTGGATTATTTGGCATATGTGGAAACCCAAATTTAAGGGATGAAATCATCAATCTATAAAAATGTGGTGTCTATATTTTGAAAGAAATACCCAAAATGTTTAATACTCTTTGAAGAAATAACATTACTTAGGATGTGAAGCCAGCCCTAGACCAACGAGATAAACTAATTTCATGTTTTGTGGCTCAATATTTTGTGGAAGGACCACGTTTCTATTTTTTATATTATTATATATTTCCAGTTGACAGAAGTCTTATGTAGCATTTTGAAGGCCTTGCAATGCACTTTTTACACATTAAACAGGAATTAAGTTTTAAATAGATATATTTTTGATCAAAAGGTGTTAATCAATCATTAATAATATGACATATTAGTAGACTATATTGTCCTTCATTTTAATTGTCTCTTTGGTTCTTAAATAATTGGTCTCTATTCATTAGCTCATTAGACAGTCTGATAAATTTTTGTTGTAATTACTTTATTCTTGGATGGTTTAGTGTAAAATCAGATTAAGAGGCATAGATGTATGCCACCAAAAAGGTGGCAAGTTTTATCTTTATGGCACACAGAGCATATTTGAGCTCTGCTGAGGGGTTCTCTCACAGCTGCTTTTGCACTTTGGCTTCTGGAGAGCAAGTTTTACCTTCAGGCTATGGAGGGATGGTGGGAGGGATGTGGATGGATGGATGGATGGATGGATGGATGGATGGATGGATGGATGGATAGGTGGATGGCATCTGGGAGTGTGCACAGAGGACACAGCTGCACACTAAAGGTTACAAATGTATAACTAACCCCTCCATAATTGTTCCTGAAGAAAACATCACTGTCCATTGCTGTGACACCCCGTGTGTCTGGCAGGGAGCGAGATAATGGCTCAATGTGTTGCAGGAATTTCATCCCAGTTGTAGCTTCATTTTTTCAGAAAAATGTGAGAAACCTCCAAGGAATCAGTCCAAGTGGATTGATTTAAGTGGATTAGTGCAAGTTTCCTCTGCAGCTCTGAAATGTGCTAATCTGGAGGAACAAAAATTGGGGCTTTGCTTCTCAAACTGTCCCGTGGGGAGGCAGAGGTGGGAAGGGCTGGTGGGACCCAGCACAGCTCGGGTTCCTTTCCCCCCAGTGAGGGCAGAATGGTTTCATCTCATACCTCTGAAATGGAGCCTGTCCTCATGTTCAAAACAGGGTAAGAGAAAGGGAATTTGAACTCTTCCAGCATTTTAGAGGCTCATTGTATGCATTTCAAAATCTCCTATGTGCCTCAGCAGAGCTGCTGCATCACCAGGGCAGTGAGTAATTGAGATGGCTCTTACCACACTGCACAGCAACAGGTAGTGTAGTTTATATTCCCTTTACACTGGAATAAACAACAAGGTTCCAGTGCTCATAGACAGCAAAGTTCAAGGAAAAAGTATCTTCCCAGGTAGACAACCCTCCTGGAATGAATGCAAAACTTTCCTGTAGCGCCTGGTACTTCAGCACATTTTTGCACCAAAGAGAAGCTTGTTTTGACATTACTCACAGGTTTGGGTTTTGGTTTGTTTGGTTTGGATTTTTTTAAACAAACAGATTTCAGAGGCAGATCCTACTTGGGCAAATCCCAACCTGGGGGTGGTTAAAGCATAGCAGTGAGTAGTTAGGAGTTTAGTGGTGCCATTTCTCCAAACTTCCTCTTGGGCTTAAGGAAATCACAGAGGTCACTTGTAGTTCACTTTCCCTTCATCTCAGAGCAAATGGTGTAATGAGGGTTGTGAAACACAGAGCTGAGATGCATAAAAGGCTCCAGGAGCACAGCTGTACCTGCTCTGTTACTGCTCAGTACCTTTGCAGGAGGGTTTTGGAGAATTCTCTTCTGAACCATGGTGCAAGAGAAGAACAGCAACACCTGACAGGTTAATCACATTACTTGCTTTTTCCTCACTAGTCTTGGTTCCGATAATCCAGTCTCTTGAGCTGTAGGTGAGGAGGGACTTTCTGGTTGTCTCTGGAAAGCTGTTTAATTTCTGTTTTTACTTCCAGCAAGGCCAGAAATAAGGATCTTGAAGAAGGGCGGGCTGGTGTTTTGGGACTGGATGTGTGTTGTGCCTTCAGAGAGGAATGGCAGGCCAAAGGCAGATGTGGGACCTGCTGCTGAAGCAGGGGAGGAGCTGGTGCAGAAACAGGGAGAGGGCAGGTGGTTTTGAGGGTGGAAAACAGAACCTGGGGTGAGGAAATCAGCTGGAAGGGAGGAAGGTAAATGGAGCAGAGCAGATGGAGTGAGAAGCAAAAGGAGATGGCAAAGTTGACTCCTTAAATGAAACGGAGAACATTTCTCACCTGGACACAACTCAAGAGTCAAACCCCAAATATGTTCCTTGTCTTACATATGAGAAATTTCTGTGCTTGTTCTGAGGGCCTTGTATGATCCCAGACAGAGGAAAACAGCTTCTCATCACCACTTCCAGAAGAGATTTTCTAAGGACTCTTCCTACCCAGTTGTCACTCACTCGATAAACCACAGCAAACAGTAATTAAGAATCTATTGCCCCAATTGCTCCTGGTTGTTGAACTGTTGTATTGCCCAAGCACAGGCAAAGAGCTCAGTGCTGGAAATAGGAATAAAAATTGGCTGTTGAGAGAGAGACAGACAACTTAAAACTGTGGTTGAAGTTGAATATGCCAAATGCAGCCTCAATATTTTGGGCTGACTTTGTTCAGAATGGAGGTGATGATGATTTGCCACCACATTCTTGGTTGTTGAGGGGATGGTTCTTTTAGTCTCCAGTGATCAGTTCACCCTCCCATGGAATTTGCAATGTGGAAGTGGATAGTTCACCTGACAGGGGTTTCTGTGGTGATGAACCAACTCAGATCCAGCTCCCTGGAACAGCTCAGTCTGAGGAAAGGTGGGGAAGTCAGATCCATGAGTACAGACTCACACTCAGCTCTGATGTTGGTTCAGATTCCTGCAAGGTCAGGCCAGGAATGAATTTAATTCCATTTATCCAGCTGTTGTGCCAGCAGGATGCACTTGATGGGGGAGAAAAAAGGTAAAGATACCTTTAGGTGCCTGTAACTGAGGATTTTGTGCTGCTGAAGGCTCTGGGGAACTTTGCCAGGTGTGCAACCAGTGCAGGAGCCCAGTCTCTCTGTGACAGCAGGCAGGAAGGGTCACATCTTGAAAGGGGTTTCATTGCAAAGGATATTGTTCCTCATCCAACATTACACATATGAGATAAATATTTTGGGCAGATAAGTCTAGAGCAGACAGCAATGACTATCACAGAGAATTTCTGTATCACATCCACCACTCTCCAGGCCCTTTTCACAGGAATATCCCTGGATCAGCATCCTTGGATTCACAGAGAACTGGGAATTAAATCCTCAGCACCCTGTGGATTCTTATCAGTGCAGGTGCCTTTCTAGGACAGAAGCACAGAAGCAGGAGGGGCTTTTCTGCAGGGAGCTGAAAGCTGAGGGGGAAAAGTGGAGTTGCAGAATTTCACCACACCTTTAAAAACGACACCGTGTTTGCAACACGTCTGTGGGACTGTAACCTCCCCTCCAGAGGGGTTTGGTAGGTCGGTGGCTGTTCCAGGAGCCCCATTTCCCGGGAATGCACCCGAGGACGGCTCAGAATCGTGAATTAATTACAGCCCATAGCTATTTATCTCATTTACATGCCCTGAAAGGCCGTGGCTGCTTTACCACAGTGCCCCATTGTGCCAGGGGCTCTGAGCACCCGGCCAGAGGCAGGAGCTCTGACTCCTGGAGTTTATTCTCCCGGAGTTTACCCTCCAACCTGAGGTTAAAAGGGTGGTGGAGGCAAGCAGAAGCAAAGCACACACGGTGTTCCAGTATGTACCCGTGGATCTGTAGGTGTCTTGGCACAGGGAATTTTCCAGGCTGGAAAGATTGAACCCTACAGTATTCCTGTTGGGTATTCCAGTGCTCTGCTCTCTTTTTTTGCAGTTAATTAGCATTTTTCACCAAAAGCACGGCACACATTGAGTCTGTGTCCTGGGAGATAAGCTGGTTTATGCTGCAGAATATCTGGGCTTTTAAAACACCTCATATGGGAATATTTTAAAAGCTTCACCTTCTTTGAGATACATGAAAATTCAATATTGGTGTTCAAGACAGCCTGAAGAATAATCCTTAAATGTGAAATCATAGAATCATCAAATCATAGAACCATCAAATCGTGGAATCACAGAGACACAGAATGATTTGGGTTTGAAAGGACTTTAAAGACCATCCAGTTCCAACTCCCTGCCAGGGGACCCTGCAGGGATGCCATGCAATATTTTATATTCTGATTACATATACTTTCCCCCATTATTAATTGAAAGTTATTCTGATAACTAGCAAATGCATTAAAAAAAAAGTGTAAGTGAACAGCCAGAGGTGGTTTTAAAAAAACCTGTAAACTCAAATACAAATAACTGTGATGTGTTCAGAGGGGAAAGGGAAGGGAAGAGAACGAGAGAAGGGAATATCCTTGACTTGGAAAAAGAGATACATGTCTAGGTACTATATATTTCTACATCTTTGTATCTGCATAAAATAGAACCTAGTGCCTGTGATACCAACTCTTATTGATATCCAGCACCTTCCTTTGCCCCCGTTTGGATCCACAGGGTTTGTGTGAGAGGACGGTGAGGACGCTGGTGCTCACGGGCAGGTGGGACAGTGATAATTCCAGCTTTCCCATGACATCCAGCCGATCCAGGGGTATTTCTCCTGCTCGGAAGAGCCCCGCGCTGGTGCATCCAGGGTGAGGGCGAGGAGGGGCCTTTGTTTTCCAGCATCCAGCCGGGGCTGAGCCCCCCGGGACAGGAGGAGTGTGCGGTGGGCGCTGACCCCAGACCCGCTGCGGCTCTGCCGTGCCCGGGAGCCCCGGCAGGGCCCGGGTGCCAGATGGCAGCGGGGGGGAGTTGTGTGTCCGCCGTCACTCGGGCAGATTAATGGGAAGTTTGGAAAAAGGAGGAGGGGGGGTGTGGGGGGAAACAATTAAGCAGGAATCCCCAAAACAATGGGGGCCACGTGCCGCGGGCAGCGGTCGTTGGGCGCACAATGGGTTATCGGCTCCCCTTGAATGCGCCCAACTGTTGCAAACGACATGAGCCTGCCCAGTTTTCAAATCATTTAATGCTCTTGTTTTCTTCCAATCCAGCCAATCTCCGCCGGCACAGCCGTCACCTGATGGTCTTTTTCTGGATTTAAGTCCCAGGCCTCACAAAATAACTGAACAGGGTAACCATGGCAATGCTAATTATTGCCCGATAACTACAGTAGGAGAAAGAACACGGGGCAGGGCTGGCAGAGAGGTTGGAAGATGGGTTTTTTGGCTAGGGTTTGAGGTTTTGGCTCCTGGTCCTGTGTTGATTTTTTCCCTCTTTTCAAAATCTTTTTACAAACAAATCACATTCTGTTTTTACAAACAAATCACTTTCTGTTTTTACAAACAAATCACATTCTGCTTTAAAGATCTCCCAGATAGCAGTTTAGGGAGCTTTGATAGGTATTTCTGGAATTCCTGACTGGAGGAGCTGAAAGCTCCAGGGCAGGCAGGCACTGGAGTTCTGCCTTGTTCTTTTAAGCTGATTTAGAGTCGTGTAAAACATAAAAGATGCTTCAGCAAGAGACCAGATTTATTTAAGGCTTCTGCAGCATCGTTTGGCAACAAACACAGATCAGCACCACGCAGCTGCTTTAATACGCTCTGAGAGCTCTTTAAAGCCTCGGTTTTGAAAGCAAAATCAACTACAGCCAACTAAATTATGTTATTCTGAGAGATAAAGATGTTTCCCTGAATGTGAATCCTTTTGTGTTTACTCTGGGTGTCTAATGACAACTTCCCGACATGTCCTAATTACTGCTTTACTCCTCGAGGTACCAATGACTCCTATAATACTGTTCCACATAAATAAATTAATTTAGTCTTTCACTTGCAATAGTTCTTTTAGTGACTTTAATGGGAGTTTGGACCACACAGGAATTTTTGAGTACTGTAAATATGTTCCAGTATACCCCTTTTGTACCACGGGCTCTACCAGAAGCAAAGCAGAACAGGTGAGGTGGAGGGTGCAGAATGTGTCAGAACCAGAGCTTTAAACCAAAAGCAGCCTGTCATTGCCGTGCCTCGGGTTTGGTGCCAAAGGCATTCTGGCAGTTATGGGGTGTTCAATCACATCCCCTTCATTCTGGGCCTTTAGGATGTCAAAAACTGCCTCAAAATTTTTTGTTGAGTGTCAATAACTTCATGTATCTGAATGGAAGAGATCACCAGTTCATTCCACGAACCTGTGTAATGCAGCAGCTCTGCTGATCCATCCCTACTGATGGGATGCAGCAGCTGGGTAAATCCCAGGACCTGGGCACAGAAGTCCTTCCAAGGCTGGTTGGCCACTGGATTTCAGGGATAATATGAAATTATCAGGTTAAAATTCCTGGCAGATTTCAGCTATGTCAAAGCCAAACAAATGCAAATTTCTGACAAATGTGACAATAACAAATCAGCTTTTGGCTTGCTTCCAACCAGTTTCTCTCTGGGTTCCTGGGCCTTCTTCCCCTATAAATGCCCCAGGGGAAGTTTTCTTCACCAAAATGTTTCCAGCTGTACAAAGGAACATGGGATCAGGTGAAGGGCATCAGTAACCAGCTGGGAAACCAGCTAGATGCATTTTCCCACTGACCCACATGAGCTGTGGCATCTCAGCCATCTCCCCCCTTTCCAGGGGCAGTGCAGCACCATCCCTGCTCCCAGTAACCTTCCCTGCTGCTCTGCAGGCTCTTGGCTTCCGACCCATCCCAGCTGAGCGAGGATGAGCTCCCTGGGGACCTGCAGTCCCTGTCCTGGCTGACGTCTGTGGATGTGCCCAGGTTACAGCAGATGGCCAGTGGGAGGATGGATTTCAGCCTTGGGGCCCAGAATGCCATGCTCCAGCAGCCAGGTAATGTTGGGATTGGGAATAATTGCTCCTTAACACCACAACCTGCCCCCGCCTCTCTCTCACCCCACAGACTCCCTAGTTGATTCCTTTCAAGTGCTTTACATTTTGCTTCCTGCCCAAGGACCTGAAGTCTGTTGGCTTCTCATAAGGACACTGCTGATCCCCTTCCTTCATTCCAAGAGGCAGAGCCCCAGCACTGACAGCAGATCCCTGGATCCCATGGGAATTTCTGCTCAGTGCAGTTGCTGGTGCCTTGTTGGGTGAACTTGAGCCAAGGTATTTCAGACTTCGGGTTTAGAGGTTTTCAACAGCTTTGGAATTAGGTATTTAGTACTTCTGCTTTGTTTCAACACAGATAAAACCAAGAGCACCCGATTTACCTCACCCCTCTTTGCTTCATGCAGATTTACAGCCTGAGTTCACTTAACTCCTTTCTTTCCTTTGTGAACATCCTTTAGGTAAACACTCTTGTTCCCTGCAGCATCATCCCACCTGCCTTGGAGCACAAATCCTCCTGGAGTAAAGACAGTGCTGAATATATTGTTTTTCTTTTGTAAGACACAGTGTCTGTAACCTCTCCATGGACTGTTACACAGCTGACACCTTTCACTCCCTGTGTAACGAGTTTTAGAAGCAGCTGATGTGACCTTTGCAAGCTGTGAAATGCTCTGGGTTCTGCGGGGATGGAAAGACAGAGAGGTGTGATTATCCACCCCAGAGCCTGGCTGTATTCAACTGCATCCATTAAACATCAGTGTCAGCTCTCCCTCCTGAAGTCCTTCCATGTGAACATTCCTGCCTTCGCTCTCTCCACCCAGGTCCTGTGACAAACACCCTGCACTCGACAGGAGCTCCTGGAGCAATGATCCATGTCCAGGCCAGCCTTCCCCAGGGAATCCTGGGCCTCAATTCTATTTCAACACATGGACCAAATGTAAGAGCAGGCCCTGATGGCCCATCATTGCCCCACCTCTTAGGAAAAGGTGCTGGGAATCCGGGAGTGCCACGACTGGTGTGTCTCTCTCAGCAGATGAGCCCCTACGCCGTGGGTGGGCAACTGTCTCCTGGTTTACAAACGCAGCAACAACTCTTTTCTCCTCCTCCTCCTCCTCCTCCTCACTCCCAGCAGGTGTTTGCCCTGGCCCAGAACACCCAACAGGTACTGCCATGTGTGTCTTGTCTGTCCTGAAGTACCTGCCAAGTTCATTTTTAGAACTCTTTAAAAAAACCCACAATAAAATATCCCTGAACCTACATACTCACAGTCATTTTGCATCCAGAATTTCCCTTCTTTTCCTCCTGCACACAGTGTAACCCAGCAGGAATCTACAACACATCCTATGGGACACAGCCACACTATTCCCAGCCACGCCTGGCTCCTCACTCTGCCCAGGAACTGCATCCAAAGCATTATCCCAAGCCCATCTATTCATACAGGTGAGTGGAGAGCAGGGATGGCTGTAACACTGCAGGGGTGGTGCCATGGGAGCGTTTGATTCCTTTTGAGGGAACAAAAATCCCAACATCCTCCCAGGAGTTCTGTGAGAGCTGCCCCTCCAGGAGTGAACAAGCAAACTAGTTCTGGATATCAGCATAAGGGTGGAGTAGTAGCAAGAGGAGTAAAAGCTGAGGATCACAAAGTGACTTCTGAGCCCTTGAGAACAGAAATCCCAGGATCAGCCAGCTGTTTGTGATTGGAGAGGTGGGTCCAAGGTTGCTAGGCCAGGAGAAGGCCTGGAGTGGCAGGACAAGGGACAATGACTTTAAACTGAAAGAGAGGAGATTTAGATGAGATGTTAGGAAGAAATTGTTCCCTGTGAGGGTGGTGAGGCCCTGGCACAGGTTGCCCAGAGAAGCTGTGGCTGCCCCATCCCTGGAAGCGTCCAAAGCCAGGCTGGACAGAGATTGGAACAACCTGGGATAATGGAAGGTGTCCCTGCCCATGGCAGGGGAGTGGAATGAGATGAGCTTTAAGGTCCTTCCAACCCAACCCATTCCATGATGGCTCAGTTCTTCCCTGTCTTTTCCTGTCCCAGCTGTTTGATCGCGATGGCTCTGAAGAACAGCAAGACCGGGAGCCTGCCCGTGAGCGAGATCTACAGCTTCATGAAGGAGCACTTCCCCTACTTCAAGGTACCTGTGCAGCCCCAGGGGGGAAGTGCAGCATCCCAAATCCGTGGCTGGTTAGTCTAACACGCCCTACACTTTCAGACAGCCCCGGATGGCTGGAAGAACTCCGTGCGCCACAACCTGTCCCTGAACAAGTGCTTCGAGAAGGTGGAGAACAAGCTGAGCGGCACCTCCCGCAAAGGGTGTCTGTGGGCCCTCAACCCCGCCAAGATCGACAAGATGGAGGAGGAGATGCAGAAGTGGAAGAGGAAGGACTTGGCTGCCATTCACAGGAGCATGGCCAACCCAGGTAGGGCTTTTATCTCCCTGCCCCATCCCAAACATCCACGGCCTTCCCTGAGGGTCCCGCTGCCTCCGGTGTTACTGATTATAGAGTCACATTTTCCTGTCTGTTCTTCTGTAAAACCCTCCCTTTATTAAGTCTTTCTCATTCTTATTTATAAAGAAACATTTTTTTGAAGCTTTCAGGAGCTCGGTGTTGGCAAAATCAGCTGGAGTTTTTTGCTGCAAAATCAGTGACGTACAATCAGTGATAAATTAGTTTTATTTGTTTACAAGCTAAAGGGCCACTGAAACTGTCAGGAATCACTTTTATGAGTGTTATTTAAGAGATAAGTAGAATTCAGAGTGTCCCTGTGAGCAGGGGACCTACTGAGGGCATCTAGTTCTGCACCTGAGGGTGAGCTGCCATCAAGGGCGATTTGGTTGCTCTGAGTAAGTCTCGTGATCCTTCCTTTAACTCAGTCAGGGGTAACCATGGAAGTGGACTTGGGTAAGGGCTGAGGGTGAGGAAGTAGATGGCCCTTCTTTGCTCCTTGCACAGTCTCAGCCTGTGCTGTGTCTCATCTGCTGACAGCCACTGCCAGGTCAGTTTTATGGCAGAAATGTGTGGAACCTGTGAAACACTTTGGCCCATCCCCACTTCAACAAATGGATTAAACTGTCTTTTTTTCTCCTTGGGAATGGGCATTGCCTGTGCAGAGGAGCTGGACAAGCTGATCACCGACAGACCTGAGAGCTGCAGGCGGCCCAGCAAGCAGGCAGAGCCCGAGGTGCCCCCCCTGAGCCACATGGCCACAGCCCAGGGCCGGATCCCCGTGTCCCAGCTCCAGCCTCAGCCCATCATGACACTGTCCCTGCAGTCCCTGCCCCTGCACCACCAGCTCCAGACCCAGGCTCGCCTCGCCCCAAACTCTCCTGCCCCCGCGCAGACACCTCCCCTGCACACCCTGCCCGACATGAGCCACAGCCCCCTGCCCCACCACCCCCTGGGACGGGCCCCTCCGGAATTCCCCAACGTGCCAGCGGACATGAGCACGGAGGTGGATGCCCTGGATCCCAGCATCATGGACTTTGCACTGCAAGGTAAGGGACAGGGCCCAGGGGAGGGCAGGGAGGGGGTTCTGTGGTTGGGTAGTCACTGAACATCCAGCCAGAGTCCTCTGGGGTGGGGTAGGACTGAGCTGATAACTGGTGCTGGGTTATGCCCCTGCCATGTGACTTCCTTGGCTTTCCAGGATGGATTTTGTCCCTGTGCCAGGTAGGACAGCAAACCCCCTTCCTGGCTCCAGAGCAGGCACTGCAGCAGATGTAAGCAGGGATGTGGGACGCTACATCTCACTGCCCATGGGAAACCAGGGCTGTGCTTGTGCCTTGGTGTTCCCCTTGTGTGCAAGGAGAACTTCCCTGGCTTATGGCAATGCCTGGTGTGGTCCCTGGGCGTGTGGTTAGCTCAGGTAAATAGGTGCTGCTTGGAAAGGTCTGGAACCAGAGGATCTGTGGGGAACAGGCACACTTGCTGCCCTTGCCCCATAGTGGTACCACCCTCGAGCAGTGGGTGAAGCCCTTTAGTTATCCTTGAAGACGGTGACCTACACACAGCTCCCAGGGGTGTGGGATGTCCTGCTGTGATCAGGATTTAATCCTTTCCAGGTAACATCTGGGAGGAGATGAAGGACGAGAGCTTCAGCCTGGACACCCTGGGTGCCTTCAGCACGTCCCCTCTGCACCTCTCCGACTGCGACCTGGGCACCCCCGGCCTCACACCCGTGTCCAGCAGCAGCGACCGCTCCTTCCCAGACCTGCAGGTCACCGGCCTCTACACCACCTACACCACCCTGGACAACGTGGCAGCTGCTCAGTACATGACCCCCCAAGGCAACAAACCCATCCCTCTGCTCTGAGCTTTGCACCCTTCCACAGATCCCAACACCTGGAAGCAATGAGAGCTCCTCCTGCAGACACTTGGGATGTGTCGGCTACTTACAGCGTGAGAGGCCAAAATAAATCAGACTGTGACTGGTAGAACCACTTTCACCTGTGGCAACCTGAGGAAGGGGCACAGATACTTGTGTTGTGGGGCTGGTCAGCTCTCCAGAAGGACCTGGAAGGCATCAGGCAGCAGGAACTTTCACTGGAATGGAACTGAGCTAAAAGTAACCCAGTTAAGAGAAATACATTTGATCTCCCCCGTGATCTGCTGGAGCTGGCTGGTCACCACCTTCACAAAAGCCAACAGAGTCAACGGGCTGGTCAGCACCGAGTTGGAGCCCAAAATGGTTCATCATGCACCTGGTGAATCATTTTCTCATAATTTGCCAAATCCCTGTTGCTGTTGAACAAAGACCTCACCCAGTCCCTGGAGACGTTTGCACCACTAACACTTTTCTGGCTTAACTGTTGTTAATTTATTGTTCTGAGGTAGGAAAAAAGGAGCAAAAATACTAAAGAGGAAAACTCAACCCCATAGCAGACAACTGCTGTATCTAGATTTAAAAACAAAGTCCTCACCCCTGAGGGAAGTGGTACTACTGAACTATTAAACTGGCTAGAAGATTTTAGGAATTATGCCTACTTTTAGGATTTTTAAAAGAAATAGATTTGTTTATAGTCTTGTGTATTGTGCTTCTGTCTATTCTTGTGCTAGGCAGTATTACTATTTGTAAATTTATTTATATTTATTGTCATGAAGAGAAAAGAAATTATTGAGCACTGTTCAAGTTTTATAATGCTGCAGTACCCTGGTTTACAGCCACTAAATTATTCAGCATCAAAAATACAACCAACTCATCAGTCTTTACACTACATTACTTTAATAAGCACTTTTGATACTGTGAAACTCCTTTTTTAAAAAAATTCAGAGACCAAATATTGTCACTGTACCATTCATAATACTCTGTCTTTCCTAATTAACAAAGAAAAACTGAATCTAATGTAGCTTTTTAAAAAACTTTCAAACCCTGCTTTGTTCTTGATAACATATACTGCAAAAATGTGATGAAACATCTGAAAGTAAGTTGGGATTTAGCATTTAGTCCACTTATACCTCTGTGACCACAGTGATATTTATATGTCAGGTTTTGTCTGTTCCTGTGCATTAATAGAATTTTCCAGTGTCATATCCAGGTGCTCACAGGCTCCTCTCTCCCACCCCCACCCATGGATTAAACCTGGAGGGTGCAGGATGCTGGAGTGACCCAGTGGGCATCTTTTTTCTTGAAAGTCCCTTCTGTGAAGATCAGGGGATAGAAAACAACTGTGCCTGTATCCTCCCAGCACATCCATCCGTGGAAACCTCTTCCCAAGGGCAGGATGCTCCACGTCATAATTTATTGCTCAAGGACAATGTGATTGATGATCATTTGCTGTGACTGGCGTCATCTATGATGTCTGTGTTTTTTAAATAAATATTTCTTAGCACTAAGCCAGGGTCACTGGATGTGCTGGGTGATAACTGCTCTGGTGGCAGGGAGCCCTTGCCATGCTGGGCTTTCCCAGGATTCATTCCCTTTGCAGTCACGGTTCTATAGGTGTATCCTTGGCTCAAATCCTCCAGGAGAGCAGGAGTTTACAGGTATTTGGTGCACCCTGTTCCTCACACCTTCTGTAGCCAAATCCCTGAACAAGCTCTGGTGTGGGGGCAGGGGCTGGCAGGAGGGATGCTCAGAGCTGCTCCACACCCAAACAGGTCCTGTGCCACAGGAAGGGGCCAGAGGCACCAGCCCCTGCTCAGATCCACCACGTTTGTACAAGGACAGAAGACACAGAGGTCAGGAATCCTTCCCTGGAGCTGAGCCCACTTTATTGCCCTTGGTTTGGCTCCTGCGTATGAGGATCAGCAGTGACACCTTTCAAACCAGGAAGTGTCTCACAAGGTCATTCCTACTCCCACCCCAGGACAGGGAGACCTCCCATAGATCCCGGGGGACCCCCAGCCCAGGCATGACCAGGGAGCTGTCCACCTTCACTCCACAATACCAGAACTGCTCTTAACAATGTGTCCCATCTTCCACCACCATCCTGCTCCTCCTTTGTGAGCCAAAGATAACCCTGTGCTGGTGAAATGACACAGCCAGAGGCACTGGAAAGCACGTGTTCAAATGTCCTCTCCATGACCAAGATGATTAAAGGCCACCTGAGAAGCAAGGTACAGGTCCAGGCAGGTGACAAGTCACCCCGTGAGCTCTTCTACCCTCCTGTGCTTCAGAGGAGGAACCAGGTCACTGGGGCAGGAGCACCTGGAGCTGTGTCCTCTCTCTTCTCCATCCTCCACAGGAGCCAGAAAGGACATGAAATGTGAGAGGAACAGTTGGTTCAGTCAGTGGTGGATCCTTTCACATTCCCACTGCAACAGCTCCCAGATGAGCTCACTTAGGATGTTTCTGGCCATCAGCTACTCGCAGTCTCATCTACTCTTTGCCCTCCAACAAGGGGAAAGACAAGACAAGTTGCTCCTCCCAGTTTCTAAACCATCAGTTGAGGCTGCTGCTCACAGGATGTTCATTTCCTTGTGTTGGTGCCTGGGCAGCTCCTTTGTCCTGCTCCCTGTGGCCTCTGGACCAGTAGGTTTGAACCTCCAGCTCTGTCCAGTCTCATAACATGTGTCTGACCTGGTGTTTGTTTTAAAGATCAGGGCCAGGCTTTGCAACTAAAACACAGTAAAGGATCTTAGATTCTTATTAAAACCAACTTCTGCACCAGGTCCAGACTCCAGGCTTGGCTTGGGACAAGTTTATCTTCTGCCAAGTTGCCCCTCTGGTGAACACCCCTGTGCCAGAGTGGCCTCTGCATGGATGGCAAGACCATCTCCATGGCTTAACATACAAACACTGGCGTCCTTTATTTAGGCACCTGAGGAAGAGTCCAAGGCTTCAGTTCCAGGGCTGAGGAGCCATGAGGGGAGGTGAGGCCATGTCCTGGTGCCCCTCCTGGCCCATGGGGATTGCCCTGGGCATTGCCAGCCCTGGCTCAGGAGGGGTCATCTGTGTCCACCGTGGACAGGAGATGGGCCACCTGGGCCTTCTGGGGACCAGTGATGTGCTGGGCCATCTGCACCATGCAGTCCATGGTCAGCTCAGGGTTGGCCTGGAGCAAGCTGCAAGGCAGATGGGAGAGGGCAGCTGGCTGGGAGGCTGAAGGAAGAACCACCTTCTCTGCACCCCCTGCTGTTCCCATCCCAGGGATCAGCATCAGCCTCCTCATCCCGGCTCCTGTGCCCCCTCACCTGCGGATGTGTTTGAGGATGTAATCCCTCCTCAGGTGCTTGATGTTCTCCCTGATGACTGACTGGGTGCTGTCATCCTCCTGCATGTGCTTCTCCAGCCACTCCACCACCACCTGGTTGTTGTCCCAGAGGTAGCCCTGTGGAGAGCAGCACAGTGGGCAGGGGGTCCTGCTGCCTGCACAGCCTGAGCCCCCCCTTCCTCCTGTGGCCTCAAAACCAGGCAATGGGCATTTCCTTCCCAGTCCTGCACATATGGCATGGCACAATCCCCCACTCCCATGTTCCAGTCATGGGGTAAAAGGTTCAGTCTGGAAACTGAAATTCATGAAACCTTTGCAAACTGTTTAAAATGCCAAAAGTTAAGGTAAAAGACGTTTCCTTTGCATGTCATCACTTCCTGGCTCAGCAAGAACAGGACAAGCACAGCGACACATGTGTGTCATTTGAAAGCAGCTCAAATGCAAAGAACCAAAGTCTCCCATCTGCCCTGGGAAGCCCTGTCATGGTAAAAAGTGTTTATTTGGGGACCACCTTGCTATTGCTGAGCACCAGCACCCAGCTGGGGTCACTTAATTTGGAGAGACATCCCCAGCCTCAGGGCTGCTCTGCTGCCCACCCGGACACATTCCCTTCATATATTTAAACCTTCAAGGAGGCACCACCAAAATATCTGAGTGATGGGAGAGCAAGGTGAGAGCCCTTGGGACGCCCAGAGGGTGTCTCAGGAGGTTGGGGCGGGAGGTACCTTTTCAGCTCCCTCCGTCTCCATGAACCAGCGCCGCAGCATGGACTGGATGTGGATGTGGCTGAGCTCACTGTTGGCCTTCAGCACCTCCGCTTTCACCCCCTGCTCCAGCAGCAGCCGCCGCAGCCGCCAGTAGAGGAAGGAGCGGGCATTCCTCCACTCCAGGATGTCCTGCAGGAACAGGCACAGCCGGGTTTGCCTTTGCAGGAGGAGGAGGAGCCGATGTGCTCGCCCATAGCTCCGGATCGAGGGCAGAGGGCAGTGCAGGGGCAGGAACAGTCTGCAGTGCAGGGAGCTGCAGCCCCTCGGCAGGGGATTTGCCTCCTGCCTTTGTGCCGCTACCGCAGAAATCCCTGCCCCGAGCCCTTCCCCTGGCCTGGTGTCCTCCCAGCTCACCGTGATGACTCCTTTCTCCTGCATGCGGCCCGGGGTGTCGTGCAGGTCGGCGAAGCGCACGGCCACCTGGTGGTACACGGGCAGGAGCAGCTCCTCCCTCGCCCTCAGCTGCTTGTCCAGCTCCTTGCGCTGCGCCTCCGACAGCTCGGGGTTGCCTGGGGGACACACTGTGCTGAGCAGTCCCAGCGGTGGGATCCACAGGCACCGCGGGATCTGTGGTCCCTCTGTGCTGCCACATCAGTCACTCCCACTGGGAAACGGGGTGCCGTGTCCCTTTGCTTTGGCACAGTTACACCAGAGCCCAGCCACAGAGGCTGTGGCCACGAAGGGGTCACACCATATTTGGTGTCTGCCACAAGAGAAGGGAGGTGGCATTTGCAGGACTCTGTGGGACTATGTTGTGGCAGGATGGAGGCACATGGGGGCAAGGACCACCCAATGCATTAGGTACAATTCAGCATAGCCATTGCCATTCTTCATCTCAAAGCATGGGAGAAGACCTCAGCCCCAGCCCTAGGAGATACAGGTGTTCTAAAGTACCACCATAGCCTCTTGGCAGGCATGGTATCAGAGAAGCCATGAAGAATTTTCCCAGAGGAACACTAAAGGATTTCCTGGTGGTTGCCATCATAGTGCTTAAGCCTCATATTTTAATTTACCACCACCAATGCCCCGAAATCCCCTCCCCTTACCCAGCTGCTCAACAAGCTTGGCATAGACTGTATCAATCCTTCTCATGGTCTTCACCAAATCCTTCTTCCTAAACTTAATCTCCACTGTTCCTCCAGGCTCCAAAATGCCTCCCCTGGAAGGAAAGTTTGGTAAAGCAGGGACTGCTCTTCATAGAGAATAAATCCTGGGAAAAGAGAGGCAGCTCTCTTTTCTGAGTATTAGGGAGAGAAAACCTAAAAGGATTTTGCTTCCAGTGTGGGATTCTTGTCTACCCTGCTACTCACAGCTCACTCCAACACGCAGGTTAGAGAAAAGGCCTCCTGACTGCAGAACTGTTTTACTCGCCCACAGCCTTTGCTGGAGGCAGGAGGATATTCCAAGGAGACACCTTGGGGATATCCCAAACCTTTCCATTATTCTATGACACCTGCCACGCTGCTCTGCAAGAACCTTGGAACTTGTCACTGATGGCTTTGAAAGGGTTAAAACCAGATATCTCAAGTGGCAGAAGGTCCCTGCCAGGGGACTGTGGCTCTGCAGCCCCCATTCCCCAGCTCTCCCTTCCCTGCACAGGGGCTGTGGGGGACACCCACGTGTTTGGGGTGCTGACCTGCTCTCCTTGTCAGCGTAGAGCTCCACGTGCAGGGGGTTGATGGTGGGGTCGATGACCACCCAGGAGCCCCCCCTCAGCTCTGCGTGAGGGGGGATGTAGACCAGCACAGGCTGCCTGAAATCCCGCAGGCTGTCCACGATCAGGGCGCCGAACTTCAGCATTTGGTCGTACATGTCTGAGAGCCAAAGGGACTCAGTGGCTGGGTGACACCACTGCCATGGCCAGGCCACTGCCCCGGCCTCCTCTAGCTGCCCAAAGCCACCTTCTCTATCGGAGATACAAACAAGCTCCCCAAAACCAGCCCAGCAGGGAGCTGCCAACCCCTGGGACTTGGATCCTGCGATGCCCCAGCCCAATCCCATATCCCAGGGTGGTGTAGGCAGAACCCTGGTAGGCTGGGACAGCCCAGGACCCCGTGGGATGGCAGGGGTGCTGGCAGTATGTCACAGCATGGGAATCTGGGCATACCAAGCATGGATACCTTTCATGCCGCTGGAGAAGCCTCTCCAGTTGGCAAAGATCATCAGCGGGAGGTGCTCCCGGTTGAAATCCCGAATGGCCTGGGCTGTTTTAAAGGCAGAGTCTGGGAACCAGACCTGCCCAGCCTGCTGGATTATCTGGAAAAGACAGTGAGCAGCAGCTCTGAGAATGTGCCAGTTCTTCCCAGCACACCACACTGTAGGTCAGCAGCACGTGGTGTGAAATAGCTGAAAGGATACAAACTGACCGAGCACCCTTGATTTCACCAGAATTAAGAAAAATCCAGACATGCCAAAGAATTCTACTAAGCTTTTTCCCTGCTCTCCCCTCCAGCCTCCTCTCAGGTGCTGCTTGGCCTCACTAAGGTCTCCCCACACACCTTTGCCTCTGAGTCCAGGTTGGCGGGGTCCGCAGGGATCGTCACCTCCACAGTGCGGGTCTCAACAGCGATGACACCCACAGGGAGACCCCCCAGCCTGCAGCAAGGCAGGGTGGTCTCAGCAGAGGCCACTTCCCCTCCATGCTGCACCCCAGGCCCACCACAGAGCTGCTCCCCCTCCACCATCCCAAGAGCAGTGCCAGGGCTCTAGTGTGCTTGGCTACACATTCAGGTTCCCTGCCCCAGGCTCCATCCCCTGCTCCCCGCAGTACCTCGCTCTGCCAACCACAACTGTCTGAGCCCACGGCTTCATGATCTCCATGAAACTGCCCTGGTCGAAGAAGCCACTCTGCCAGACCCCCTTGAGACCTGTGGAGCACAGGAAAACATGGAATGGTGCAAGGGTGAGCACTGAAGGGCTCCCTGTGCACAACCCATGGAAAAGAACACCTTCTGCACCAGGACAGGGGGGTGCACCTGCAAGCTATTTCTGGGAGCAGTGCTGCAAAGGTCTTGGGCTGTCCTCACTTACTTGGATGGGGTCTCCCTGCCAGCATCCACCTGGGGTCGTAGGGGACTTTTGAAGGGATAAAATCAATTTCTCTTTCAACGGGGTCACTTATGGCAGTGACGGGCACAGGGCTCTGGTTATCCTGCAAGGGAGACCCCAAAGGGCAGGTCACCAGCCAGTCATGGGGTAACATCCCCCACGTCACCACCCTGCAGCACCCTCCTACCTTGGGTATGTAGGAGAGCCACTGCAGGATTGTGTAGACCCCCTCAAAGTCATCTGGGACGGTGACGTGGGAAACGCCGTTGTTGTGCATGATCTGCACTCCTCCCAGCTGGTTATTGGAGGTGTAAACCTCCCGGCCCAACACCTGCACAGAGTTACCAACAGAAACAGATGGGGCTCTGCCACCACAGGAGCTGCTCCCTTGCTCTGTTTGTTAATCCACACCTCTGCACAGACACGTTGCTTCTGGTCTGAGGCTGAATTTCCCCCTCTGTACAGGCTGATGTTAAAGTGAAGGGATCCTGCTTCCGTGCACAGGTTTAGTGCAGCAGGTTTGAAATCAGCTCAAACCAGCGTGATTTTGCCCAGAGATGGGTCCTGCCCCTGGGGCTGGAGCCCAACAGTCCCTGAGGCAGCTCATCCATCCCACCCTGCCCCAGGAATGATGCCCTGGCCCCTAAAACAACATTGCAAAGCTGTGGGGTGACATGGTCTCCCTGCTCAGTGAGACCAGCACAGCTGCAGCTCCTCCAGACAAGGTCCCATGAGATGATGAGCAGGGAGATGTCACCTTTACCCACGGGACAGGGAAGGAGCCCACACAGGGAGCGGTGTGAGGGACAGTGCCATGGAGGACACACAGCTGGACTCAGTACCTTATTGAGAGCCGTGACACCCGTGAGGATGATGTGGGAGTTCTCCACCTGGATGACGCGCTGGCCCAGCCTCACCAGGTAGGCGCCAATCCCAATGGCACGACAGGTCACCTGGGCACACACACAAGGATACGTGGGGTCACTGGGGGCAGAGGGTGTAGGATGGATCACAAACACCTGGAGAAGGATGCTCTGAAGGGATCTGATCCTTGTTGCATCCTGTTATCCCCTCCAGAGACACCTTAAAAGCAAGCAGGAGAGAGGGGAGGAGCAGGGGAGGGGCCCCAGCAGTACCATGCTGATGGTCACTATCTCGTCGTAGGCACAGGAGGACTCCCCAGCAATGGTGCCTGCAGCTCTCAGGTTTTCCACCCCAAATCCATTTTCCTTCCCGATTATGTCCAGGAGGACATACCTGCAGGGAAAGCAGAGCCATGGTGTGGGTGGGAGCAAGGGAAGAACTCACCTGTGTAATGTGTCTGTCAGGATGCTGAGCAAGGAGCTGGGAGATGCATCATGGCAGGATATAGGGCAGGGCTTGAGGTGTCTCTGTGCAACCCAGGGGATACCAGGGCTCACCTGGACTCACCACCTTCCTCCACGTGTTCACAGCGCACCGAGTTCATGGTGCTGATCCTTGTGTAGTCCTGGGGAGTCAGGTACAGATACCTGAACCCCTGAAAATGAAGAGCAGGAGGATGAGTTGCAGAACACCCAATGCACACACTCATGAGGGACATGGCCCCTCTCCAAAACCACCCCGAGCCCCCACTGAGCATCACCAGTGGCTGAGGGACCAGGGCTGGACAGAGCTTTATCTGGGGAGAGTTGAAGGAACCGTCCCTGTGGTGCTGGGTGCGGGTGTGAGCTCACTCCCCATTCTGATCCCACAGCTTGATGTGCCAATTTAGCCCTGGTCCTTCCTTCCCCAGCTAAGCCCTCCACTGTTTTCTGTGCTGCAGGGGGGGAGGTGCCCACACACCTTGTAGGGCTCGGCAGGGTCCACCCAGGCCACCTGGAACATTTGCTTGATCTCCTCGGCAAAGCCGATGCGGGCGCCGCTGTTGGCAGCGATGTAGACGCGGGGGATTCCCTCAGCCCGCGCCAGCTCCGAGGCCCTCAGGAACACCAGGTCCTCCTCGGGCCCGAAGGAACCGATCTTGTATGTGATGTCGTTGCAGATGAGCACGATGTCCCGGCCTTTGGGATACTCGGGGGTCTTCAGCTTCATTTTGAAAGCAACCATCCCCACCTGCCCCCAAACAGCACAAGGTACAGAATTCTCCAGAGAATCACAGAATCATTGAGGTTGGAAAAGACCTCCAAGATCATGGAGTCCAACCTTGACCGATCACTACCTTGTCAACTAGACCAGAGCACTGAGTGCCACGTCCAAGAGACATGGGGCTGAGCTGCAGGTGCATTAACCAACAGACAAGATGCTTGAGGAGCATCTCCTGAGCTTTAAACACACTGAGCCACCAGCCATTCCCACCTGCTTTCCCCACCCCATTCCCAAATCATCCCCCACTACCTCATTCCCTCCAGGGACCCTGTTCATCTGCACGAGGTGTCCCTGTGAGTCCAGCACCAGTTCAGTGTAAGTCAGGATGTCCTTGGGGTACTGTTCTGAGGAGCCCCACAGTTTGAAGAGAGCCTGCAGAGACACAATGCTTGGGATGAACTGGTGCAGGGGCCAGGCAGCTCCTGGGATATTGCCCAGCACAGACACACTACTGCAGCAGCCTGGGACTGGGAGGAGCAAAACTCTGTGTCAGGCCCCCAGTGCTGCAGCCCTCCTTGCATGGGGCTTCTGGTTCACATCCTCCATGAGTGCAACCACAGCAAGTTGCAAGAATCATCAAATCCTTGAATCGCTTGGGTTTGGAGGAGACCTTGAAGACCATCTAGTTCCAACCCTCACCACAGGCAGGGAGAGCCAGGAATTCCAAGAACTAGGAATTGGTTTAGAAATATTTCATATAACCAAAAATGTTGCGGTTTGGGCTCTTTTCTTTTTCTCATTGTCTAGGTCAGGGGAGAGGGGCCTTTTCCCCAGACGGGAATATTTAGGAAGGGTGAGGTCAAAGAACAAATGCAATAATTTAGAGCTCTTTCTGCTCAGCCAGACTCACCTGCCTGATCATCTCTGGGAAGTCATACACGTAGGTGGTGCCCAAGGACTGTGCCTGGAACCGCTTGGCCTGGAGCAGGTCCTTGGTGACGTAGGGGGTGTTGATGAGCATTCCATGCTGTGGCCCCTGCTTGTCTCCATATGACTGGAACATGATCTGAGGAGAAGGGCAGAGTGTTGGCTGCCTTCTCCCAGTGTCATGGTGAGTCTTCTGCTGGAGCACTCCTGAGCTCTGCCTGGCCAAGGTGCTTGTGCCTGTGTCCCAAGCATGATTTTCCACCCCACTCTTTGCTATTGAGGGGTCAGTGTCACACTGCTGTGTTGCAAGTACCAGTGACACCATAACCTTCACCTCCCAGACCCAAAACTGTCTGACCATGCACCAGCATCACCCCAAGGAGTACAACTGAACGGGGCTCAGAACATTTTGGAGCAAAGTATGACCATGGGGAACTCAACTGGATGCAGAGGGGAGTGAAACCAGACCAGCCCTGGGAATGCTGTTGGAAGTCTGGGGGCTCTGGACAGACCAGCATTGCAGATGCACAAGGAGTTTTGCAGAAGCCCCCCAGAGCTCTGCCACAGCCAGCAGTGCTCAGGCAGTCATGGCTGGGTTCTTGCAGCTGGAGCTGTGGTTACTCACATTGCCAGTGCTGGGGTCCCTCACTTCCTTGTAGAGGCTGATGTCCAGGTAGTACCCGGACTCGTTGGTCAGGAAGAGGCGGATGGGGATGGCGGTGGCAGTGGGTGTCAGGCGGATGTTGATCTTCACCTCGGCCTGCAGGACCCGCAGCTTCCAGAGGCGGCTGCCATAGCGCATCACCATGGAGCGCACCGACTCCTCGATCTGGGCATGGGATGGCACACGGATGGGTTGGTGGCTCCAAGGACAGCACTGCCCGCAAGTGCACAATGCCAGGGCCGGAACAGCCCTGTTGCACCTCAACCCCGAACAGCCATTTTGAATTTGCTTTGGAGAGCCCCTTCCCTCTTCCCCATCCCCACAGCCTGGTACTGACATCTAGCCTCTCTGCTGGGGGGAGGAAAACAGCTGTGGGTTGGCTGCCCATCCCTGCAGTGGTACTGAGCACAGGGGTGACAGAACCTCCGTCTGCAGATCAGCAACACGTAAATAGCAGGAAGCAGAATCCTGAGGAACACACCTTGGAGGGGTCCATGATGACGTTCGGGACGAAGTTGAGGAAGATGTGGTTGCAGTCGGTGCGGACGATGGTGTTGTTGAAGGCCACCTCCAGCTCATCCATGGCCTCCAGGAGCAGCCGCTCACCCTCGTTCTGCAGGTACTCGAAGGAGGCCTCCTGTGGTGGTCCGGGCAGCTCAGTGGTGCCCAGACCACCCCTGCACCCGAAACATGCCCACCAGGGACACCCGGCACCGCCTTGCCTTGGTGATGAGGTCGGAGTGGCGCACAATGGCGCGGATGAAGAAGCGGTAGTCGGTGGTCTCGGCGCCCGCCCGCACCTTGGCAGCCCCCAGGTACAGGTGCATCTTGTGGTTGGCGCAGGGAATGGCCGTCAGGTCGAAGTTGCGCATGCGGCTCAGCTCCAGCTGGAAGGCGAGCGCCGGCTCCAGGTGCCGGTAGATCCGATCCTCTGCAAACTGCCCCGGCACAGCCGTGAGCCCGTGGTGAGCCAGCACTGAGCCGGTGGTGAGCCAGCACCCCTGGGGCTCTGCTCCCACCCACTCTTACCTCATCCCTGGCTCTGAACGTGAAAAACTTTGGGAATTCTCTCTAGAAAAAAGGGAGAGAGAGGACAACATGAATAGTCCCAGCATGCAGAGGATTGCTCTGATTTTCAGTGGATTCATTAAAAGGGAAAAACCTTGCAGGCTTCACTCCCCAAAGGGAAAAGGGCTAGGAGGAATTAATTGGATTAGACTTTAGAAAGAAATTCTTCCCTGTGAGGGTGGGCAGACCCTGGCACAGGTTGCCCTGACGAGAAGCTCTGGCTGCCCCATCCCTGGACGTGTTCAAGGCCAGGCTGGATGGGGCTTGGAGCAACGTGGGATAGTGGAAGGTATCCCTGCCCATAGCATGGGGGTGGAATGGGATGTGCATTAAGGTCCTTTCCAACACAAACCACTCTGTGACTTTATAATGATTCTATGATGCCTTTTAAAGGCAGCTTAAAGCTATGTAGTGGCCCTGCAGGAACCACGTTACTGGAGATATGAGCTACATAAAGGCTGACACAGGAGATAAATCACCTATTGAATCACTCATTAATTAATTCTCAGCTCCTGATGCACAATGGGTTCATCCATCCCTCAGTGCTGTATAAGGTATTTAGAGATGTTGGAGGCTCAGTTGCACTCACCTGCTGGGCAATGAGGAATGTGATTCTCCGGAGACCACAGTCCACGAGGATATTTTTCTACACAGAAACAGAAGATTCTACCAGTCACAGGAGCACAAGCATCTCCAACAAAGGAGAAAACAAAACCCAAGCTATAGCATTTTGGTGACCCCCATGTGGAGATGAGGGAGTACCATGGGGTACAGTGCCCCAGCTTGAAGGCTCTGCAGAAAGGGGGTCCAGCCCCAGTGACAGACCTTGGACTGGGCAAAGGCCCTGAAGATGGGCACCAGCTTCTCATCTTCCACGTGGTCTGCTGAGCAAAGCGCAATGTTGAGGATGTGGATCGGCTCCTCTCGGATGTTCTGGCAACAAAATCCACCAGTCAACCCCAACTAGCAGCACCACTGCCAGACCAGCACCACCTGGGGGGGTCAGCAGTAGCACTGTGCCCACCTTGGCATCCTCCTCTTCATAGATGGTGGCTTGTGCCTCGCTGATGAGCCCGCTCTCCGACGGAGAGTTGGCAAAGCAGGAGATCACTTCATCGAAGTTCCTGCCCAAACAGCAGGGATGGGGTGACCAGACAGCACATTGTGCCCACCCTTGCCTGAGAGGACAGCACCAGGTGCCCACTTGGCAGGGATACAGGTACCAGCACAACAGTCCAGGGTGTGTGCCAGCTCCGCCAGCCCATGGCAAACCCACAGCTCATGAAACACAGCTCTGAGCGCTGCTGTGTAATGAGCAGAGATGTTTAACCTGGGCCATGTGAGCTTTAGCCAGGTCCCACATGTCCCCAAAAGCCACATCATGTCCCCACCAGGTAACTGTCCTAGTGAGAAGACCCAGCCTCCAGCTGTGATGGGAACTGGAGCTGCCTCAGGCACTGCCCAGCTGCAGCTCTTCCACCCTGTTTTGCTCTCCAACAACGACAGTGGCACCCAAAATGCACAAAACCAGCCAGGCATGTCCCCACACCCCCACCTTGTGAAGTCCTCAAATCTGCTGAAGGCCACCATGACTCCCATCCGCTGGCTTGGGGGGGAAAAGCCGCTGTCCATGAACAGCTCAGTGCTGTGCCGGGCCAGGTCAGGGTTGGAGATGCTGATGGGGACAGTCATCCTGCCAGGGGAGCAAGGTAGCCATCAGCCATGGGGAGAGGCACCTCTCCAGGGTCCAACCAGGACCATGGAGGTCCCACATGGGCCCCTGGCCTGGAGAGAGCTCATTCTGCTCCACCAATGGAGGTCCCACATGGGCCCCTGGCCTGGAGAGAGCTCATTCTGCTCCACCAGCAGCAGGACAGCACAGTGAGCAGCTCCTGCTGAGGGTCCCTGTGCTTCACATGGAGGGAATGGTACAAACCCGACAGCTTTGCAAAAAGAACCATGCCCAGGGGAGCGTGACCCCTGTACCTGTTGGGGTGGGAGGAGGGCAGCATGAACTGGAACTCCACCAGGCAGGTGCCATCCGAGAGCTGCCGGTGCTGGAGGCTGTTCAGCTCATAGGCGATGTAGCCCCGCCGCACATACACCTGAGGGGGATGCAGGAGGTACCACCATGCCCTTGCTTCCCCCACACCCCCCTGTGCCATCCCCAGATCCCCCGTGCCCCCTGCAGCCCCCCAGCCCTCACCTCCAGCGCTGCCATGCGCACCACCCTGTTGGTGTGGTAGAAGAAGACGGGAAGCACATCAAAGATGGAAGTTTCTGACAGGATCAGTTTCTGGGGGAAGAAAGCAGAATTTAGGGCAAGGATGAAGCGGGACCACCTTGCCCCATCACAGGATGGGGGAGGCACGTTCCAGAGGGGTCCCTCAATGAGGGGTGAGCAGGACTGGCAACTGGGATGCCCTGGGACAGCCAACCCACCATGGGGTCACAGACAGAGCCAGACACAGATCCACATGTCAGTTCCCTGCCAAATGCAGTGCAGAACAGGGGATGGAGACTGGCAGCACTGGAGTGCACCCCCTCCTCTGCTCCACACAGCCCCTGCAGCAAGGCTCTGAGTGCTTTTTTGGCTATTTTTAAGATTAAACCAGCCAGACTCCCTCCCCAAAGCCACCCGAATTCCCTCATGAAAAATGCACAATTCCCAACCTTGAGGTTCTCAGGGCAGTACTCGTGTCCATACATGTCGATGGCAGAGATGAAGATGGACTCCACCTGGTTGTGCCGCAGCTCGTAGGAGGGCATGTGAGAGGCAATGAGCACCTGTGAGGGGAGAGGTGGAGCTGGAGTGAGTGGCACAGGGCTGGGGACAGGGTTGGGATGGCACCACGTGGTACTCACTGACCTGCCGGGCCCTCAGTGCCACTTTGGAGTGCTCGGTCTTGCTGAGCTGTGTCAGCTCATGCAGGATGGCCGTCAGCTCGTCTGTCAGCGTGGGGTCACGGCCACACAGCTGGTCCTGCAAGGCCACATCAGCACAGCTCGGCTCAGGCATCTGGGATGGATTCATCCCAAACCCCAGCATCACATGGGATGCCTTCATCCTGCATGGGATGCCTTCATCCTGCACGGGATGGCTTCATCCCAAAACCCAACCCCACAGAGGCTATGGGTATAAAACCCAAGGCACTAAAATAGTGCAAGATGCTCTTTGGCCCAAGTCACCCATGCAACAGAGGGGAGATAATTAAAATAAAGGGACAAAATAAAGGGATAATGAGGTAGGAATGGACACTTGAATGCAAACCCCAAACCCTGGGATGCATTAAACATAGGAGCAGAAAAGCTGTTTCCCATGTGTCTATTTCAAGGAGAAAGCACAGGGCTGTGACAACTGTGGCCATCCTGCAGCGATACAGAGCTGCCTCAGCACACAGGCTCTTCCCTGCCACTAGCCTTTGCTCCTGGAGTCTCAGGCATGGGCTGTACTCACAATTAACATGATCACCAGCATGTTCTTCTTGGCCACCTGGGCGTGGGAGAAGATGCTCTCCAGCACAGGGTTCATGTCGGGTTTACACTTCTCCCGCAGGCTGATGACACACTTGTCATAGTGAGCTGTGGGGCAGGGCATGGTGAGCCCTGCAGCCCTCCAGAGAGCCCTGCACCCCCCCAGAGCCCCATAGGCCTTAACCCAGAAAGCCCTGAGCCCTCACCATGCTGGAACTGTGTCTCTACTTGCAGGTAACGCCTGAGCAGGTCCAGCACCACTGTCTTCATGTAGCCCCGGATGCCACTGCGGTACCTGGGGACCAAAAACCCCACTGTGCTGCAAGGAAGTGGCCATGGTGGAGGGACCAGGGGATCACAGACAGCACAGGGCTCACCTCTGCACCAGCTGCACCAAGCTCTGTGTGTTCATGAAGAAGACCTCCCGCTCAGCCTTCCTCTGCAGCGTGGCCGCATGGGTGTCCAGCACGTTGGCGATCTGTGGGGAGAGGGGACAGGCTCTGGGGTGGCTCAGGGGCACAAGGCCAGCAGCTCACCCCTTCCCTGGGGATGGGGCTGCTGCACCTGGAGCCTTTCCCTTGGTCTTTTTCTCCCAAAGTGAAAAATGCTAAGCGGCAAATAAACACAAAACAAACACACAGATAGAAACAAATAGAAAGATAGAAACAAACACACAGATAGAAACAAATAGAAAGATAGAAACAAACACACAGATAGAAACAAATACACAGATAGAAACAAATACACATAGAAACACACATATTTCCCTCACCCCTAAGATCTTGGTAGCACAAATTCAGGGAGAAGCTCCAGTTAAAAGGAGTGGGGCAGAGCTGGGTGCAGCCCCTGTGGCGCTCACCTGCTGGCTGGGGAAGCGGCAGAGCACCGAGGTGATATTGCTGGCATACTGTGCCATCACCTTTCGGATGGACTTCTCCACGGACAGTGGGATTCTTCCCGAAATGCTCGTCATGATCTCCTGCAGCTCCAGGAGGGGCAGGGCAGGGTCCCGCAGGGTGGTCATCAGCTGTGCCACCCATTCCTTCACCTGTGGGAGCAGAAGCTGGTGCTGCCCGCTCCCACCGGCACTGCTGGGCTCGCCGTTGTGGCAAACACGTGGCAGCAGGGCAGGACACCCGGCACATGGCACCCACCTTGGCCTTGAAGTAGGGCTCAGGCAGGCAGTACCCATTCATGATGTTGGTGAGGTTGTCCAGCACGTTGCGGAGAACTTGGTGCTGCTTCTCGCCGGTGATGGGGAGGGTCTGCTGGGCTGGGAGCCCCCCTGTGAACAGCTGCGCCTGGAGAGGGCACAGGGAGGTGGCCTGACCTGTCCTTGCTGACCTGGGACAGACCCTCCCCAAGAGCTGCAGCTGCCCCAAAGGAAGCAGCACAACCCCTCCAGTCTGCTTTGCATTAGATTCAGAGGAAGCACTTGACATTCAGGTTCATGGCTGTGCCAGTGCCTCATCAAGCTAAACGTGCAGAAAACCTGGATATTTTAGTGCTTTAGATGCACATTTTTAGTGCATGTGAGCCTCTGCACACCGAGTAAGCACGTGTGGGACACTGAAACAGAGCAATCCACATGCAGCAGTTCTTAAGGTCCAGCACAGCTGGCTAAGGGACATGGCATGACCCCCCGAGGCACGGGGACACATCCCCGTGTCGCCCCAGTCAGGGCAGCTTCTCCACTTTGTCCCTCAGGGCACATTCCCGGGATGCCAGCTGGGAGCAGGCAGGAGGGGACAGCAGCGTGGCAGGGCCCCCACAGACTCACGGGCTTCACTTTGCTGGGATCATCGAGCTGGAGGCGAGCGATGACACAGCCGGCCTCCAGCAGCGCCCCCGGCCGCTTGATGTAGTGCACCCGCCCGGCCTCCTTCACCGTCAGCGTCATGATGGTCTTCATCACCTGGGCGGGGAGGGGCAAGACCGTAAGCGTGACAGCAGCACCCCTGGGCTGCAGATCCCACGAGCATCGCGGCAGCGTGGGTGGGTTCCACCCTTGCTGTCCCCCAGCGCTGCAGGAATGCTGCTCCTCCAGCTTTTCTGCAAAACTCACCTCAATTTCTGCAAAAACCTTCCCCTTGTCCACGTGGCCACCGTCTTCCACCACGTACTGCAGCAGCTTCCCCGCGGAGGGCGAGCGCAGCACCGTTGGGTCCTTCTCCTTCTCGAAGGTGCACGTTTTGTTGCCGATGGTGATCCGGTACCTTAAGGAGAGGGAAAGGTGCCACCAGCCAGCTGTGGGTCAGCGGGGATGGTTGATGGGGCCCTGTGAGGAGGGAGGTACCTGTCGATCTCCTCCTTCATGTAGGTGGTGTAGCTGCAGCCATTGTAGGACAGCAGCAGCCCGCCGTCGTTGAGCCGGTGCACGTCTATCTCGATGTGCGTGTGGTTCATGATGACCACGTACGTCGTCAGCGACTGGCGGGCGACCTGCGGGCAGGGAGACCCCTCAGTGCAACCCCAAAACACCACAAGGGTCGGGCTGGGGGTTGCTGGGGTGGCAGAGAGTGAGGAGCATCTCTCTGCACTCCGTGCAAGGGCCAGTGCCACAGGATGGGGCTGTGCGGAGGCAGCAACCTCCTCAGGCTGCACCAAGGAGCTGGTTTAACTCACAGCCCAAAGCTGGGTTAACTCACAGCCCAGAGCTGGTACAATTCACAGCCTGGAATTAGTCTAGCTCACAGCTCAGAGCTGGTTCAACTCACAGCCCAGAGCTGGTGTAACTCATGGCTCACCTGCTGCTTTCATTGTGAGTAGGGAGTTTTGCATGAAGTTCAACTAACTGGGTTTAAAAGCAAGAAAAGGAAGTCTTTTAATAAACTTAGGGCAACAGGCTGTATGAAACTGTCTAGTTAAAATGAGGTTATTAAGGTTATGAGGTTATTAACCTCAATTTTTATGCTGCACTGTTTTAAAGGACCTTTGTCCCTGAGGGCAGAAATAGGTCCCTGTCCCTGTGCAAGTGCTGTGGCCAGTTCAGGGGGAGCACAGCCCTGTCCTCACCTGCAGGATGTACTTCACACCCTCGTAGATGAGCTCCACGTCGACAATGTTCAGCAGGGAGGCTGCTGGCAGCACCTGCCCCCTGGAACACAGCGGAGGGGTCAGGCACCACGGCATTCCTTGCCTCTCCAAGCGTTGGGATGCAGTGGTGCTGTTGGGGCATGTAAGCTCCCAGCTGGCTGTGGGAGGGAACAACAGTGACTGGAGGGGACAAGTGTCAGCTTTAAATGACCCACATGAGCACTATGTACAAACGGATCTGGAGGGAGGCCAAGCACTAGGAAAACACTCAGATAAGGTGTGTGGGAGAGCCCTGGGCACCCTCCAAGGCCAGAGGAATAACCTTGATATTCAAAAACAAAAGCAAGCTGCATCAGCCAAGCCACTTTCCCTTGAAAGCTGTTTTCCCAGCCTCAGGAAATCTTTTCCGCTCTCCAAACAGAGTGATAGTGAAGGAGCCAGAGCTGTGAGTCACAGCAGATCCTCGTCCCTGGCTCTCACAGGGCTACTGCCACTAGACGTGCAAAGCTTTTGCAGCAAAAATGGAAGGAAGACGGTCCAGGAGAGCAACACTCAGGTCTCCACTGTGGCTGCCCCATCCCTGGAAGTGTTCCAGACCAGGTTGGGCAGGGCTCGGAGCAACCTGGTCTAGTGGAAGATGTCCCTGCCCATGGCAGGGAGATGGGAACTAGATTGTCTTTAAGGCCACTTCCAACCCAAACCATTCCATGAGATTCACTCCCTGTGCCCCCCTCCGGGCAGCCCCCACCCCACACCTCTCCAGCGTGTGCAGGAAGTCAGTCATGCACGTTCTGAAGGCAGCATCCGCCACATTCAGGGCACCACAGACAAGCCCCAGCATCGTGTCCGGCTTCTCTGCCTGAGGGGGGCAAAAATAACAGGGTTTGGGTCCTAGACCAGGAGGGGAGTGGTGACCCCAGAGACCCCTATGTGCCCCACCTGCACTTTCTCAGCGATCAGATGGTCCAGCCAGCCTGTGTGTATCTTGTTGTTCTGGAAGCTCTCTGTCTCCAGCAGCTTAATCAGATACTCCACTGTGGTCCGGAAATCCCCACGGATAGACAGCTCCTTCAGGGCAACCACCATGTTCCTTTGGGGAGCAAAACCCTCCATTAGTGACCAAGAATACAGTGTTTGGCTTTCAGCAGAGGAAACAGGGGAGCCACGGGGACTGGGATGACGAGCTCCTGAGGTGATGAGCTCCTGAGCCCTGGGCACCTTCACAGAATAGAATCACAAGATGGTTTGGGTTGGAAGGAACCTTAAAGATCATCCCATTCTACCCCCCGCCATGGGCAGGGACATCTTCCACAAGATCAGGTTGCTCAATGTCCTGTCCAACCTGGTCATGAAACAGTCCTGGATGAAACAGGCCCACAGTCAGAATTCTCTTAATAAAACACTTAAACACTCAAGACGGTCTCACTACATGTTGTTCAATTCCTGAATGGACACTGCCGTTCCCAGGCACTCGGCAATGCTCAGGACATCACTACTATGTGTCCTTGAGGATCAGGTTAATAAACTGGGGCCATAGCACCACCACAGTCCTAAAAACTCTGGCTTTGGCCAGACAGCCCTGGCAGCACAAGCCAGCTGCTCAGCACAGTGGCACTGTTCTGGGCCTCTTGGATAAAAGCCACTTTTTCCAGCTCATGCGCTGATTGTGACTCTTCCTGAGGACACCACCCCCTCCAACCCATCCTGCCACACTCACGAGATGGCCTCCTCCCGGTTCTCTCCCCAGGAGAAGCAGTGCCCGAACTGGGAATCAGTGAACTCGTGCAGCCCCCCGGCCGCTGCCACACTGAAGTACCCCCAGACGTTCTTGCTGCTGCGGAAGTTCAGCTCCTGCACCGTCCCTGAGCTGGGCTTGAAACCCTGAGCCAAGACAGAGCAGGGATGGAGGAACTAGGACTGAGACTCATGCAGTGAGACAGGGAAGGGGAACCCACATGGGGAACTCACATGAACATTGTCCGGCTGGGGAGGACCATGCCCAGATCAACCCCACAAATGGCAGGGTCCCCTTGTCCCCACATGTGGGGCTGGTGCACGAGGCCCCGACCCCAGCTCACCTCCTCGGGGTTCTCGCTGGTGATCCGGGCAGCAATAACGTGGCCTCTGGGCACGGGGGGGTTGGTGGGGCTGTGGAAGCTGATGGGGGTGTCCCCCCAGGGGCTCTCCCCGTACAGCACCCGGATGTCTTTTATC
Organism: Manacus vitellinus; assembly: GCF_001715985.3. Classification (NCBI taxonomy): domain Eukaryota; kingdom Metazoa; phylum Chordata; class Aves; order Passeriformes; family Pipridae; genus Manacus; species Manacus vitellinus. The sequence continues at coordinate 1,982,865 of NW_021940379.1, forward strand.
CTGTGCAAGGGAACGCCCATCGCGATCTGTGTGAGGAACAAGGGCTTGAGCTGCCAGAGCAAGACTTCAGCATCAAAATTAACACTGGGAGACATCAATAGGTGATTTGAACACAAAGCTCCCAGAAAATGCCATAGGAGAAAGAGGGATGCTACATCACTTCCACTTGTGCCTTCCATCCTGATATATGGGACAGGTTTCCTGTGCCAGGCTTCAGCCCAGCACTCCTCTCTAAATCACTAAATCCTCTAACACACCTTGGATTTCCCCGTGTGTGCAGATACCTGCAGCTGGGCCGCTGGGAGGTTCACATCCGCCACCATCTCCGTGCACGGGTGCTCCACCTGCAGGCGCGGGTTCAGCTCCAGGAAGTGGAAGCTCCCGTCCTCGCTGTACAGGTACTCCACGGTGCCCGCGCTCACGTACCCCACCATCTGGGCCAGGCGGACGGCACACTGCGGGACAGGGGAGACCCCGCAGGGATCAGGGAATCAGGGGAGACCCTGGCTTGGAAGGGACCCACAGGGATCATTGACCCAGCCACTGGCCGTGCATAGGACACCCCAAAAATCCCAACCTGTGCTTGAGAGTCCAAATGCTCCCTGAACTATGTCAGGCTTAGGCCTGTGACCACTGCCCTGGGAAGCCTGTTACAGTGCCTGACCACCCTGGACAGGGAGTCCCTGCTGGGCTCAGGAGTCCTTCCCTTCCTTAAAACCCCAATAAACCCAGCAAGAACCAGACCACTCAGTTTCCCACTAAAAGCTCATGCTGCCCCAAGACCAGGCCGCCCACCTTCTCCATGACCTTGGTGACAGCAGGGGCTGCGATGGTGGCCGGTGCCTCCTCGATGATCTTCTGGTGCCGGCGCTGGATGGAGCAGTCGCGGCCGAAGAGGGAGATGGCATTGCCATACTCGTCGGCCAGCACCTGCACCTCCAGGTGCCGCGCGTGCTGCGCCAGCTGCATCAGGAAAATGGGCGAGCCGGGCGCCTCCGCCTGCACCTGCAGCGGGGAGAGGGTTGTGCTCTGCCATCACCCCCCAAAATTCACCCCAGGAGGGAGGCAGAGTTCAGGCAGAAAGTGGGAGATGCCCAGGGTGGGAGCAGGACCTGCTGTGTGCCCCAGGGTGGGATGGGGACAGGGATGAGGGTTCTGGGCACCTCTTACCTGACGGAAACAGGCACCAAATTCCTCTGCTGCCTCCACTTTTCGGATGCCTTTGCCCCCACCACCTTCTGCTGCCTTGATCATCAGTGGGTAGCCGATCCTCATGGCCACCTGAGGGACAAGGGCTGGAGTGACCACAGCGCTTTGGACCCCAAACCACCACCCCAACAGCCCACACAGCTCCATACATCCCTGAGCAGGATTGCACCAAGTCACTGCCATGCAGAGTGAAAAACTGCTGCTACCACAGACTTGTGTCACTGTCACATGTGCTGGAGGCCACAAGGGCCAGGGCAGGCAGGCTCTGAGGAGAAATCATGGTGGGCAAGAGACAACCAGCTGCCCATGGGCTCAGTGTTACCTCCAGGCCTTCCTCCAGGTCCTTCACGCAGCCCTGTGCGTATGTCTCCAGGGGGATGCTGATCATCTGCTGATGCTTCTCATCCTCCTCAGACCACTGGGCCATCAGACCTGTAGGCATGACCAGAGCTATGGTCACCCCCAGGGTGGCACAGCTGGTGGGGCATCCTGGCTGTGCCCAGAATGCTGGGGATTCTGCATTGGCACACACCATTTCCCATTTCCATGCATCCCATCTCCAGAAACCCCTCTGCCCAAACCAACAGCTGCAGTGGGGTCCCCAATACCTGCAGCCAGCCAGGCCAGGGACCCCAACCTTGGTGTTTGTTCAGGGGGCAAAGAAAGGCAGGGAGAGGAAGTGGGGGAGCAGGGAGGATGTGGGGGCTGTGAGGGGCTCTTACCACTCCCACTCCATGGCAGTGTGGGGATATCCAGCGTCTGAGCCACGATGGTGGAGGCGACTTTGTCCCCCAGCGCCCACATGGCATCACTGGGGGGACCTTCAGAGAGGAGGGAAGGGGTGAGGGGGTCAGTCCAACCCTATAGGCCCATTCCCGTCATATGGAGGCTGCAGGGAGCTGCTCCCCACTGAGTCAGCACCACCAGCCCTCCTGCAAGGAGTGGAGGCATGGGAAACACCCCCAGACCCACTGCCCAGTTCAGGATGGAGCTCAACCCTTCTCCAAGGGGAGCCCAGGCTGACCCTGGCTGGGAATCCCATGAGGTTTACTCCCACCTAACATTCTTCCATGAACACTGCATCAGCTCAAGAATTACAGGGAAAACTCAGAAAACAGTGAGATTCCTGGGAATGTTGCAGGAAACCAGCCTGGGGTCTGCCACTCTGCAGGGTGGGCATGCCAGAGGCACCAAGGGGGCATTCCCAGTGCAGTGTCCCTGGGAGCGAGAATGTGTGCACACACCAACCCAACACCTGCTGCTCCCTCCAGGACAAGGAAGCAATGAGACCTTACCTAGGAAAGCTATCCCATTTTTCTGCAGGAGTTCTGGCAGCTTGTGGTTTTCCGAGGCATGTCCCCAGCCAGCCCACACCGCCTGGCACACGGAGAAGGAGCATTGGGAGCATTACCCCTGTGCTGGATCTCCCATTGGCCACACGCTGTGCCCAGCTCGTCGGCACACAGGGACATCACCCATTTTGGGGTGGCCCCTCTGCCCAGCAGCTTCCCTTGGCAAAGAAGTGGGAGACACATGAGTGGCCACTACCTGGACTGGGATCCGTTTGGAAATGTCCACAATCAGCTCCACGTTGGCGTAGTTGTTGTTGTTGGTCCCACCGGGGACGGGCACATAGTGATCTGCCATCTTGATGTACTCTGCAAGACAGCACGTGGGGGTGCTGGGAGCCAGTCCCACGAGCTGCACCTCCCCCTCAAATCCTCCACCCCAGCGAGGCTGGAGGGGAGGAAAATTATTTCCTCCCAAATTTGACTGCACAGGAGGAAAGTCTGTGACCCTGGGCTATGCAGATCCCTCACATCCCAGGCAGGAAAGAGCTGCCCCCACTCAGCCCCAGGCAGGGAACTTGTCTCCTGGGATGCTTCCAGGAATTACCTGCGTTAGCCTTGAGGTCCTCAGGGGTGACCATGACCACGAAGCGGATGGTGCGCTCGTTCCGGAACATCTCGTATGCCCAGCGGCGGATGGAGCGCATGCACTTCACGGCAGCGATGCCGTTGTTGGCAATGAGGACCTGGGGATGGGACAGGGAGTGGCAGGGTGGACCTTCTCCTTGCTGCTGGGGTGCAGGACAGGGAGTATGGCCTCCAGGGATGGCAGCAAGGGGACAAGCGATGGATGTGGGGCAAAGTAGGGTGGATGTGTTAACCGGGCACTTCCTGACAGTACATCCTGGCAGAGCAGGAGGCTCCTCAGCAGCATCTCTATGTTTGGGGGATAACCAAGGATGGGACTTCAGCCATCGTTTGTGCCCACCAGCCAAAGCCTCTGTGTGGTGTTCCCTCTCCCAGCCCATGAGAAGCTGGGCGATGAACAGCTTTGGGTTGCCCTGGGCTGCCATCAGTTTGAGCCCAATGGACATGGGACTCTTGGGCAGTGCTCAAGGGTGTCCCTGTGAAAAGCAGTGACCTCCCCCCCAGTTCCAGGCAGGGGTGTGTGGGGACAGACCTTCTCAATGACACGGTTGCCCCCAAAGCGGGTGACGAACTCTGCCGGGGAGGCGACGGAGAAGTCCCGCTGCAGATCCATCTTCCTGTGCTCATGGCCCGGCTTCGGCAGGTGTGTCCCGGACATGCTGGGCCTGCGGTGGGATGTGATGGCTGTTACTGACCCCATAGCCACCCCAGTGTGTCCACAGCCACTCCAATGAGCCCACAGCCACCCCAGCGAGCCCACAGCCATGTCTCTAGGCCGAACAGGGCATGTTCCAAACCCCATGGCACAAGCACCCAGCGTCTGAGGGGTGCAGCCAGGCTTGGGCCTTCCCATGGCTCTGCCCAGAGTTTTAAGCAACTTCTAATTCTGAAGCAGGTTCACATCCCCCCTCATAGCTCAGCCAGATATTTCGCTGTTATTCCATAAGTGAGCTATAAATAAACAAAGGAGGGAGGACCACCCCCGGAACCCCCTCAGACAAGCAGATTTTGTACAAGTAGCACTTGGCACATTTATTTTAAGAGGATACATGCAAACCCTTCTGGGATGTTGGCAAATGTCCCAGTCTCTGCCTGCACTCAGGGTATTTTCTGAGTAGCTGGAGCACCCCACCGGACAGTGCCAGGTTTATCTGCCCTCCCTCAGCCCCAAACCCACCACAAAGCCCATCCCCTCCTGAAAACCACAACCCTGTCTATAACATGACTCAGGCAGGACATAAGGACATTCCTTGTATGTGGAAGCACAGAGAAGCAGAAGGGATAGCGCTGGCAGCTCTGTGAGCCCACCCTAAACCCAGCACAGCAAGAGTCACTGCCAGGCTGTAGTGTCATAACACGTCCCCACAGCCAAAGAGGTGTTATTTTTAACCCAAGCAGAGCAGCCAGAGGAGCTGGGCAGCAGAACTTGGTTTCCAGTTGTTCCTGCTGGCCCTCAGCTGCGCTCCCATGGGAGCTGACTGGTGCAGACCAGCAGAGAGCTGCCCCACAGCCCTGACAGTACCGGGAAAAGTCACTGTGAATTTGCCCAAAGCTCATCTAGTTCTCATCAATTCATCACAAAACACCAAAGAGCTACTTTCATAGACTTGCAGGAACAGCACAGGAGCATCCCACATACTCCAGTCCTGCAGGGATGTATTTCCCCACATACAATACGAGGAGTGTCTTAGCATCGCCCCATAGCAGAAGCAAAGTGACCCTGGCAGCAAGACTGGGGCCCTTCCATCCTGTTTGATATCCAAAACAGTGATTTTGGGGAAGCACCTCCTGCCCTGGTCGTTGCCACGCTCATGCACATGGTGCTGCTGTCACACAGCGCTTGGGGACGCCGGCTCTCCCTGGGGTTCTGCCCCAAAGGGAGTTGGAGGGGGACATCGACTTGGGGGACTCAAGAAGCATGTGCACTCCAATTTTAGTACTAGGTTCCCTGAGAAATGCATCCACCATCTCCAGCCTAGCCATCCCACTGCATTCCCAGCCCCAGCACCGTACCTGATGCCCCTGGGAGGCTCCAGCGAGGTGGTCATAGCGGGGGACTCGGGGATGGTGCCCCCCACCCCAGCCAGGCTGCTGCGCCGCCGGCCCACCCTGAAGGCCGTGGTCATCACCTCGTCATCGGAATTGTCATCAAAGGAGCCCAGCACAAACTTGGCGAGGGACGGGCGGCGCAGGGCAGCGGGGTTGTACACGGCCAGCTGCTCCTGCTCCCCGGCCACGGCTTTGGTGGCCCTTGGAGGTGGGTGGGGGTCCGGGGGGCTAACTTGGGATGGAGGCTTAGCTGCGGAAGACTGCTCCAGGGTCTTCTCCAGCTTCTCCTCCACCTTGCATGGAAGGTTGGCCATTGTGGCCCCAATGAGCAGCACCAAAAGCAGCAGGAGAAGGGCAACCAGTAGCATTCACCAGCCCTGGGAGAGGGGGAGAACCTCAGTCATGGAGAACCCAAGCCCCTCATCAGCTGGAGTCATGGCAGTAACCCCCCAAACACAACGGCCCCTTCCCCATTCCTCCCCACCCCACAGCCCCCACAGTGCCAGGCCAGGCATTACCAGGGTGACCACAGGCTCAGCCAGAGCTGTTTTACCTGCTCAGAGCAGGGGAAGCTGTGAGGGGGCAATTGGGGCACAGGAGCAGCTCTGTGAGGGGATGATGAGGGCACCAGAGCAGTAGAAGCTGTAAGGGGATAATGGGGGCACAGGAGCAGGAGCTGTGAGGGGTGATGGGGGCACCAGAGCAGGGGGAACTGTGATGGGACTACAGGGGCACAGGAGCAGGGGGAGCTGTGAGGGATGAAGGGGGCACCCACTGGAGCAGGAGGAGCTGTGAGGGGGCAATGGAGGTGCAGCCCCACTCTGAGGGGCTGACATGGCCTCCCACCCCCCAGCCACTGGCAGCACCCTCAGGAGGGCAGCAAGGCCACCCCACCACCCCCAGCCTGGCCCCTCAGAGATGGGGGGGCCTTAGTGGAACCCACAAATCTCCACAAGTCGGGTCGATCATCCCCATCAAACTGGGGATGGCAGGGAGTGAAAACCACCACGGCCCCCTCAGCCCCGAGAAAGGTCACTCACCATCGGTGCCGACCCGCGCGTCCCCTCACACCGACATGGACAATTCCAGCTGCTCTCCCGGTCACGCTGCTCTCAGTGATCACTCCCTGTGTCCATCTGTCCCGCCCAGGCTGAATCCCACCCGCTGCCAGGGCCACTCCGCCGGGGAAGCACGGCCCAGGCCCCCCCCGGGGTGTTCCAGTGGCGTCTCACACGTGACTGTCACGTCAAGCACAAATATTTCCCCGCTAACGTGTCTGGAAAACTTCTGCTGGAGATGAGGGTGGAAAGAGGGAGGGAGGGCCCAGGACACCCGATCCTTGGGGGACAAAGGTACCCTGGCCCTGTGCCTGGTCATGGGGACAGGGAAAAGGACAAGCTCCTGTGTTTATCTCCCTGAGAGGAGCAGGGACTCCCCTTCCACCCACTGAAGAACCAGAGCCTCCCTCCCTCCCTGTGTTGTTGTTCCTCCCAATCTAACACCACATAAACAATGTCATTTTTATTTAAAAACAAAACAAACTGGGGAAAAAAACAAAGCAAACAAAATATACAGCAAGGCCACAGACAGTGTAAACTTCACTGTTGATAGTGTTACCTCGGAGCAAATACCAAAGGAAGGTTTACAGGGATACTCTATAAAAACTGATGTAATTTCCAAACAAAAAGGGCACTTCACTTCCTTGAAAAGGAACTACAAAGTCAAAGATGAGCTGGAAACCCAGGACTGTGAAGTCCATCACTTCATCCTGGAAGTCCCAACAGTTATTGCTAACAGTAGCTGGAAACTTTAATTTGCTCCTAAGGTGGCAAAACACAAAGTTCCCTCTAAGACTTTAAAATATCTGAAATAATTTGAAACTATCAGCCCATCAATTGGGAGATGATGAACAAATCTTTGCTGCTGCCATCAGCAGGTACCCCCAGGTTCATGGTCAGCACAGCTCACCATCATCCAGGTGATCTATACACCAAGGAAGAACCTAAAAACTGATTTTCCTCTCTAAATGCCAACAAAAAACTCAAGAGCATGACCAGAGCCTTGGTCACAGCCTTCCCTTCTGGGAGGATTTATCCCAAAAATCTTTAGAGTATGGATACACCAAGTAACACTCCTGACAGTGTATTGTCTTTACAGCCCCAAGAGGCCATTTTTGTAACAAATCTGTAGAAAAAAGCTAAAACCAAAAGCATCTTTCTTTTCCTCACAGGGAGTCAGCTCCAAACCCCCAAAGAGGAAACCTGGATCTGCCTGGGAGGCAAAGAGGCAGGAGGCAGCAGGGCATGTACAAAAGTTGAGCAGCTTCACCTGTAAGAAGTGACATCCCTTCACCAGAGCCTGAAAAAATATTCCCATTACAACAACCACAAATTGATACAGAACTCTGGTGTTTGGGCATTGTTTTGCTCCAAATGAAGCTGAGACCTGCTCCAAGGGCAGACTTGCCTATCAAAGACTCCAACGTGCTCTTGAAAAATAAACATTTTAGAATATATATAAAGTGAAAGTTTAGGCATTTGTTCATTGATCAACATCCAAAGAACAATTCTCAGGTCAGCAGAAGTTTGTCAGAAATGAGCCAACCCCTGACACAGGGGCCGCTCCCAATCCCGACACCCAGGAGGTGCTCAGAGTGCTTTCCAGTCGATGGGCTTCTTCCCGTATTTCTTGAGGAATTCATTTGTCTTGGAGAAGTGCCGGCAGCCGAAAAATCCTCTGTTGACCGAGAGGGGCGAGGGATGAACCGTCTGCAGGACGTGGTGGCGCTTCTGCGAACGTTGGAGGAAACCGCCCGTTAGATTTGCATGGTTTTGGCTGCTCCCGCCCTGGGCAGATGTGATTTCCTGCCCCAGGCAGATGTGATTTCCCCTCCACTCCTCCTCCTGCACCACCCAAATGTGACTTCCCCTCTACACCTCCTCCAATACCAGCCTGACACCAAAGAACCAGCCATGAAGGCTGAGACTTCTGTCCCACTGAGCAGAGATGGACTATGTAAAGCAGCGACGCCCCAGTCATTTCCCAACAGCAAATTTCACTCTGATTCATGAGCCTTTTCCTAGGAAAAACAGCTCTGTCCCCAGTGGGACACTTTGCTGACAACAGGAGGTTACACTTGCTCCAGTTCGCTTGCTCAATTCTGGAAAAGGCTAAGCTGGAGCAGAAGGGTCACTCAATTCACAGAATTCAGGCAGGCAAAATTCCCAGTCCTGTAAGGAAAGTGCCCTCTAGTGTCCACCTAACTGAGGGAAAATCAGGGAAAGGCTGTACCCTGTCGATGGAGCTGCCTTTCCTCTGGGCATAGGCTCCCCACAGCATGAACACGAGCCCGTTCAGGTTCTTGTTGAGCCAGGACACCACGACATCCGTGAACTGCTCCCAGCCCCGCTCCCTGTGGGATGTGGCCTGGTGAGCCCTCACAGTGAGCACAGCGTTGAGCAGGAGCACTCCTGGGAAATACACCACAGGGACAGGAGAGGAAACAAGAAATCAAGTGTTAATCCAGCCCTGGAATTGTCCAAGGTCAGGTTGGATGGAAGTAAGGTGCTGATGACACTGAGTTGTGTTGTGGGGTCACATCCTGCAGGGAAGGGATGGATCCATAGGGACCTAGAAGACTGGAAAGGTGGGAAGATGGGGCTGGCAGATGTTGCCCAGAGAAGCTGTGATTGCCCCACCCATGGAAGTGTCCAAGGTCAGGTTGGATGGGGCTTGGAGCAACCTGGGATAGTGGAAGGTGTCCCTGCCCATGGGAGGGGGTGGAACAAGATGAGCTTTAAATCCCTTCCAACTCAAACCATTCCAGGATTTTATAATTCTAACTGCTTTTTCCAGTTTCCCTTCAGAAACAAATTCAATTTTCATTCTAAGGGACCTGCCAAACAACAGTTACTCAGAACTGATTTTCTGTCCTACAAATGGATCATTTCCAGACACAGGTCTGTTTTCTAGACTGGCTTTTGTTCTGCTCCACAGTGACCACATAATTGAATGTCTCTGAGCTCACCTTGCTTGGCCCAGCCTGTCAGATCCCCATGGCCAGGATGAGTGAAGCCCTCGATGTCTGTAGAGAGCTCCCTGTAAATATTTTCTAAACTGCAAACAAAAAACACCATAATTTTTTTTTATATTCATATTTAAAGACAAGACCAAGCAGCACCACTTATTGCTCTTACACCAGGCAAGAAGGTATTGATTTTAATCTTATTATTTAAGACAATAAAGCCATTTGTAGAGGCAGGGCAGTGAGGACTCCCTTTGTGTGTCCAGCTGGAATCTTAATGAGGTCTCAGCACAACTGGAAATGCAAACTTACATCCAGAATACCACCAAATTATACATAATTACCCATATTTTGCAGTAATGTTTTTTTCCAGTCGATGCACAATTCAAATTTAAGTAGTTGCACAACTCTTCACATCAATTTTCTGGCTCCCAGCCCTGAGCGACACAGAACTACAAATAATTTGTGACCAAAAGGGATTTTGCTAATTGTCCTACCTGGGGGGAGGTGGAACAGGCTTCTGGACACTGAAGCAGAGCCCATGAGCTTGGTTAGGGCCATGGTATGGATCTTGTCCCAAAATTACAACCTTCACCTGAAAGCAGACCTTGGTTAGGACTGAATTGAAATCAGCTTTATTCCCAAAAGAGTAGAAAAAAAAAAGGTTTATAAATGAGCTTTAACCTAAAAGAGAGACAAAAAAGGCCCAACCCAAACCCAGGAACTGAAGTTAATCCCAGACATCTCATTATTAACAAGCTGAAGAGCACAGACTCCACCTAACATGAAGGATTAACATAACCACAGCTTTACTGCTAAAATTATGAATACAATTAATATGATTTGACTGTAGAAGACCAACATTTTCAGAGCCACAATACAACACCTTGCTGAAATATTTTCCAAATAGGTTTCACCCTATTTTAGCTTTGTGCCACATTTACTGTGATATTTTTGACACAGTTTACTGGAAATTACATTACCTTATGGTGTCTTCTTTTAATTATAGTTCATTACAGATCAATTAAAAGAACAAAGGACGTACAAGATCCAAAAACTATGAAGTAGATAAAGCTGGTAATACTAGAAAAAGATCAAAAGTGCAACTATGTGTTCAAAGGAAATTCTGTGGCCTGTGTGGGTAATAAAACAATAAAACCCTGTTATGGTATCAGAGATGAAAGGGAAGGCAGAATTTGTGAGTTAGGTGAGACAAACAACAACATCCACATCCCGTGGGACTGAAGTTTAAGGGATAAAACACTGAACTAACGTGCTTGGGCACCCAACCTGCATTTTCACGGTGAGAGACCCCGAACCCCCCTCCCCAGCCCCTGCACCTCCACTCACATCCCAAATGTCGCACATCTGCGTCCAGGTGAAGACCTGCTCGGGGGGCGGATACACCGTGTAGCGCTTCCTCTCCTCGGCCACGAACGCCATGAGCTGCGGGGGCAAAGGAGGGCTCAGCGGGGGCCGAGGGGGCGCAGCGCCCGCTCGGGGAGGGGCACGGGAGCCGCTCACTCACCTCCACGAAGTATGGCTTGGAGAACGCCGCCGGCGAGTGCGGCGCCAGCCTGTCCGGAAGCCGGCGGCATCGTTTCGCTGCGGCAGCAGCTGCGCGCCGGGCCTTCTTGTTCTGCGGATGCGCTCCGCTGCTGCTCGCTGCGACGGCGCCGCGCCGCACTCAGTTCCGATCGCCTTCGCGCTTCTGGCGGCGCTCACCTGGAAGCAGCGGGCACGGAGAGTGGAAGATGCGGAGAGGGCGGGCGCGGCATGGAGCCGCGACATTAGCACGGCCATGGCGTGGACAAGCCGAACCGGGGCGGGCCCCTCCGCACCGAGCGATCGCGGCAAGAACACGAGCTGCGGCCTTACCCATTGCGCCGGGCGGCGCGGCCGTCCCGCAGGACGCGAGGCAAAAACTCCGCTCGCTATTGGCCAGCGGAAAAGCGCCTTCTCCTTTCTATTGGCTCACCACGGCGGGCAGAGAGGTTTTCTACCCAGCAATCGTGACGACAGCGCGCCTCTCACCGCCCATTGGGCGGCGGCGGAGCGTGGCCGCTTGACTGGCAGCTCAGTCGCGCGTGCAGCCGCGCGGGAATTTGGAAGTGGTGTTTACTCCCCATACCTCCCTCACAAAAGGCCGCCAGAACCCCCAGAATCATAATACAAGCCACACACCACACACTGGCCAGACACATAGGCGCGCAACCTCCTATCCTTCTCCCCCTCTCCACACCGGCTCCTAGCCCCGTCGCTACGGTCAGCATCTGCTCGGCTCGGGGAGCGTGCCGCGCTTCTTGGGCGGGCGGGGGCTGAAGATGCAGTTCAGCGTCCTTGCCGGATCTGGAAGCGCGGAGCGAGACAGGGAGGGAGGTAGCGAATGAATGACTGAGTGAGGGGCGGCAGCGGCGGATCAGCGGAGGGGGGCGGGGACGGCTGGGTTTGGCGCCAAAACAGCGCGCGTGCGCTGGGGGGGGGGCGGCGGGGCAGGGGAGGGGACAATCGCGGTCCGTGTTCCGTCGTCCTCGTGGACAGTCGCTACCGGTGCCAGCCCATGGAGAGTTCTGTGGTTATGGGTTCCGAGGCGGGGGCGTGGCGGGAAGGCAGTGCCGCGGCGGAGACCGGGCAGGGCGGCACCAGCGCAGATCCGCGCCGAGGGGCTGCACTGTGACTATCGCATCCTCTTCGCCAAGGCCGAGGCCGACGAGATCTTCCAGCAGCTGGAGGAGGAGGTGCAGTATTTCGAAGGTAACCTCCTGCCCTGTGGGGGAGCCTGAGCTGCCCAGGGAGGCTCCGGAGGCTCCGTCCCTGGGAATGTTCCCAGGGAGCCTGGACAGTGTTTTGGGAGACCTGAGCGTGGCCTGGATGAGCTCCAGCGCTCCCTTCCATCCTGAGCCCTTCTGTGTCCAGCTCTGGGCCCCCCACACGTCCCCCCACTCTGCCCAGGGAAGTATTTCCCTGCCCAGCCCAGCCAAGGTGAGTCCCAGAGCGATCCCAGGGCCTGGGCACAGCTGGGGAGGGTTCTGCAGGCACCTGGTGTTGGCATAGCCTGGCCCTTAGAAGCTGAGAACGCAGGTGTGACCCTGCAGGGTTGGATTTGCTCCACTGGAAGCGTTCATCAGGTGGTTTCGGTGACTTTTAAGAGAACTGGGACAAGCCTGGCTGGAGTTTGTTGGAAGAGGCAATTTATGAAATATGTCCTGTTACATTAATTCAATGGCAGAATGTGATGGGGATGTTGGTTCTGTTTATCTCATTTAAGGGAGATAACAAGGCGGTGTCCACCTTTGTCAGGACAGAAACACAGGGAACAGGGATGACAGCTTGTGGGTTATCATAAGCATCCTCATTTCTCTTGTCTGGAAATTCCCAGAAGCTGCAGATCCAGGAGAATGTAGGACTGTGCAGAGGTAGCACAGACTTGGGTTTGGTTTTGATCCTCCTCGTTTCTTGTTTGAACAGGTGACCTGACAAAATTGCACATATTTGGCACGTGGCACAACATCCCAAGGAAGCAGGTGACCTACGGAGACCCTGAGTTGTCCTACACTTACTCAGGTGTGACCTTCCATCCCAAGCCATGGATCCCAGTCCTGAACCGCATCCGGGAGCGAATCACTCTGGCCACAGGACACACCTTTAACTTTGTCCTTATCAACAGGTACAGCTGGTTCCCACTTGCATCAAGCAGCTTGTGGCTCAAATGAAATGAAAAAAGCTTGTGCAGCACTTGGCAAACGGCTGAGGGGTTGACATTCACTTAACTGGGTTGGTGGAACTAACGAATGTGCTCTGTGCACAGGTACAAAGACGGCCTGGACCACATCGGGGAGCACCGAGATGATGAGAGCGAGCTGGTTCCCCGCAGTCCCATTGCATCCGTGTCCTTTGGAGCGTGCAGGGATTTCATCTTCCGGCACAGGGATTGCAGGAGGAAGGGGGTGAAACGGGGCCTGGAGCGGATCAAGCTGGAGCTGGCCCACGGCAGCCTCCTCATGATGAACCACCCCACCAACGTGTACTGGTACCACAGCCTGCCCCCCAGGAGGAGGGTCATCACCCCCAGGGTCAACCTCACCTTCAGGAAAGTCATGGCTGGGGACAGAAAGAGAAATATCCACCCATCAGTGACTTCTGACTGAAAACAGAAGCTTTAGTTCCTGGTGGACCTGTTGGTTCCTCATTCAAACACTGGCTGTGGTGATCCAAGGGACTGGATGAGCAAACTGAACTGAGAGACAGTGGACTTGGTAATTGCTAATAAAGCCTGTGACCACTGATCTCGATGCCAAGATGGCTTTCCCTCTGTGAAATGCTGCTGATAAATATTTTTGGTAAATAATACCTTTGTTTTGCTCAGGAGGAAGTTTGTTCTCAGCTGATCTTAATCTAATTAGTGCTCCTAAAAAATTAAAATACTCCATAGCCTCGAGTTACAGTTTACAAACACTATACAGCACAAGCTGTAATCATTTAAAGCTGATACTCTTTAGCAGGTGACACTTTCTGTATTCTCTCTCAATGAGCTTTAGATTGTTTGGGTTTTTATTTAAATAAAGTACAAATGAGACTGACATGGAGGAGTGCTGAGGTGTGAGCACAGTGAGTGCAGTGTGGCTGGCTGAGTGTTTCAGTCACTGTGACTCTTGTCTGCTTGAATTCCTCTGCTGCTGGAGGGTGTTCCTTGTGCTCAAGGAAGCACAAGGGTCTCTCCTTCCTCAGGTCCTTTGTACCAAAACCAGGCAGCAAAAAATGACCTTTTGGGGAAGAACTGGGCTGGACCATTTCCATGGACCTAAATAATTATCCCTAGGGAGCCCATCCTGACTCCCTGAAAACCATCCCCTTCCATGCTCACAGGGAAGCTGCTGGAATGAGGGAAGTCTGTCCAGGCAGCAACAGGTCTTGAGGAATCAAGTAATGGTAAGTTCTGAGTGAAAACGGAAACCAAACCCTGTGTTAACTCTGGAATTAGGGGTGGGCTCTGGCCTTCAGTGGTGGCTCCATTATGTTTCAAGACATTCCCACACATAATTTTAATTTCAATTCCCACACAGGTGATTTTTTGTAATAAGTTTGGGTTTTTATTGCTACTGTACAGTTACAAAAATACCCTGAAGTGAAAATGCAACTTCAAACAGCAGTGCAGTGGTTTGACCAGAATGTACATTTTTAAATAACACGCAAAATGAGACAAGGATAACCCAAACACACAGATGGCATCTTGGAGGTCTTAATTTTTTTTTACATTTTATTAACAACTTCTCTACCATGGCAGCTTGTGACAAGTAACAGCGTTTGAGCCTCGTGCCTCCACAGAGCCCTGTGACCTCAAAGGGGAGGGTTGGCTCACAAACCCCTGCCCAGGTCTGATGCTCACAGTGGGCTGTGGGAGGATCTTGCACAGCTCAGGACTAGGACTGAGGTGCTGATATTTGCTCCATCTCCTCCTTCCTAACAGAGAAAGCTGGATCAAATGCTGACTACTCATCCCTCCCCTTGATAGCCCTTGAGGGAGCTTCCAGAGTCAACTCACAGCCAAGGCAAATGCAGCTCTTTGCAAGAGAAAATACATGGACTGTGCAGTAAGAAGTGACTTTATGTCCCTGTCCTGACAAATTCAAGACAGCCCACACTGTGCGTATCCTCTGCCCCACCTCCAGCTTGACTGTGTTCTAAACCAAACGTCTGCTCAGCTGGACTCCAAAATGCAGATAAAACCTCTAAACAGAGTGTTGAGAATGGATACTGCAGGGTACACACTGCTGGCAGTGGAAATGGTTGGAGTTCTGAGGTACAATGGCTGATCTGCTGGAGGGAGAGGTTTTGTGTGATGGTTTTAGATGATCCCCTGCACTGCTTCACAGAGCTCCTGCTGCACCCCAGTGTTTCCAGTATGGAGGGCTGGCTCCTTCTCCAGCTCTCTCAGCTCTCACTTCAGTGGCCAGGGCATTTTTTTGGCATTATGCATCCTTCAATATTATTTTTGTTTGCTTTCTTGTTGTTTTTCTATAACTTAAAACAGGTTAAAACCAAGCTACTCTAGCCTAGCACAGCCAGGGAGACTTCCCAGGAACTAGTACAGCAGTGGATTTATCACTATTTATGTGCTATGAGCATTACCTGGAACAGGAATTGTGCTCCATACTCTGGAATGATGAGTTGTGTAAATAGTTTTGCATATCCATCCATTACCATTCCTGCTTTGGCTGGTTTGGAGCCTCCTATGAGGAACTCCAAACACCTCCGAGCTTTGGGCAGCAATATGAACACATGAGGTACAAAGTTGCCCTAAAAAACTATTAAGACAGTTGTTATTTGAAAACTTAAGCTGCTGTTTCACACTGAAAAAGCTTTGATGAGTGGTTTTCTCCTCCAAGCTTACAAGGATAGAAAAGAGCTAAAAATAACCTACATACTTTATTCCTGGTGATTGACAAGCAGGAGAATTTTAAAGGAGAATTTTTGCTGCTTCTCCTTCCTTGCTTTGTTTGGGATTTTATTTTTTTGCACATCAGTCTAGAGCAGCAGAATTCACCTTACTTCTATTTACAGGCCAGCCTGGGGCTGGTGCAGTGACACCAGTGTTCCCAGACTGGCTTCACAAGACCAGTAAGTGCCTACCAGTGCTGATCCTATTGTTGATATTCCACTTAACAAAGACAAGGGCTCAGCTCAGCTCCCACTCCCAGCCAGTCCAAGCCCAGTCCAGTGGTGGGAAATGGCAGTTTCCAGCACTAAAATGGGAAGGGCAAGTCTAGAACACTTCCAGCAGCTTGGAAATCACAGCATTAAAATTGTAGTCGATGCTACAAGCAATGGTATTCAACAGTGCTGAAGGAAATAATACTGATCACTAGCAACCATGTCTGTGTGCTGATTCCAGCTATATTCCAAGGAGAGGGAGCAATAAATTAAGTTTTCAGCTCTTAATAGAGAAAAAAATTACCTCCTGGGAAAAGGAAACTGCCCTTTGAATCAGCAGAAGGACTTCTATGATGTATAAATAACTAAAGTAGTGAGGAAAATTATGTGAACAGGGAAATTTTTGGACTGTGGCTGTTTGTGGAGATGCCTGACTTGACAGATTGATTAGCTGGGATATCAAGGGAAATTTGATTCCACCAGTTCATCCCATGGTGGTGGGGCATTCCCGGGACACACTGGACATGCAGTGGGCTCAGACAGTGGCAATGCAGCTGTTCAAGGAAGCTCAAGGCACTTGGTTTCTTAGATCATTGCCTTTGCCAACAGCAGCTTCCCACCAACCCCTCCCAGGGCTCCCCCTTCGGAACACCTGCAGTGAAATGTGGAGGACTGAGCATCTCCCTTGGAAAACCGCCATGTCAGGGCATGGGACACAGCCTTGGGAAGCCTGAGATGACAAGAATCACCGACACAACAAACGCTTCTCTAACACACGCACACTTTGGGGCCGCACGGCTTCGGGCGGCGACTTTTGGTACAAAACACAACTCCCGGGGAAGGGGAACCTCGGATGGGGGGTGGTTTGCAGAGCAGGTGCCACGTGGAGCTGGGAGGAGTTCGAGCGAGTCGCAGTCCCGCCTCTGTGCAGCCGCTGTCCCGCGGTCACTCCTCGGGGCCGCGCTGCGGGGCGCGGCCGTGGACGCGCTCGTAGAACAGCAGGTACGCGCTGGCCGCCAGCACCTCCTGCAGGCTGGCCCTGCGCACGGAGTCATCCGACACCCAGAGCCACTGCCCGGGCACCGCCAGGGCCCCCCGCGGGCTCGGCGAGCGCCGGTAGGTCACGAAGTGCCCCGAGTGCATGTCCCCGTGGTGCACCACCACCGCCATCAGCCGGTACAGGTACAGCGGGGCGCTGCGGGAGCACAGCGTCAGCACGGGGAAAACACACACCACGGCACCCCCCGACTGCTTTTGGAACAAAGATGTGGCTCCACAGGTGGAATTCCAGCACAAGTTGTGGCTGCCCCACCCGTGGAAATGTTCAAGGACAGGGCTTGGAGAAACCTGGGCTAGTGGGAGGTGTCCCTGCGCAAGGCAAGGGGTGGGACTAAATGAGCTTTAAGGTCCCTTCCCACCCAAACAGTTCTGGGATTCTGCGAAAAAGGATTATCAGGAGGAGCCTCAAGGCTGATTTACCAAGTAGAACCATGGCAGGGGCAGCTGAAATCAAGCTCATTAAATAAATACAGTGTTTGAAAGAAATGTATGAGAGATCCCGAGCTTGTTAAATGTTTGAAAGAAATCTATAAGGGATCCCAAGCTTGTTAAATGTTTGAAAGAAATCTAGAAAAGATCTCCAGCTTGTTAAATGTTTGAAAGAAATCTTTAAGAGGTCTATAGGAGAGAAAAGAACTACGAAAAATCAGCCAAGAGACAAGGGTAGGAGCTGGGACTGATGTTAAATTCTGTGCCTGTGCAGCCTCATGACAAAGACAGACTAAATGGAGACAATTTGAAGGACAGACAGGGTACAAATCTCTAACTTACCTGCACTCAGGGAATGCAGCAAGTGGAAAAGTTCCTGGGGACATTAAAAACGAGGAGGAGGAGGAGGAGGCACCATTCATGAAGAGTGGTTTGGTACCAGGGGTTTGTTCTGCTTCTGCCAGAGGAAGGAGAGAGTCAGTGATTTAACTTAAATGCTAATGTTATATTGCTAATAACAGCACTTATGATAATGTATTTTACTTATTCTAATTCTGTACACATCACACTCCCTTCCAGCTCCAGAGGACTGCAATATCCAAGCACAGCAGTGATTGTTTTTACATGACAAATATAAAAATTACCACGTTTACAAAATCCCAACTGAACGGATTATTGAGCTGCCTAAAGGACGGCCCTACTACAGCTGGATTTTACAACTGTTTTTCCAGAATTCACCATTCCCACCACTCCTTCTCTGCTTGTCCTGGAGCCTTAGAACAGACCACTAACAAGAAAAATCCAGGCACATTCCAAATTCAACATTCCTTCATCCTCTGAACATAAAACACGTGAGTTCTCTGCTATCTTTTATAATGTTTTCTGATTTTTTAAATATTTAGTAGGATAAAATTAAATGATCAAAACTGAACTGTAGCTTTGGAACAGTGGCTGGGAAAGGGATTTCTCCTTGTCCTCTTTGCACAGATCCACGATAAGATGGTGCTCTTGTGTGCATTCTGCACATCAGAATGTTTTCTCAGTGAAATGTAGAAATACTTGATATATTTTATTGGCAGAGTACCTGGAGATTTCACTGCTGTCCCATCCTTTGTTCCAGGAGTCTCCTCTGGGGTTTTGTGGCTGGATTTTTGCACAGGAACTCGGTATTTGTAGATGTCCATGACCAGGAACTCATTGAACTGGACGTGTTCGTGTCGCTTCAGGGGAGTGCCCTGGTTGGACCAGCTCAGCCTTTGCAGGTGGATACACAAACACTGGGGCAGCTTCAGGAACATCCCACAGGAAAGGAGGATCAGAACACATTTTAAATGCAAACAAACAGGCGGGAAGTCCAGGGGACAAGGAAATGCATCCCTGAGCTGTTCCCTTGTCTCTGTGTGGGCTCAGTGGCAACAGCGTCCCCAAGACATGGCAATAGCTCAGACCCTTGAGAGATTCCTGGGATGGGCTAATCCTCAATAATTAATGGATTGCACAGGAGAAAAAGGTCAAGTAGTTATGAATAGATGAAATCAAGAACTGATGCAAGGCATGACCCAGCCAAACTCACATTTAAGTGTTTTGCTGAATAACAGTAGAATATTCACATTCTTTAGAGTTTGATGTTTAGCTGAACTGAGGCCTCAATGCCCACAAATATTTGCCAAATGAGTTTACTTTTAGAAGTAAAACATTACAATGGTATAATAGCAAGAAACAGACATGAAGCAACACATGAAAGAAAGAAGTTACTGTATAACAGGATTTAGAAAGAGGTTTGGAGGGTTAGTTTGCCTTACCTTTCCTAGCTTTAATTGCTTTACAAATGTTGTTCTCTGGTTTTCTATGCTCTGTCCATTTAGAATTCCTTCTGCCTGGATCTGAAATCAGAAGGGAAATAAAATAAGGCCATTTGGTTACTGCTGTGTCCAATTCTACATCATAGTGCAGGTCTGCAAATTGTCTGTCTAGAACTGGGCTCAGGGCATTAACGACACCTAGGAATTTCTTCAGAATTCCTGGCCTATCCTAAAGGATCAGAATTCCAAACCAAAATCAAGCAGAAACATTTCCAGAACAAACCCCACCTCCAGCTGATGTTTCTGTTTGTGTTCAAACAATACCAGAACAAATAAATATCCCAAATACTATCTAAATAATACCTGGCAATTACAGAATAAAACATTTTTAAGTTTTGTAACAGTAGTAATAAATAAAGCATCAAAATATTCCCTGAGATAAGAACTCCATGTTAACTATTTGAAATCCCAGGCAGGTCAGAGTCTTTCCTCGAGTCATGAAGGAAAAGGAGTTAAAAATTGAAGGCAGAATTGTGTCAGCAGGGTTAAAACTGAGCTCAAAGGTTGTAGAAATTCCAACGACCTACTTTAGTGCAGTTGTCACACACAACATCCTTCACAGACTCGGAGGAGATGAAGTGATGGAGGCAGTGATCCAGTGTCATGGGACGGCCCTGAGTGCCAAGAAAACCCAAAGTTACTTGCAGGAATTTCAGACACTGAATTTTGGGAAAGGATTTTTAATAATTTTTTCCAGAGAAACTACAGAATTGCACAGTTATTTCCTGAAAAAAATGCCTAAATGGCTCTGGGTGTAGCAGGTGGATAATGTAATTGTGGGGATCCTTCCTCAGCATGGATTAAACATGGAAAACATGGAAGCCTGTGGGTAAGAACAGCTGTGACTCTCTGTGTGACTCCTTCACTGGGGTTTTAAATCACAGATTCCTATCCTATTTTTCTCTAGTTCCAGCATTTCAGGGGTCACTTTGTGCTCTCTGAGCCTCTACACAGGAGAAATACAGCTTTTAATTGCATTTAGGCTTCCTTCCTGTCCCACCCCACTGCCAGGGGTGAAGGGCATCACCTTCAATGATGGTATAAACCAAAACCCAAATAGCACAAGATGTGTCCAAATCCCAATCCTGGCTGTGCAGGAGTGCACTCTGCAGGCAGGAATCAGAACTTCCACGACTGCAAGTCTCCCTGTCTGGGAAGACAAACCACTACCAGAAATGAAATAACAAAGTGTTAAAATCTGAAAATATCCTGCACATTTTGCCCCCCAAAATCTGCAGTGTTTTGGCACTCGAAGTTTATCAGAGCCAAAAAGAAATGGAAACAATTCCCAGTTGAAATCACCGGATGGAAAAGCCCGTGTGGGGTAAGGTGTGAACTGGGAGAGCAGCTGCAGGGCACCTTCCCACAGTGGGGAGCAGCCCTTGGGATATGATCAAATCCAAGGAAGGACAAATCCTTCACCAGGAGAAAAAGAAAACCCTCCTGGTGTCCCTGTGTTTGTTGTGCTCATTGGTGATTTGCACCAACACGTTAGTGAGAAGGTCCTGCAGTAGCACCACAGGATTATAAAAGGGCAGGAAAAGAAACTCCTTAAAGTAGCTCTAAATTTACTCTGAGGCTGCAGCACCTGAGAAAGGCACTAGAGAACAGAAAGCCACAATTCCAAGGGGACAGGCTGGATCCTGGAGCAGGGGGATACATACCCACACAGCTGCTGGAATGCTCAGGGACAGGCTGTCGAAGGTGTCAAACCTCACAGGGCTCTGCAAGAGAACATTCCACATATCCAGGGAGCCAGAACTCAGGTCAGGCCAGAAAAAACCCCGACCAAACTCTCACAGGATGAACATCTGCCCTGTGCTGTCCACAATTCCCTGGTGGAATGGGATCCAAACCCCCCAGTTCCCAAGCACAGCACCAGGAACACCAGGCCTAAGGCACTACTGGACCTCTTCCCACTCCTTTAAATTTGTTTGCAAGGTTTAGAGAAGGAAAAGGACAAATGAACTCCTACAGTTTGAACTGTAAATGAGATTTGTTTTCTGTATTTCTTTTCTTTATCCAGGTTATCTCCATCTCCTCATTCTAGATAACTGGACTGAAAATTAATTCCCCTTTGCAATCTTAATACTTGTTGAATTAACAGCGAGTCCTAAACCACTACCCATGGGAGTGCATTGTCAGGTAATATTATTAATTATATTATATAAGATAACAGCTATTATTCTGTTTGATGAGATAGCTTTTATCCCCACAAAGTGAATCAAACTTCATTTCCTCCAGTACATTTAGTGATAAATAGTGATAAATTCTCATTCCTCACCAACACCACAATAAACAGCTGAAAAATTAAGTCCCTTTTCATACATATATAAAAATATATATTATAAAAACATATATATATAAAAAATATTACATATTTTCACACATGCATTTTATACATGTGCATGTATATATTTTATATATATTTATTCCTTCAATTATTTTAGACAGATAGACAACTGAATGAATAAATAAATAAATAAACATAAAAACAGCTGGGTTTGTACCTGGTGCTCACAGTGTTTGCAAACCATGTTGCTGGTCAGCCTCCCATGGAAAGGATGCTGAGATTTCCAGTGGTTTGACACAGGGGGAAGAGATCCTGCAACACAAAGTTGCAATTACCCTTTTATTTTCCCTACATCCATGTTCATCACTGTAATTCCACATTTTTGCCCCACAGTAACAAAATTAACTGCTCCAAAGCATGTTCTGGCCCGCTGCTAATAATTAATGGGGGTTTATTTATATTTCTGAGGTGTATTTCAGCCCCATACAGACAAAGAACAATTAATATTATTCCCTTAATAAACAAAGCAACTCCCCTATGAATATTCATATTCCGGAATAGATAAAATCCTACCTCTTGTTCTGCAGCTTATTTGCTTTGGGGTTGTTTCTGGTTGCTACAGAGGAAGATAAAAAGATTTCATTAACCTTAGAAACAATTAAATATGTTCCTATTTCATCGCTAATTGGCTTTTCTGGCATTAGAACAACTGTGGGAGTTTTAGTGGCTCTTTTTATTTGAAGAACAAAAAAACCTGGCACAAAACAAACTTATAATTTACACTGTTAATAAAATGAATAATTAATCTACAGAATTCTCTGCCTCAGAGCACTAAAATACGAGGTTTTATATACCTTTGTATGTATTTTAGGCAAAAAGAGATAGAAACTTTCCATCAAGTTTATCACTGAACTGGAGGATAAGATAAATTTTACCTCCATAAATGTCTATTTTGCAGTTTTCAAGCCTTTTTCATTATAAAAGTAACTGCTGAGATGGACTCCTGCTCTGTGCTAGTATTTAAATCCCTACATTTAGTGGATTTAGGGATGCAAAACCCTCGGGAAAGTAGGATCAGTGTAAATTCAAAGACATTTTCTTTAAATTCTTTAAATTGCCTGAGAAATGGATTAATTTCTATCAAAGAGCAGCTTTGTGAACATCATAAAAATATCCTGAGCTTCTAAACAGACACTTGGCACAGTTGGGAATCCAGGCAGATTCCAGGAACTCCTCCTGCTGATGGAATGAAAGGAGTCACCTCCAGGGCCTGCACATCAAACAGGTGGGTCACGCGGGGCTGCCGGTCCCGTTCATCCTCCAGGGAAGAGGTCAGGACATGGAACAGCTCATGGGCATCCTGGGAATACAGTGAGAACCAAAACACTTCAGAACACACCCCAGGAGGGCTGAAATACCCCGGGAAATCAGGGAAAAAAATCACAGCTCAGAGCCCGTCTTATGTATTTATTAATGTAATATAAATATATAATAAATATTACTAAATAATGTTGTATAATATAAATATGTAATACCATTTAATAATAGTACATAAATAATCATAGTATATAAACAAATATATAAATATATTAAATATATTAATTACACCCATTGTGCACCTGTTGTGCCAAAAACCTCTATATCAGCACAGAGTATTAAAGATATTCTGGGCCATATAAACTCACAAGAAACTAAAACACTTGGAGGAAAAAATAAAAGAATTTAAGCCCAAATTCTTGTTTTCCTTGAATTCAATAAAAGCTTAATTGGAATCTATCCTTGGAAATACAGAATGTATTTTATGAGTGAGATATTGATGGAGTTCATTGACCAACTGCACCCAGGGCTGGAAACGCTGACAAGGAATAGAAATCCTGGAAAGGTTAGAAATCTTGGATGGTACAAGTAAGAAAATTGGGAAATGTGAGTGGAGTCCATCCCTGGAAGCAAAGCACAGATCCATCAGCCATAGGGAAGGTAGGGCTGGTTTAATCTGGTTTAATATTCCTGGCTCTGCTGTTCCAAGTCTGAAGGTAATCCTGAGGTCTGGAAGCAGGCAGGCTTTCCATGAGGAACATCCCAGCAAACTGTAAATGCCATCCCTCAATCCCATGGTTGTTTCCCATCCCTTCTTAAAGCAGGACTCAGCTCTGACACCAAGGGCAGTTGGTCCCATAGCTCCAGGTCCATTATCCCTGTCCAGGGGTAAGACCAGGAATGTTCCCTGACTCACCTGCTCTTCAAAGGAGGAGATCTGCCACCTGTTCATCCTGAGCACTTCCAGCAGGCAGCTGGCATCCAGGACATCATCCTCTGTCACCTCCTGGCAGGACAGAGCTGGGGACAGGGCATGGGCAGATGTCAGGGGAGCCAGAAATGGGGGGAAATTGCTATTTCACAGCTCGCAACCCCCAAGTTAAAGCCCCCTCATCCCCACAGCAGCTCAATGCACGTCTTAACTGGCACCATTTTAGTAGGAACATCCCAAGACAGAACTTCCAAGGGACTTCCTTTAAAACAAACCCCTGTGAGAAAAGCCAGGGAGAGCCAATGGGTCATTTTGAAGATGTGTCTGAGATGAATTTAGCAGAGGGACAAGTCTGAAACGAGTCACCTCGAGCTCAGAGGCTTTAATTTTCTTATACAAAATCATCCAAAGTATCTCATTTAATAGTCCAGATTTTTTGGAAAATTTAAATCTTGGGAAAAAAAGCTTAAATTCCTTGCTAAGGATTTCTTTTTTTTATAGAATTCTGCCCCTCTGTGAAAGGTGCTTGAGCTTGGCCAAGGGGTTCAAAATTACAGAGGGAAATTAAACAGGGAATAAAACCACAGGAACTTCTTTCTTTGGGAAAAAAGGCTAAAAATTATAATGTTTATGGTAAATATTTTATTCTTAGTTTACCACAAGAGGAAAACATTCCAATACCTCTGAGGAGCTGCAGTAAAGTGACTGAAAGGTGTTGGTGCTCCTGGGACTTGCTCTGCTCTGTCCTGTACTGGGCTGTGAACTCCTCCAGCCACCTGATGAAGGAAGGGCAGGAGGACAAGCCCTGGAGCAGGGAGTTCATGAAACACGTGTTTCCCAGGTTCAGGAGGCCTGGGACAAGCCCTGCAAAGAGAAGTGTGAGAGGTTACACCATTAAGTCTGGGAAAAACATACCATCTGTGTTAGGTGCTATAATCGCGTGAAAATTAAATTATTTCAGTCTTATTTGTTATCTCATACAATCCCAGACTGGTTTGGGTTGGAAGGGACTTAAAGATAGCCCTGTCCCCCCCCCTGCCACAGGCAGGGACACCTTATACCAGACCAGGTTGCTCCAACCTGGCCTTGGACACTTCCAGGGATGAGGCAGCCACAGCTTCTCTGGGCAACCTGTGCCAGGGCCCCACCACCCTCACAGGGAAGGATGTCTTCCCAATATCCCATCTAACCCTGCCCTCTGGCAGTGGAAAATAGAAATGGGTGCCGTGCCAAGGTGTAGAAGACAGAAGCACACGGGCTGAGCGACTCAGCAGCCCCATTCCCAGTCCCCCCAATCCCTGTCCCCCCATTCCCATTCCCATT
>NW_021940379.1:2010194-2106756 GCF_001715985.3 Manacus vitellinus
AGCCGGGGGGGGTCCTGCCCCTCCGCCCGCGGGGACAGCGGGAATCCCGCCGGGTTTACGGGAATTCTGCCGGGAAGGGGCTTAGGCCGCGGGAAACAGGCCATTTTCCCGCTGTGCTGCCCGGGCTCAGCATCTCCAGGGATGCAGGAACCGTTCGTTACATAAATTCCGTCGATTTGGGGGGGTTTCTCCTTTGCATGGGGGTAAAAATCAGGAGAGGTGGGATAAAACCGTGCGAGTGCCAAGGGCTTTTGGGAGAGGGAAGGTAGGAATCGCCTTTGCAGGGGGGTTATCTGTAAATAACGCTGTGGAGGCTCTTCCTCCCCATCCTCCTCCTCCTGCCGGGAGCGACTGCGGAGCAGAACCTGCCCTGCAAAGGGGCTTTTGGGGAGGACCAGCGACATTCCCAGGGGTTCTGGAGAGGCAAACGCTGCTGCACAAGGAAAAGGCTGATATTTGCCAGGAACTCTTTGCCTTTGGGATGTGGTCGCTGGATCCGGGCACAAAAAAAAAAAAAAAAAAGTAATAAAAGCGTTGTGCCTTTAACCCCGGGGTTTCCTTCCCTTTCCCTCAATGCCAAGTGTTTCCTTTAAAACCAACCCCATTTCTCCCAGTGCTCCGTTCTCAGGTGCTTTGCAACATATTCCTATTTATAAACCCTTGGCTCTGCAAGGCAGGGAATGAATGTTTAAAGTTTGTGTTAAATATTCATAAGCTCGTGTCAATGACAGAGCAAACTGTCCCATAACACTCCTGATAAGTTGGGAAATGGCCACTAACTCCAGTTATTTCCAGATCCTTAGTTAGGATGCCTTGAGCTTGTCAGGAAAAGGAATCAGACATTATTTTATTGGACTGGTTTTCCCATTTTCTAAAACAGAACTCAGGAATATGCTCCAAAGTGCCTCCCAGTGCAGGTGTAATCAGGTGTTTTGTGCTGGGAGATCTTGCCAATAAATGCAGCAGCTCCCTGAGATATCCCAGCAGTGGAGGATTTTGCAAGTCTGGAACAGAAAATATCCCTGGGTTTTTTTTCCTTCATCTGTGTCCATTTGTTTCATATATTCCTGAGTGATAAATGTATATTTTGATTTGCTGCACTGAGGAATGGGGCAGGTTGTTTTCTGCTCAGATTTGTGATTCTCAGGGCAGTCTCTGCCTTTTTGAGAATCCATCACCTCCAAAATTACAGTTGGGAAGATGCAGAAACTCCAGCTGGATCAGGGACACCCTCAGCAAGGTGACACTGAGCTCTGTGATGGGGTCACATCCTGGAGGGAAGGGACGGATACAGAGGGACCTGCACAGGCTGTGGCTGCTCCATCCCTGGAATGTTCAAGGCCAGGTTGGATGGAGCTCTGGTCTAGTGGAAGGTGTCCCTGCCCATGGCAGAGGGATGACCAAATGATCTTTAGGGCCCCAGATAACCAAGCCCAGCTCCTGGAATAGCCCTTGGAAGTGTTAATCCCTGTTCCTGGTTTCAGGGTGGTGAAATTTCGCCGCACCGGGGAGAGCTCCAGGTCGGATGAGGATGGAATTTCAGGAGAGCACGAGGTGCAGATTGAGGGGGTCAGGACAGAGCTAGAACCTGTGGAGCTGGAGGATGGAGCTGCAGTGCCAAAGGAATTTGCCAACCCCACAGATGGTGAGTAGGTCCCTGGTTTTCCTGCCAGGGGAAAGGTGTGGCCTCTTTATCTAACTGAGGTGGATACACTGGGTTTGGAAAAGTGAAAGACCCCCAGAGAAAAACAGGAAACAACGACATAGGCAAAATATGT
Organism: Manacus vitellinus; assembly: GCF_001715985.3. Lineage (NCBI taxonomy): Eukaryota > Metazoa > Chordata > Aves > Passeriformes > Pipridae > Manacus > Manacus vitellinus. The sequence continues at coordinate 2,011,973 of NW_021940379.1, forward strand.
TACATCTGGAAATCTTGGTTTAATCACCCCACTCTGTGTGGATGCTCCATGTGTTTGGCTTTGTATCCCCAGTAACAGACTCTTTTAGGAGTTGTAGATCCAGTCACTACTATTTCTTAGTTGCCTTAGAACTGATCCTGCTCCTAAAACATTGCCAGGTTTGCTGGAGCAGGTACACCTGGCTCTCCTTCAAGGCTGAGATGAATCTGCAGTGTTCCCATCTTCTCCTTTCCTAGAGGACAAGAGGGACAGGAGGAATGGGCATCCCAGCCTCTGTTCCCTGCCTGGAGGCAGCACTGGTTTGGGAGAGATGAGAAATATTGGCTTTGTCTTACACAAGGCAGGTGACAATTTGGTAGGATGTTATTAATCTTATTTATGAACATCTCTGCTCTGTTTTATCCACTGGATTTTGTTTGATTTCCTCTTGGTTTGCGGGTTTGGGCTCTGCTGAGAGAGGATGGGCAGCTCTGAGCCAGACAAAGCTTTTCTGTGGGGAACATCCTTTTTAAACTGCTGGAAGTGTTACAACTGTGAGACTTGAACAGCTCAAATATCAAAATGTGCTTTTCTTGTTCAGTTCATTTTTTTGCACTTGAGCAAAGGAATTGAGATATCTCAGCATCTTCAGCTGAAACAAAGTAATGAGGTCATGGCACTGTGTGGGAAACAACCCTCAGCATTCTGAATAGAAATAGGCTTTAAGATATGTGTGTCTTGGACAAATTCTTGATTTAAATAATTCCAGGTTGACCTTCCCTGCAATAAAACATTCCCTGCAGCTTCCAGCATTGCTGGGTGGGGGCTGTTGCACAGCTCTTATTTCTCCCCAGAAGAAGCTGCAGTTCAGTGGCTGGAGCAGTCACTCCCAGGAGTGAGAGGCTGAACATGTGCTGGATTTGCTGGTGCCACATTGATTTACCTCTATGGGATTGAAATATTCTAGGAATAATTTGAATTATTTTGATTTTAGCACCGTTCCTGAAGAACACAGGGATTTTCCTGAGTAGGAACTGTATTAAAACTAAGCAGCTGAGTTATATATTTGAGATCTCAACAGGTTACCTGGTTAATTAGGAGCTGTACTCACAGCAAAGGCTCTCCCAAAGGATGGGTCTGACTAGGGGAGGAATCCACTCCTGCACTGGAATTGTTTTCTTTCCAGATACTTTCATGGTGGAAGATGCGGTGGAAGCCATTGGATTTGGGAAGTTCCAGTGGAAGCTCTCTGTCATCACCGGATTAGCCTGGGCAAGTACTTGGGATCAGCACCAATTGCACGGTCACCAGAGAACCTCAGGGATTTCAAATCATGGAGACAGAGAGTTTCCAAACAGATAAATGTACAGCAAAGAAGGAATTTTACTTGAAATTCTAAAATAAGGAATTCTAAGGAGTCAAACTTGTTATTTGGGGGTAATGAACAACCGGTGGATTTCTTTGTCTCTGAAATTCTTGTAAGTCAGGGTTTGAAAAATCAGTTTGATTCTCCACTTCAAATGCTGTTTCAGATCCATGTAAAAGGTTGGACTGTGCCACGGTTTAGATCCTAAATCAGCTGTGGAATTTGGCCTACAGATGATCTACCAACATATTTGATACAAATCCAGTTATAAGGGAGAGAGGGAATAAGTTATAAGGTAATAAACAGTTCTGACTGAATCCATGTGTGAAGGAGCTGAAAGCTCATCCCTGGAATCTGCACTGTGGAAGTGACTGAGCCTGGGTCACTCCTTGGAATCACCCCCCAGTAACTCTGGATTTGGCTCTTTGAATCCCCTGTGCCAGAGTTACTGATCACAACAATCAGAAATTAGTTACTCAACACAACAACCAGAAATGAATTTAAAAGGGAACCTGTTGCTGTGTTTGCTCCACCACGGAGTGGGAATGGCACAGAAATTCCAACAAGGTGTATTTATTGACTCCTATGTCCTTCTAACTGTCAGGCAGTGGTTTATTTTGCTCTCTTTTCCCCCTGTAGATGGCAGATGCCATGGAAATGATGATTTTAAGCATCCTGGCTCCCCAGCTCCACTGTGAGTGGCGATTGCCCAGCTGGCAGGTGGCTCTGCTCACCTCGGTAGGAAAACAACCCACAGCTCCTGTGTTCCCTGAGGCTTTTCCTCTCAGTGTTATCCTGACATTATGCTTTGTATCCCCAAGTTAAATCTCTGCATGGCCTTTGCAGATTGCCTTTGGCTTGGAAGATTAGAGAGGTTTTTTTAAAAGCCATGAAACTCACTGAGAACCGAGGAAGTTTCAGGCTCAAAGTTTCATGTAATTTCCAGGGAAGTATATGAGTTGACTCAGACTCATCCTAAAATTCAAACCGTTAGATTAATTGAAAATAAAGATTGGTAGCTTTTGATTGTCTTGCTTGAAAATCTTTCTCTCTCCTCACATTTAAGCTCCCTTGGACACAGATGCAGTGGAAGCTGTGAGAGAGCAAACAAGTGTACCAGAGTGCCTAATCCAGTGCCACACTGGTTTGTCACTGGATGGAATTTTAATGGCAAAGCTGACTGGAGAGGTACCTTGTTGCTTCCTCTCTCCAAGCCGGAGAGAACTGGATGATCTCTAAGGTCCCTTCCAACTCAAACCATTCCATGACCCCCTGGATTTGTCACTCTGTTTTTAGAGCTGAAATTTTCTGGTTTCCTTGGAAGTTTTGTTCTCTTTGCTGTCACACAGAGATTTTCACTTGTCTTGTGTTTAAGGGGAAAATTTTTTCTTGATGTTTCACAGGTGGTGTTTGTGGGAATGATGTCCAGCTCCACCCTCTGGGGAAACATTTCAGACCAGTATGGGAGAAAAACAGTAAGTCTGTAGCTCCTACTGGAATTTATCCCAATATTTCTGCAGTGGGGATGTTTTAGTGCATGATGGCCCTGGCACAGGTTGCCCAGAGAAGCTGTGGCTGCCCCATCCCTGCAAGTGTCCAAGGCCAGGTTGGATGGGGCTTGGAGCAACCTGGGCTAGTGGGAGGTGACCCTGCCCATGGCAGGGGGTGGAATGAGATGATCTTTAAGGTCCTTTCCAACCCAACCCATTCTGGGATTCCATGGTCACAAATGTCAGAGTCCACAGGCACAAAGCAGAACTAAGCACATCCAGAACTGACCTCCCATGAAATAAAGGGAATTTTTAGCTCTGTTTTGTACTTAGTTAATTTGTGTTACAGTAGAAACTCTTTTTTAACTCCTGTTCAATGCAGGGCCTGAAGATCAGCGTGTTATGGACACTCTACTATGGGATCCTCAGTGGGTTTGCTCCTGTGTACAGCTGGATCCTGGTGCTGAGGGGCCTGGTGGGATTTGGGATTGGAGGAGTGCCTCAGTCGTAAGTAAATATTCACAAGTCCAAATTCCTCTTTTCTATTCATTTTTTATAAAATGTTTATGTCCAATTGAAGTGTTGTTTCTGTTCAGCTGACCCCAACCTTGGTCTTGTTGCAAGACAGGTCATGACCTAAACACCAGCATTCAGAGGCAGAGCTGAGCCCTGATTGCTGAGTCTAAACACACAGATTATTGTTCAGCCAGAGCCTAAACTTCTGTGTCTCAACCTGAGCTGGAATTCCAAACCCACTCAGCCCCAGCTTGGAGCACTGAAGGTGCTGTGATGGCTCAGAGGAAAAAGGCAGCACCAGGATATTTCTCTATTGCTGTGTCGTTCCATTCACGGAAGAGAAGGATCCATAAATCTCCCACCTGGAACAACTAACTCTGCTCTAGGCTTTTAATTATGAATGTAAAGAGAAGAGTTCAGCCATTCTCTCTCTGCCTTTTGTCCTTATCAATAATTGATATTTTGCCTTGTGGAGGTGCTATTTGGGAGTAGTCAGAGTCTATCTTTGATTGATGGCTCATTGACTTCTTCACAAAGTAGGAAGAGTAGCTCCTTTCTAATATCCTTAAGCAGGCTGTGTAACTCCACAGGTGAGTGGCTGAATCTCAATGGAATATCTTTGTAATTGCATCTTCTCTAATGGCTATGAGAGAGAGATTGTTCTGAAAGGTGCCTTTAAAACAAAAACCTCCAGCACTAATCCATTAACTGACTGTGGCACGTGTAGGCACAGAGCTGCACCTGAAGCTCTGGCCTCCTCTGGGAATTGTCTGAGAGATGCTGTCTAATGCTGAATGTGAAAGTTCATTCACAGAGCCAACATCCAGAGCTGCAAGGGTGTGGAGTGTTCAGGGATGTGGAGTATTCTCTTAGGAAAACAGTTCTGTACAGCATTATGGAATAGGAGGGTTTGGGTTGGAAGGGATCTTAAAGCTCATCCAGTCCCACCCCCTGCCATGGGCAGGGACACCTTCTACCAGACCAGGTTGCTCCAAGCCCCGTCCTACCTGGCCTTGGACACTTCCAGGGATGGGGCAGCCACAGCTTCTCTGGGCAACCTGTGCCAGGGCCTCCCCACCCTCACAGGGAGAAATTTCTTCCCTATATCTCACCTAAAAAGTCTGAACCCATTCCCCCTTGTCCTGTCACTGCAGTTCCTGATGAACAGTCCCTCTACAGCTCTCCTGGAGCCCCTTCAGACACTGGAAGGTGCTCTGAGGTCTCCACACAACCCTCTCTTCTCCAGGTTGAACAGCCCCAGCTCTCCCAGCCTGTCTCCATAGGGAAGGTGCTCCAGTCCTCTTATCAGCCTCGTGGCCTCCCCTGGACTTGCTCCAACAATTCCATGTCCTTACGTTGGGGTCACTTATCAGCTCCTACATTTCAAGATGTGATTTTCCTTCTCCTCTAAATCCCTGCTTTGATATAATGTTGTGTAACTTTGTACTTCAATGACTTTGTACTTTGCTTCCTGGGCAGCTCCTCATAAATCAATCCACTGTTCCTTAAGTTAGCAGGAATTTTGATACAAACCTCAAAGGAAGCCTGAGGAGTTTAGAGGCAGAAACAGGCTGAGTCAATGGAATGCAAACAGAGCAGGAGCAAAGCAGCAAAGACAAGCCTGAGCAGACAGTTTGAAGAAGATGAGGGAGCCTTGACTGGCTGCTGGCCCTGCCTTCATCCCCAGGAAACACTCCCAGAGAAGCTGTGCCATCTCCCTTTGGCACAATCATGGAACAAAGCCTCTGCAGAGCTCAGTGTTTTCTTTTGGAATCCCACAATAAAAGAATGCAAATTATTTTGTACCAGTAACATGATCAGACCTTGAAAGTCTTCCCCTCTTGTAGAATTGAACCCTGGCAGAGGAGACTGATGTGAAATTCTCTGAGCCAGTTGTAAAGCCCTGAAGAAAAACTTTCCCCATCAAGAGTTTGTGTTGGATTCTGATGGACCACACTGGAAATAACAGATACAAGGCCTGGCCCAGAGCAGGGCTGTGAAAACATCATTTAGACAACTACGGGGTCACAAAATCACATGAGAAGAGCAAATTGTGTCCTCTGTTGCAGTGGTGATAGGTTGGTTCTGGTGTAGAAAGGAGAGTCTGCCCCAGTGTCAGCCTGACTGGCTCTGGGGGACAGGAAGGGGTTTGAGTTACTCCTCTGGGTTTGGCAATTTAATTAAAAGCCAAAGGGAATGTTTGAACTTCTGTCTTTGTGCTGATGTGGCATTTTTCTCACTGTGCTAACATGACATTTTTTCTCTGTTCTCTCTTTGCAGAGTAACTTTATATGCTGAGTTCCTTCCAATGAAAGCCAGAGCAAAGTGCATTTTATTAATAGAGGTGAGCAGTGTGTGCTGATCCTTGGAAGGACAAATCCTACTGTTTGTTACATCCCTTCCATCCTCCTGCCTGGAAATCCCCCCCAGAGCTGCAGTCAGGCCTCCTTTGCCTGTCCACGTCAGTGTGGAGCTGAGTTATCTGGTACCAGCTCATATCCAAAAGACAGAAAGTTTCCACGTCACACTCCACTCTTTGTGTTGAATTTGCCTTTTTGCAAATTAACTTCCATCCAGAGATGGACACTGACTGCTCTGAGCACAGGAGGGACACTGGGTGTCTGTAATTCCATGGTGAAATTCATCTACAGCTCAGTAATGGATTTGGAGGAATGACTGGTCCATAAATCCAGGGCTAAATTCAGCTCCACGTCTTCATCCAAATGTGTCAAAGTCACAGAGAGCAGAATTTCACCCTATGAATATTTTAAGGCAAAATTCACAGCCCTTTGATAGATGATTGGAAGGTCAGGGCCAGAACTGTTACTTGGCTGCATCACTTCTTCCAGGAATGGGCCAGCCACAGATTCTCTGGGCAACCTGTGCCAGGGCCTCACCACTCTCACAGGGAGGAATTTCTTCCCAAAATCCCATCTAAATCTCCCTTCCTTCAGCCTAAGGTCATCCTCCTTGTCCTCTTACTCCAGGCCCTTGTGAAAAGTCCATACCTTGCCTTCCTGTAAGCCCTCTCTAGGCACTGGAAGGCTGGTAAATAAATGTTTTCACCCCTATAACCTTTAAACAAATCCCCCAAAAGTGTCTGGGCTCTATTCCCACACAGGTGCAGACCTGAAATGTCTCTGGCATTTCTCCCTCCAGCCATCCCTGGAGAGCACATCCTGGAATGCTGCAAAGAAGGAGACCTTAGGAACACTCATATCCTCACCTATGACTATTGCTTTTCCTTTCCCCAGGTGTTTTGGGCCCTTGGGACTGTGTTTGAGGTGCTCCTGGCAGTGCTGGTGATGCCCACGCTGGGCTGGCGCTGGCTCCTCATCCTCTCTGCCCTCCCGCTCCTGCTCTTCGCTGGCCTGTGCTTTGTAGGTATTTCCTCCAAGAATTAATATGTGTTCCCTCCATTCCCACTTCTCCTCCCCATTCTGTGACCCAGCTGAAGGAAATCATGGCAGCTTTGAGCTCTCTGTTGGTGTCTTCTGTGAAATATCTCCAATAATGCAAAAATGCTGTTTCCACAGGGTGCAGCTAAAACCATTCCAGGGAGAGCTGTGTTTGTGTGTCTCTAATTGCTGGAGGACAATGGTGGCTGGAATTTTGGGAAATCAGGCCTGGAACCCTCTCCAGTTTAATGACTTTGTTTCAACCCAGTGCAGGGGAATCAACATTTTATCAAAAGTGGTTGATACTTCCCAGATGCTCTTTAGATTTTAGAATCACTTTCCACTTAAAAATTCACCCAAAACAGGAGTAAAATGTGCAGAGTCCAGATCAGATTCCAAAATAAGATGTGTATGATTTAACCCTGAGCTTCAGTGATATATTTTATTATTTATTGGGTGATATATTTTCCAATCACTCAATCTCCTCATAGATAAATGTCCTTGAGAGGTGGTTTAGCAGCTTTTATTATTCCTTAGTTTTTCAGGAATCCCTCCAGTTATACAGGTGCTCCCAACCTTGTTTGAAATTAAAAGGAGCTTAAAAATATGAATTTTGGAATGTTTTTTGCCCTGGATGCTTTGCCATACCTACAGGGAAGGAGTAATGGAAAGAACTGGCACAAATGTCCAACATTTCTCAAGGATAAACCCAAGGGAACTGAAGAGAAAGAATTCTGGAGTTCTGAGTTTATGGGGAAAAATGGGGGGTTGTCATTTTTAAAGCCTGATGAGATGATTCTCTGAATTCTTAAAGATTAGTTCTGTAATCCTTCCTTGTGCTGGAGTCACTGGGATTTCCCCCAAGGAAAATGCCAGCATGTTTCTTGCTGTTTGTGACATCCCTGTGTGTGTGACCTGCTTTGTTCCCTCAGTGGCTGCCAGAGAGTGCCAGGTATGATGTGTTGTCTGGGAACCAGGAGAAAGCACTTGCCACTTTGAAGAGGATAGCAACAGAAAATGGAGCTCCAATGCCTCTGGGAAAACTGGTCATTTCCAGACAGGTAAGTCCAGGCACCTCAATAATGTGGGATACAGTGGAACTGTGCCAAGGTGATGTGTGGTTTATTAGCAAATAATCAATGTTCTGTTTGATTTTAATGCCTCAACTAGTAATAAGAAATACAGGATGATCATATGCTTCCTCTTTCACAGTGAGGAAGAGTTATGTTCTCAGTTTGAAAGTGAAAAGCACCTTTAAAGTGGGCATTAGTGTTATTTAACCTCACTCCAAGGCCTTGTTATTAAAGAAAATCGAGCCCTGAGGCTGAAGAGCTCAGATGGGAATTCTCAGATCTGAATTTATGAGACAAGAAGGACTTTGACACTTTAACTGTCTTTGGCAGGGGTGAGACTGGGTGATCTTCAAGGTCCCTTCCAACCCAACCGATTCTGGGAGTTTGGGATTCTTGCCACTCTGCATCCTCCAGCCCAGGACCCCTGAGTTCCCTGATCATCTGATTTCTGCTTGTTTTCAACAGGAAGACCGAGGAAAAATGAAGGACCTTTTCACCCCCCATTTCAGATGGACCACGTTGTTGCTCTGGTTTATATGGTAAGAGGGAACACAAAGCTTCAGTGCCAGCACAACTCTAAGTGCTTTTTATTGAAGGTATTTTACAGTGTTACTCAAATACAGCAACTTCCTCTTCAAAAAACCCCCAACAAAACCCAAAACCCCAACGTGTATTGATTTGTAATTCATTAAACCACCCAATCACCCTCATTCCCAATTAAATTGCTCTTTAATTGCTAAATGCTGGTAGGAAATTGCTTTGAGGTAGGACTTAGTGCATCTCCTCCCACAGTGGGTTCAGTTTTGATTCATGTTGTTTAATCTCAGTTTGACCAGCTGAGAATTCCTCTCTCATTTGCTTCCTTGCAGGTTTTCCAATGCCTTTTCATATTATGGGTTAGTTTTATTAACTACAGAGTTCTTCCAAGCAGGAGATGTTTGCAGCAGTGAGTACTAATCCATATTTTCTTCTTAAATATACCCTGTTAAAATTGGTGGAATATCTTTTATTAGATCACCTTCTGCTGTTGGTTTGGGAAGGAATGTGGCTGAGTTTTAAGTTTATTTTAAACATTTTTATAGACTGTTCCTCATCTCCTGCACAGGGTAGAGAGATCCTGCAGTGGTTTTGAACTCAAAGTGTAAAACAGCAAGACAACCTTCAAGGGAGACCTGTTATCTGTTCTTCTTGAGAAAAAAAAGTGGTTGAATAAATATAAGTTTGCAGATTTGACAGAGCTAATTAGTTCTGAGAGAGAGAAGCTGCTGCTCTGGAGCTCCTGGGTTCTCCAGATGGGAAAACCTGCTGAGAAAAAAAGATAATGGGAGGAAGTCATTGTCCTTTTTGTTGCAGATTTTTGGAGGGAGGAAAAAAAAAGGTGCTTTGACAGCGTTAAGAAGAGGTTTGAAAAGTCTGACTCCCCAGGGGAGGGATGATTGTGTTCAGTACAGTTGTAATTAGGGAAAACTGCCTGGAAGTTGGAAAATCACAGAAAGAGGAGGGGGAGTGTTGGGAGCAGACCCAGATCCCAGAGTTGCACAGCAGTGATCAAGGATTTGAGGGGTCTAAATCTGATTTCCTCCCCAGAGGAGGATGCAGCCCTTGAAAACACTGGGCTTTACAAGGACACGGGATTATTCAGTGTTCTCAGAGCATAGGAAGTGTTGGTATCCCAGTTTATGTGGGGAGAAACTGAATTTCTGAGGTTAATTCTGTCCTGAGCCCTGGAGCAAAAAATAACTAAGGCTGTTCAGGTGATAAGGAGGTGGAAGTTTTCATTGTGAGAGTGGTGTGAAACCTGCCACAGAAAACATTATAAAGCTGCTCAGTGTCAGCTCTGCCTTCCAGGTAAAATCACCTGGAATTACTCTGGAATGGCCTCTCTGACTGTGGATTCCATCCAAGCAACACATTAGGCATTCAGAGGAGGAAAACCAATTAAATCCAAGGGGCAGAATCACTTGCATTTCTATCCATAGATGAATTTCCAGAAGTATTTTTAAAGGGTGGTGGGTACAGTGAATCAGTGCCAGTCCTTTCAGTGCAGCCCTTCCTAAATTTCAGCAGTCAGAGTGATAAACACACACCAGGAGTGTAAACAGAGAAGAGATTACTTACAATATATGAAATATTTGACTTTTTTTTTTCCTTTTTCCCCAGTATCCAGCAGAAGGCAGGAAGTTAAAGCAAAGTGCAGCCTGACCTGTGAGTATCTGACAGAGGAGGATTACACAGACCTGCTCTGGACAACCCTGTCAGAATTCCCTGGTAAGTGGCAATGGGAAGCACCAGTTCTTCCCTGCTCAGGGTGATGGGAGGGGGCTCTGGGACCAGAAATGGAACTGGTCTGACTGTCCTAATGCCATCTAAATAACGGAAAGAAAATACCAACTTCTAAAGAGCCCTTAGATGCAGCAATGGGAAGATGAGCAGGGAACAATGGTCAGAGGTTACTCCAGTGAGCCACAGTCAGGCATTTCTGGCTTTCGCCTGAGGAACCACTGGATTAATCAGTGGTTAAGGGATGGCAAAGTGGATTGTTCACTCCTACAGCAGCAAAGTATTTGAAAGAGAGACAAAAATCTCAAATCTGAACAACCCAGACTGTTAAAAACTGCTCCATCCTCCCCCATTGCTCAGTTCCCAACACTCCCCTGGTCTCTTCCACAGGGGTGTTGGTGACACTCTGGATCATCGACCGGATCGGCCGCAAGAAAACCATGGCCCTGTCCTTCCTTGTCTTCTCATTTTGCAGCCTCCTGCTGTTCCTCTGTGTTGGAAGGTGGGTACAACACAGGGAACAACTGGAATATCAATTTGATCCATGTTCTCTCTTGACTGAGGCAGGAGAACTGGAAGTGGTGGTTTGAAAAGCCATGGGATGGTCGTGCTCAGCTGGAGAAAGGATTAAGGCTGGGTTTGGGTTTTCTCACCAGAGTTTGTAAGGAAACTAGAAGAAGCAGGAGAGAAGAAATCCTTTACTATAATCTGGTGGACAGAGCAATCCAAAGGGAAAAATAAGAGTTTAAGTCTGGGTAGGATGTAATCATTGGGCACTTTTAAATTTAAACCCTTCCAGGAACTTTCCAAAACCTCACAGAAACCTTGTATTAAGGAACCTTATAAAATTGCACATATCCAGGTGGTAATTGGGTTCGTGTCTTTTGAACAGGAAAGGTGGACTCTCATTTCCTTCTCATGGGTATCATTTTTATTTCTCTAGGCCCCAGCTCTCAGTTAGAAATTTAGAAAATTTGTGGGATTGTGGGAATGCAGATTCTTTGCCATCATCATTATATTAAAAGGTCCAGAAAAAATGCAAAGGGTTCATTAAAAAAGCCAAAAGAAATGATTCTAATAAATTTAGCATCTTTATTGCACTTGTCTCCAAGTGAACCCCCAGTGATTTTACCAAACAATCCCAAACTCTGCTCTCCTCTTTCTTCTCCCAGGAATGTTCTGACTGTGCTGCTCTTCATTGCAAGAGCCTTTATTTCAGGAGGATTTCAGGCTGCTTATGTTTACACTCCTGAGGTAAGGGGGTTGTTTTTGTGATGAGAATATTTATGAGGAGTGAGAACATGGGGGGGAAAGTAATTTTGATGACCTGTTCACAACGGACTCCAGCCAAGATTTGAGTTGTAGATCTCATTGTCATTGTCTAACAGAACGTGCTGTGGCAGCACTTATTCATTTCCACTGATTTAGGAGTGAAAGGAAGAGAATTTCCTACTGGCATTAATGGGCTGATGTTTTCTCCCCAGGTTTATCCCACAGCCACACGTGCTTTGGGCCTGGGAACATGCAGTGGAATGGCAAGAGTGGGAGCCCTCATAACCCCCTTCATTGCACAGGTAAAATCCCTTTTACTCTGAGGCTGAAGGAAGGTTGGACTCAATGATCTGGGAGGTCTCTTCCAACTTTAACAATTCCATAATTCTGTGAAGGTCACGGAGAACCTGCTTTTCCTTCCACCAGACCAGATTGATCCAAGCCCCGTCCAACCTGGCCTTGAACACTCCCAGGGATGGGGCAGTCACAGCTCCTCTGGGCAACCTATGCCAGGGCCTCATTACCCTCACAGGGAAGAATTTCTTCCCAATATCCCATCTCACCCCGCCCTCTGAGAGTTTAAATCATTATCCCTTGTCCTGCTGCTATCTGCCCATACAGAACGCCCTCCCCTTCCTTCTTATAAGCTGTTAATCTTTTTTCCAGTGCTGTAATTAAAATTTCTACTACTACATCAGTATCCATATTTGTTTCCCTGCTGAGGTCCTGTGTTCCTTTCCTGCCTGTTTCCTGCAGGTGATGTTGGAATCCTCAGTGTACCTGACCCTGGTGGTTTACAGCGGCTGCTGCCTCCTGGCCGCCCTGGCCTCCTGCTTCCTGCCCATCGAGACGAAGGGCCGTGGCCTCCAGGAGTCCAGCCACAAGGAATGGGGCCAGGAGATGGTGGGGAGAGGATCTCACTCCCCAGGGGAATCACAGGAGTGATGGCACATGGAAAGAATGAATGACTGGAGCAAGATTTCTCACAAAACCTCCGAGCCTGAAGCATCGAAAGCTGAGCCTCGTCACTGCCAACGTCACGTGTCAAACTGCAGGAATCTGGGGGTGAACCTCAGCAAATTGTGTCTCTGCTGCTCTTTGCTCACACTCATAGAAACTTTCCATCTGTATGGAGAGGGATTTAATCCAGACATCCTCTGGAGTTTAGCAGGAAGGGTGTTTCTCTGTTGTGCTTGCATGGTCAGCTCTTCAGCTTCAAACGTCCCGTGCCAAGCAAATCACCAAGTGACTGCAGCCCAGCATCAGCTGTAACTAAATACTGAACTCTTGAGCCTAAAAACAAGAGGTTGATATTTATTGTGTCCCTGGCCCTGCACAGGGTGGGTTCCACACACTACACTAGAAATTACATGCCTGCCTTGCACTTTTAACCATCAAAAACACAACAAAATGTGGTTGTGGCAAACCAACCTTTGCAGTTCCCCTGGTTGTGGGTTCTGTTCCTGGAGATTTAACTGGGAAGGATTGCTTGGAAATGAATTCCTGAATGTTTCTCCCATCCCAGCAGGTAGTTGGAACCCTGAGGGTGGTATTTGCTGCAGAGCTGAAACCTTATATCACAAATATAAATCATAGAATCATTAAGGTTGGAAAAGACCTCCAAGATCATCAAGTCCAGCTTTTAAATCCTCATGATTTGTAGCAGAATTTGAGTTCTCTGACATTGCCAGAAACCTTGAGCTCTCTGTCTTGCTTGGTGTGGGGAGGTGCTCACTGCTGTGGTTCTGTCCATGGATCCAGGTGTGCCCCTGCTCCGTTTACCTGAGCACCTTCCCACAGTGTAGCCAGAATCTGAGTTGGAAGAGCTGCTGTTGGGATGGAGCTGCTTCCAAGTGTCTCCCCAAAAAAGGTGGCCTCCTGACAGCTGGGCAGGACTTCTCCAGAGCTGCTGATTGTACATTGACTGGTGACAAAGGAATGTAGCTGGAATTGTGACATAAAAGGAACAAAAGTCACAGGAAGAGCCAAACTGCAATGACCCCTGGATGAGGAACATCCCTCCCTCAGGTGCAGCTCCTTGAGGTGATGGTGCTATTCTTGTCAGGGAATGCCATGGAGTTCAGGTGAGGACAAGCTCAGAAACCTGTCACTGGGCAGGAAATCCCATTGCAGAGCCTATGGGAATGTGTGAGGATCTGAGACGTGCCTCCTCCAGTTCCCAGTGTATTTTCAGGATTCCAAATTATGGAACACAACGAAATGTGAGGGAGATGGACTCTGTGCTCGTCCTGGGATGTGTTTTCATAGTCTGTCTGATCAGGTGTCTCACATAAACACAGGTAAATGTGCAGCACATTTTTGCACAGTTGAATATTTTAGGTATCCTGGGAAGCAGGTCCTGTTCCTGGGGGCAGGAATAGGTCACTGAGCCCATGTTTGGGGGCAGTACAAGTGAACACTGTTGGGCTCAGCTGTCACTGGGGGTCTCCCAGCACTGTGTGATGCTCCACCATGTGTCAGGCTCGTTGTTCAGAGACTGGAGGGAAAACAGAAGTGGATAATTCCTTAAAAAACCTGAGGAAACTCAGGCTAAGGAAGAAGGCCAAAGAGGTTGTTGGTGTTGTGTGTGTGGGTGTGTTCTCTGGGAACAGGCACAGTTTGCCAAGGCACCAGAGTGTCCATCCAGTCCCCACTGGTGGCTCGGTGGAAGATTCCGGGAGTGGTTGGTGTAAACAGGCAAAGTTGGCTTTTCCCAGCTACACAGAAATGAATTCATCTCCCAGGGGATCCCTGGGATGATGTGGGTGTCCAATGGGGTTGGTTCTCTCTGTCCCCCCTGACCCTGTGTCCTGTGAGCTCAGGCTCCAGTTGATCCCAGTAAACAGAAGGGCTCTCATGGCACTGGCAACACCCACAACTCCTTTGTGTTCACCCCCTTCTGCCAGGCTGGGGTTGGGTCACTCTCCCAGGTGCTCCTGTGCCACTCTCCCTGAGCTATTCCCAGTGGGTGTGAACCCCAGAACGGGGGGGCCTCTGGAGCTGAGCCTGGTTAGAGGTGTCAGAATCCAAGTGCAGGACAGCCCTGGCTGCAGGAACCCACCTCCCAGCCCAGGAGTTATTCATTACCTTTAGTTAAAACGCTGCTTTTCCATGTTAATGGTCACATTTCACTTCAGTTCTTAGGCCACTGTTCAACAGTTTTGAAGAATTGCAACAGCCTTCAGAGAGTTTTAGGGAAAATTTATCTGTTCATGCACACCTGGATCCTACAGATAAACTATTTCTCATTGAAGATTTATAGGGAATGCAAACTTTTGATGCTGTTGAATAGGTCACTTTTAGCCTGTGACATTTACAGTGTGAAAAAACAACAGTTAAAGGCATTTTTGCTTTTCACCTTTTACGAATTCTGCACTAAAAATGTGTTTAATGATATAAATACCACGGTTGGTCCTGCTGGGTCTTTGATTTAAGTGATGCCTAAAGCTTGATCCGAAGCTCACTGAAGTCTGGGAGAACTACTGTGCATATCTGTGGCCTTTGGATGAGCTGAGTAGAAGGAGACAGGAGCCCACTACAGCTGATCCTCTGAATTCAGCCAGAGAAACAGAGCTGAAATTCAGGATTTGCAGGTATTTGCATATAATTAAGAACAGAAGGATATTTGAGCTTGTTCACTGTAAAACTGAGACCATTTGGGTGGACACACAACACCTCTAAACAACCACAAACCGATTTTGTCAATAAGGCAGCACCATTTATGTAGAAAATCAGCTTCCAAAGATTGTTTTCCTCACTGAGTATTTTTCACTGATGAAGGAATTCCTGTAACTGCTTCATTTCAAACTGTTCAGTGAGATCACTTGGAATTCAGACAGAATTTTGGGATTCAGATTTGCCAACTGTCCAAGTCATGAACGTGCCAAGCTGGCGTGGGAAAAGAATTCTCCAAGTGAGCTTTGATGGAATGATTTGTTATTCCAAACTTCTTGCCGAAAGAGCATTGAATGTTTCCTGTGTCTGAATGTACAGTTTCTAAGCTGGATTTACCTTTTAATGTTGAAAAACTTGGTGTATATCAAGCTTGTTGTAAAATACTTCTTTGGTTCCTGGTCCTGGATGGTTGAAGTCCACATTAGATATTTTATGTTAAACAAATAAATAGTTTTTTCAGTAAAGAAGTTTTGGCTGTTCTGGGGGGATGTTTAGGAGGGGTCATAACTTTCCCTTGTGTTTTTGTCTTGGTGTTCAGAGGTTTGAGATACAGCGTGGGCTCAGCACTTTGCAGATCTGACTCGTTTTCTGTGTGGTTTTTTGTATTTGGTCATAAAGAAAAGTCCAGGATTCCTGTTCTCATTGTAAGTAACCTCACCACAGCTAAATATTGTGGATATTCCATCCCTGGAAGTGTCCAAGGCCGTGTTGGATGGGGTTTGGAGCAACCTGGTGTCCCTGCCCGTGGCAGGGGGTTGGAACTGGATGATCTTCAAGGCCCTTTCCAACCCAAACCATTCCAAGATTCTATGATTTTTTAGGTTATCTTAAATCTTTAGTTGATTTTCGTATTTTAATTCAGTTTGGACGCTAAACCCCAGCAGTGTGGTCTCTTGCCTGGGTGTGTTGGGAGCAGGTAGCTCCACATATGTCTGGACTTCAGGGCAGACAGATTTTCTTCTATTTACTTTTTAATAGAAACCTTTCATTTAGCTCTGATTTTTCTAAAACCTAATGAAGTGCCCAGCCCTGACTATTCCTCTGTAACTGATACTCTTATTTTGATGTCTAAGAATTTTACAAACATGAGGTTGTTCAAGTGTGAGTCAAAATGACTAATGAGCTGCAAATCCTTCATGTGCTAATCAGGGTGTTCTCATCCCAGATGCATCAATCTTCCCTCTCTCAGCTTGTGCAGCCACTGGGATGGGCAGTCTTATTTCCAGGAATGGAAATAGTTGGGAGCTTTGGAATGGTTGGTGTGCTTGAAGCAATGCTGGGGAGAATGTTTGCTCTTCTGTGGCTACTTTTTGGCATCCTGAGGCATTTCTAAAGTTCATTCTCAGAATCACAGAACATTCTGAGTTCAAAAGGACCCACAAGGATCATCCAGTCCAATTCCTGGCCCTGCACAGGACACTCCAAGGATCCCACCGTGTCCCTGAGAGTGTTGCCCAAATGCTTCTTGAGCTCTGGCAGGAGTGTCTGGTCGGAATGTGGAATAATGACTCTTCCTCCTGCAGCATGAAATGTTCAGGAAAAATGTGTCTTGAGACGTGGAATGATGATCTACTGGGATGTTTCTATGGAATTAGCACTGGAGGCCCTGCCTGTGCCATCATTAGGAAGAAAAAGCATCACGTGCGAGATGTTTGAATATTTCCTTTATTGTTCACAAACATGAAATTGTGCCTTTAGAGAGCAAACAAAATTAGCCTGTAAATAAAATTACAGATCAAATCATTCCTGTTTCCTGAGAGGCCATGTGAGATCACAGGACACTGGCTCCTGTAAGCTCTGAGACCAGAAGGATCAGCTGCTCATTGAAGGTACACAGTGATATCCTGCTCCCCTGCTCTTCCAGTGTAGCTTTTCTCAGATCACACAGTTTGGATTTACAGCAGATGAGAATGTGGTCCTGACTGTCTCATATTTGGAATAAGTGAAATCAAAGGGATTTGGTTCCCCTGAGTGGCTTCTCCTGAGGTGGGATCACAGGCCACTGGGTTCAGCATTAATTGGTGTGAATTTTCTCCAGCTCTGATTTTCATTTTCCTGCCCTATTCCTGATTTTACCCTGAGGCTGCAGCATCTCAGGTGAGCTGCCAGAGGGTGGAAAACCCTTTGGACAGACTGCCACTGACAGTGGCTCCCAATTTCTGGACCCTTCCCTTCTCTGGACACTGTCTCACCTTCCTTACAGCTGTCAGCACAGCCGAAGGGATGATGTCCTGCAGCCAGGAACCCCAAACCCTGGATACCATTGGATGTTTTATATTTCTCAGGGATGTGAGGAGCACCAGCACTGGGCCAAAATCACAGCCAGAGGAACTTCAATTCTGCTCTCACTGTGCCTTCAACAGTGAGTCTTTTCCTTGGGCATTCCCGTGTAATGCTGCTGATTTGCAGCATCTCCCGTTCCCGAGGTGCAGCACAGCCCAGGCTGAGGAGCTATTCCTGGCACATGGAGTCATAGGGAGAGAGGAGCTGCATCACGGTTGAGTAAGGAACAGTTGGCTTATCCGTGGAGGAGAGCGAGTCAGGCACTGTGCTGGGCTCAGGACAGCCTTTGGATTTGAGGCTAATGCTTCCTGACCAGCCAGTGCCCTGCCTGGGATGGCTTGCAGAGCAGGAAAGACACATGGCACTGAAAATTCAGCCAGGCTGTGCCTTCAGAACAGTGTGTTGGGTCCCCAGGAGCATCCCTGAACACCCCAAACACTCCTGCCCTCCTGGGAGCTGCCCCAACTCCTCTGGGAAGCACAACCTGCCCTGAGCCAGCCCTGCTCTCCAAGCTGTGTCCCAGCCATGTCCCACAGCTGGGAGAAATGGGAAACTGAGGGGCCCATGGGAGTTTTAGGGACAAGAAGAGCTATTTTGCTCTCTGCTATATATAGAGTCTGGCAAGTCCAGGGCTGGAACAAATTGCTTTTGTTGCTAAAACATCCTTTGGAAAGCCCATTTTAGGCAAGTGCTGCTGTCTGTTCCCAGCTACACTAACCAGGTGCTGCAACCCCGGGCTTTGTCCTGGCAGGAATGGGAAGAAAGCTGGTGGAACCCAGGCACGTGCTCCCAGAGCTGTTGTTACTTCCCTGGGAGCCTCAGAGCTTCTTCCTACTAAGGAGCTTTTGCCTCCTGGGGGGAGCC
Source organism: Manacus vitellinus (assembly GCF_001715985.3). Classification (NCBI taxonomy): domain Eukaryota; kingdom Metazoa; phylum Chordata; class Aves; order Passeriformes; family Pipridae; genus Manacus; species Manacus vitellinus. The sequence goes on from NW_021940379.1 coordinate 2,030,169, forward strand.
TGGAAATCTAATTACACGCTGGGTGTTGGAGCACCAGGGGAGACCTCAGGTGGCACCGGCTTGGTTTCAGATCCTGTCCCATGTGCAGATGAACTGCAGGGCTGTCAGGGTTTCAGCTGAACCCTGCCTGCCCTTTGCAGGCTGATCCCAGACAGGACTGCACTTTGCCATGGGTAATTAGTCCAGATTTTAAAGCCCTTCCTTGGGCAGGTTGTGCAGGGAGCTGAGCTGTCTGGATAAGGGCAGCGAGGCACTATGACCCAGAGCTGGAGCTGTGGAGGGTCCAGCACCCACATGTATCCCTGTGCTATTCCCATTGTTCTGTGTGATTTCTAAACTACTGCTGTTGGGATGATCCAGGTGAGCAGGCACTCACAAGCGGGGCTGTGCTGAACTGCCCACCTTCCTCCTCTCCTGGAGGATGCTCCCAAAGAGCCGGGCTGCTGCCATGGCACAGCCCCAGTGGATGGTGATCCCAAACCCGCCGTGGCCGTAGTTGTGGATCACCTGGGGGAGAATCACAGTCATGGAATGGTTTGAGTTGGAAGGGACCTTAAAGCCCAGCCAGTTCCACCCCCTGCCATGGGCTGGGACACCTTCCACTAGCCCAGGTTGCTCCAAGCCCTGTCCAGCCTGGCCCTGAACACTTCCATGGGCGGGGCAGCCACATCAGTATCGTGTTTCTGTGTCTCTGACATTTCTCTCTGACATTGGGCTGGAATGGAATCAAAGATTCCCTGGCTGTTGGTGGGGCAGGCTGGGGGCACAGCAGGGGGTTGGTGTTTCATTGCCAAGGTCATAGGGACTGGGGTACAATTAACACGGTCACTAATTGCACTCAGCCCCCGGGGCTGTGCACGTACCTCTCCCTGGACATTCCCATGCCGGATGCTCTCCCGCTCCAGGCGAACCTGGGGCCGTGACGGTCTCAGGCCACTCCACTCACTGACGATCTTTGCTTTCTGGAAGCAAAACTACATCAGCATTTGCACAGCATTCCTTGGAATTACAGCACCCCTGGAATTACAGCAGCCAAACCCCACGGCTTCAGGTGATCCATGGGAAGAGGAGGGACAGGGGGTCCCCAGTCCTGCAGCAGCTCCTGGGATGCTGCAAGGGGTGACCAGGCAGAACAATTTGGGATTACAGCTGCTCATCAGCAGCCTGTGTGGAGCAGGTGAGGCAAACCCCTGTGCTGCCTTTCCTGCTGATCCAGGGCACAACAGCAGCACTGGGGGTGGACACACACCAGCCTCACCCCACACCAGCCCTGCTCTAAAGCCGTAGAGACACCACAACCTGGGAACTCCCAGAGCTTTAGTTCTACTTTTTTATCAGCTCTAGGAGGAATTATTTTTCCTACAAACCTTGTCCCTGCCTGTCCATCAGCTGGGTGGAAGAGCCCTGGGTATCTGTGATGGATGGAAACACAGACTCATGGAAACACTGAGGTTCTGTGGTTTGTTCCAGTGCCCATTCTCCCATCCCTGAGCTCCCCAGCTCCCTGTGCCCCATCCCAGTGGGTGTTGGGTCAGGTCACCCACCTGGAGAGCTGGGAGCAGGCGGCAGCAGCTCTCCCAGATGGTTTTGTGGTCCTGGGCACTGTTCTCCTCGCTCCAGTTTCCATGCTGGTAAATCCCTCCCAGGACCGTGAACTCGCTCCTGCACCCAAAGGACACACACAGGGTGAGTGTCTCCAGCTGTCCCTTGTAGGGTCATCTCATGGAGGGACTCTGTGTGTGTGTGGTGTTGGATCCTGATACATTCTGAGCCTGCAACATATTCCTGCTGGAGAAACTTCCACATGGAGCAGGTGGAGAGTGGTGCCTGCTCAGCTCAGGAGCAAGTCACTCATTAAATCCTATCAGCACCCAAAAGGCCCTTCCTTGTCTGGGCAAACCAGGCAGATAATTCCATCCTTATCAAACAGGTCTGCTCCTGCCTGCCTGGGGAAGAGCTGGAAGGAACGGGATGCCTCTGGAGGGAAGCACAGAGAAGCAGACTGGTGCTGCTGCTGCCCAAAACTCCCCTGGATTAGCAGAGGAAAAGAGGCAGATTAAGGCTGGGGAGAGGTGGGGAGTTCTGTGCTGGCTGGACCCTTCCAAAACCTTGTGTGATCCCTGGGAAGCACAAAAAAAAAGGGCTGGGGCATGTGGAAAGAATCCTCTCAGGACTAAGCTTTCCAGCAGGGAAGAGGATCTGTCTTCTTTAGGGATCAGCCTGGTGCTGCTCTGAGAGCTTGAGCTAAAACAAACACAGGGAGAGGAATTTGTTTGAGACTGTAATCAGAAATCACTCAGAATATGATGCTTGGGGGCTGTGAGCAAGCAAAGCTCCATTTACAACCTGGCTTATTGCCTAATCCTGGAATACTGGGACAATAGGAAGTGCCAGAGATGCAGCTTTGGAGTTCCAGCTTAAAAAACCCTTCTCCATTGCCAGAGTGGGGTCTCTGCCTGCCCTCAGGAGGAAGCAGAGCTGGGATGAACAGCAGATGTGTTTATTTATCCTGCAGTGCAGCTCCCTGGGCACAGCAAATGCTGCTGCCTCAAATAGATCCCAACTTCCCTGAGCAAGCTGCTGGTGGGAAGCAGGTGGGAAGTGCAGGAAAAGTGCTGGAAGCTGGGCTCTGCCTGGCCACAGCCACTCTCTGAGCTCTGGACATGGTGCTTTTGGCACCAGGATCTCATTTCAGCCCTAGGGGGACATAGACATAAGGTTTTCCCCCCGGATTCCTCCACAGTCTGGCAGGGAGGTGGCAGGGAGCCCTGGAGACTAAGGGGAGACTTATCCCAATCCATAACTTCCCCAAGAGGGGCAGCTCCAATCTCTGCTCTCTGTGACCAGTGACAGGACCAGAGGGAAGGGCTGGAGCTGTGTCAGGGGAGGTTTAGGTTGGATCTCAGGAGAAGGTTCTTCCCCCAGAGGGTGGTTGGGCACTGAACAGGCTCCCCCAGGGCAGTGGTCACGGCCCCAAGGCTGCCAGAGCTCAAGGAGCTTTTGGACAACACTCACAGGGACAGGGTGGGATTGTTGGGGTGTCCTCAGCAGGGCCAGGAATTGGACTGGATGATCCCTGTGGTCCCTTCCCACTCAGGATATTCCATGATCCAGTGGGATTTCCCCAAGCTCACCAAGAGCTCGGGCACAGCTCAGAGGCCAGTGAGGGGAAGGATGAGATTTCCAGGGGAGGTTTTATTAAAGTAAAAGGATTCCCGCCCTGGTTTTATGGGAGCAGGGATCAGCAGTGCCTTCCAACATCATTGATAAAAGAGATTGGTACAAATGCAAAAACAAAAGGCCTCCCCCAAAATATCCACTACACTATCAGTGTTTGCCCCTATTGAGGACCTGGTCAGGACTGACTTTTTGCTTTGGTGGGATTTGCTCCTTGGAAAAGGATGGGACATTGAAGTCCTGAGGCTCTGGGAGCTTCCTCACTTTGCTGCCCACGTCCTTCTGCTCCCCTCCCACACAGCCAGGAAAAGCACCAGCAGGCCAGGTGTGACTCCAGGCCCTGGCAGGTGCCAGCAGGAGCCACATCCGAGCCAGGACTCTGGGGACACTGACCAGGACCAGCCAGAATGTCACCAGGACCAGCCAGACCCTCCTGGGCCGCTGTCACCTACCCTGGGATGATGTAGGGAGACTTGTAGATCCCAGACTTCACGTCATGAGTGATGATGAAATGCTTCACCCAGGGGGCCAGGACCTGGCAGACCAGGGGAGAGGGTCAGGGGGAGATGGAGAGTGGGGTGCCAGGCTCGGGGGGTAGCAGGAGGGACACCAGGGGCCAGATGTGGGACCCTCTGCTCAAGCTTTCTGTTCCCTGAGAAGACAGGTGGATGGGAATGCAGGTAGGGAAGAGGAGGAGCTTCCTACTGGCATGAGCCTGTTTGCCCAAATAATCATCCTCTACTCCCAAGGATTTTATGTCGTTTTATTATTAATAGCACTATGCTTTTGACCTCCCCCCACGCTCACCCAACAGAGAAACAGGCTGGAGATTGAGGGTTTTCCCACAACTGAACCAGGAATGGGATCCAGGTGGGTTTCACATGACCAGTGTTTGCTGGGAATCAGGACCTGATCCCAGTGTAGATCCAGCCTACAAGCCCATGGTTTGCCCCAGAGGACACAGGTTTTCCTCACGGTAAGAAGTGGGTTTTTGGGAAGCCCCAAGCCCTACACCCACCTCACCTTTATGATCTGGCCCCGGCCGGGCTGGAGCTCTGGGTCCGGCTGCAGCTCCCCCGAGCGCATCCCAGAGCAGTTTATCACCACATCCACACCCTGGGAGAACAGCTGGGGAGAGATGGACATGGGTGGGGAGCAGCACATGGACACAGCTGGGAGCAGCACACAGGGTGCTGCCCTCAGGGCACAACAGTCCTGCTCCAAAAGGAGCTCAGTCCAGCGTCTGGTAATGGATAAACCATAAGGGCTGGATCCAGGACACAGCTTCCCCACCACAGCTCCTGCTGAGACCCCATGTGTGCTGAAAGCCATTCCAGGGAAAGCTGCCAATCCATGCTGGACTAATGCTTTACCCATACCCTCTCAGCCACCTCTTGATGCCCAAGCCCCTTTATCCTTCCTGATAGAACACATTTCCTAGGTCTTGGCACAGCCTTGCCCCTGGCCCCTGGCCCGTCACTGACACCAAGGACATCCTGGAGCAGGACATGCCTGCTGGACGATGCTTCCCCACACTGAGACAGGGCTGTGCCCCCTGCCCTGCCTCCACATCCCCACCCACCTCCTGGAAAGACTCAACCTTCTTATGGAAAAACTTCACTCCTCTCTGTGTCAGCCTGGGAAGAACAAATTCATTTGTTACTGGCAAATTAAAAGCAAATGTATCATTCAGTGCCAGGGCACCCACTTGGCATTAGAATTACAGGAATGAAATCAAGCCCAAATATTCTCATAGCCAAAAGCTCTTGGATGCAGCTCCAAGCATCCCATTACTTTCATTTTTCTCATGCAAAAATACACCCCTGGGATCATTATTAAAGTGGGGAGGGTGTTACCCCACTGGGGCAATGAGTAGGAATCCACACTCACCTGTTGGTGAGCCAGGGCAGGTAACTCCTGCCCTCCAGCATCAGCGCCGTGTTGAACCAGCCATAGCTGAAAACAGAAGAGAGGAGGTGTGAGGACCTGCAGCACCTTCACAGGAGCCTCCTGCTCCGGTGCTCCCAACAGCCACTTGGATCTGGGGCCCCAATTCCCCCTGAGACCCCAATTTCCCCTTGCACAACAAGTGCATGAATTTCCCCCACTCCTCCACCCCATTTACAGCATAAAACACCTTATACTGATTTTTATTTTGACACTATCTGAGGAGGTAAGAAAGGAGCTGGAATGGTTTCCATGCTGGGCTGCTGCTTTTTTTGGCCATTTGAGGTGTTTCCTACTTATTTGAAGGAAGCAGCTGTAGGAAAGCGAGGACACTTCTGCACCAGCAGTTTCTTGTCCCCACTGCCCCATGCCAGGGAGGTGTCCAGCCACATCTGCCCTGCCTGAGTCTCCAGAGAACAGACTGAAAAATACCTGTAACCAGGGAAGAGTTCGAGTTCTTTTGGTGTCAAGTTCCTGAATCCCAGGACAATGTTCTTCCAAGAGGGGTCCTACAGTAGGGAAAAGCTCTGATATCATTAGTGAACCTGGATCACCACGTCAGCATGAGACAGAAGGGGGGGAAAAGGGACACAGGGTATCCCAGAGGGACACAGATGGGAGGGCAGCTGCCAACCAGGGCTGGAGAGGCTCTGCTGCTCCCTCGGCCCTTCCTCACACCGGGATGGCACAGAAAACATCGTGTCCCGGGCACTGCCACAAAGCAAACTTGGAAGGATTCAGGAGCGTTGGCTGAGAAGAGGCACAGCCCTGCCCGCCCTCGGGGAGGAGCTGGAGCCTTTCCCAGCCCTGTTGGATCTTGCTCCTTACCGGCACCGGCTCAGTGAACAGGTTGTAGCCAGAAAGCAAGAAAAGTCCCATTTCCTGGGCTGCTGGGGAGTGCAGGTGCCCGAGGAGGTAATCGAACGTCTCTTTATTCCAGAGCCTGCGATGAGAACAGGGGAGTGATGGCTCTGCCAGCCCCACGGAGCTGTGCCCGGGCACGCCTGGGAGGACACAACTCCAGCCTCCTCCTCCTCCTCCTCCTCCTGTCCCTCACGTCTCCTGCAGGTTGCCGAGGTCGCTCAGGTAGGGCTGCCACAGCCCGGCCGCGCCGTCGCTGGTGGTGTGGGGGGTGAAGCAGTCGGCGTAGATCTCCAGCTCCAGGGAGGGCACCAGCCCGTGGAACTGCTCGTGGATGCACAGGGCGCTGGAGAGCCCGATGACCCCGGCCCCGATGACGGCCACGCGCATGGCTCCGGCTCCCTGAGGGACAGAGGCTGCTGGACCAGCTGGGGCTGCCCAGGAGGGAGAGAAGCAGCTCCCCGGGACCCCACCCGGCCTCGGCTCCACCGCCTGAGCAGTGGGGAAGGGCTGAGGTCACAGACTCACAGAATGTGCTGAGTTGGAAGGGACCCACGAGAATCAACCAGTCCAACCCTTAGCCCTGCACAGGACCATCCTCAAGAGTCACACCGTGGTCCTCATGGTGCACCTCTGTGCGTTCCTTGTAAAGGCTCACAGGTCCTCCTCCACCCCTGCCTGTGCTGACCAGGCACAGGAATCAATCATGGATGAGGGGGTATAGTTCCCCATGGGGACTGGGGAATGTCTCTCCATCCCTGGCTCTACCAGTGGCTCAGCTGCCCATGGCCACATTCCTCACCTGGCAGAAAGAGCTCCAGGTGCTTCCTGCCCTATGGCACCTCGGGACAGAGCAGCACAGCCCTCAGCATCCTCCTCTTCCTCCCACCAGCCAGGGAGAGGTGGGAGCACCCACCACTCACACTGTCTGCCATGGGATGGTGTGAGCCCTCCATTCCCATCGACCCAGTCCTGCTCTGGGCAGCTCCCAATCCTTCCCAGCCCTGGGCACAGGCTGGAGGCAAGAGGTGGGCATGGATAAAAGCCATAGGAAGCACTGGATGTTTTCCAGGGAGTAATGCCAGGTGTGATAAGTGCAAGGTTGGATCCTCACACCGCTGTCACCACTGAGGCTGCACGAGGGTGGCTGTGCCACCACCCCAAACCCTTCCTGGCATGGCTGAAAGAACTGCTGGGAAATTGCAGCTGCAAAGAGGGTCTGCAGCCTCCTCAGTCCCCTGATTCCCTCTCAGCAGAGCTTTTCTGCCTTGGAAAAGCCCTGTGGTCACTGCCTGGGCAGGGAGTGGACAGGGACCGCTTTGGGGAAGGGCTGGGTCAGATCCCACAGCATGGGCAGGGGAGGATGTGCCGGCTGCACCCCAGGCCTGGTTCTGGGAGTGGGAATAAACTCCAGCCCACAATTTTATTTGGACAAGGTGAAGCGCAGCATCTCTGCTGGAAAGGCTGCCCACAGCAGGACTGACATTTGCTGGGATGGAGGGATGAGTCACCGGAACGGCGGCGCTGCGGGAGCTGCTTCCCATCTGCCGTGGTGTTACAACCCCCGGGAACCAAAACCCACGGAACTGGGGTCACCTCCCCCACCTGCAGCCATGGGGACTCTCCCCCACTGCCCCCACAGCTCCAGCCGAGGAGGATCCGCCTCACTGGCCAAAAACCAACAGGAATACAGGTTTTGCACCAGTTTACCTGGGGAGTGGGGGGGTCCTCAGAGGAGTCACTGCGAGATTCAGAGGCTTCCACAGAGTTCAGAGTGGCTCATTTACAGTCCAGCAAGGCAAAGTCTAAGTGCCCAGAGCAGCAGGGCCAAAGTCTGCTCCAGCCCAGGGGAGGTGGACTTCCCACGTGCTACTGGCAGCCGGCCCCAGAGCAATGGGAAACGGGGTCACCACCACGGGTGGCAGAACAACATCCCTGACACTGGTCACCATGGTGACCGCTGGATGGGGACACCAGCATTGCCTTAGTGGGCACGATCCTGGAGGTCTTTTCCAACCACAGTGATTCAATGACTTCCCAGCCTCTGCATTCACAGAATCACTAAGGCTGGGAAAGACCTCCGAGATTGTCGAGTTGAACCTTTGACCAATCACCAGGTCGTCAATCAAAGTGCTAAGTCCAGTTGTTCCTTGAACACAAGATTCCTGCAGGATCTGGGAAAATTGGGTGCTTCAGGCTCAATTTTTGGGTAGACAGAGGAAATTGAGATTATTCAGCCTGGAGAAGAGAAGGTGCTGGGGTGACCTAGTTGCAGCCTTTCAAGTACCTGATGGGGGTCGAAAAGAAACGTGGAGAGAGACTGTTTACAAGGGCCTGGAGTGCCAGGACAAGGGGGAATGGCTTCCTACTGCCAGAGGGCAGGGTTAGGTGGGATACGGGGAATAAATTCTCCGCTGTGAGGGTGGTGAGGCCCTGGCACAGGTTGCCCAGAGAAGCTGTGGCTGCCCCATCCCTGCAAGTGTCCGAGGCCAGGTTGGACGGGGCTTGGAGCAAGCTGGTTTACTGGAAGGTGTCCCTGCCCGTGGCAGGGTTGGAACGGGACGGTGGGGTGGGATGGGGCGGGATTTGGGGTGGGACGGGGCAGGACCAAGCCCCGCCACTCTGGAGGCCCCCCGCCCACAGCAAGCCCCGCCGGCCCGCCCCTTCCCGGCGAGCGGCCGAGCCGGGGCCGGGGCCGGTGCCGCAGCCATGGCGCTGGTTCCCTGCAGCGCTCGCCCACCCCCCAGCGCTGCCTCCTCCGCCAGCACCAGCGAGGTGAGCTGCGAGGGACGGGGCGGGACGGGCGGGCAGGGAAGGGAAGGGGACAGGGGCCCTGCCGGCCGCGCGGGGGATGGGGAGCGGGGAGGGGGCGGGTGAGGCGCCCGCGCAGGGACAGGCCCCTCGTGGCCCGAAGCTCCCCTGGTTCCGTCCCTTCACAGACCCGGGTCCTCATGGCCTCCCCCAGGCCCTGGCTTCGGCCCCTCGCAGACTCAGGTCCCTCCTGGTCCCGCCTCGCGGCTCTGGCCCTTCACAGCTCCTGGTTCCGTCCCCCTCCCAGCCACCCCATGTTCCCCAGGCCCTGGCTCCGTCCTCAAAGGCCCAGTTCCCATGTCCCTCATGGCCCAGCCCCACCACCCTGGCCCCTCAGACTCTCCAGCCCCTGGTTTCATCCCCCCTGGCCCCCCATAGCCACTCACCCCCTGCCTTCATCCCCTCGCAGTCCCCATGGCCTGACTCCCCATAGTCACCTGGCCCCTACTTGCCCTCCACAGTCCCCCCAACCCTCCCATATCCCCCATTCCCTTCACAGGGAGGCCCTGGTCCCTCATGGCCCCCAGCCCTGCAGCCTCCTGGCCCTTCATGGCCACTTGCCCCGTCTTCATCCCTTGCAGTCCCCATGGCCTGACTTCCCAGAGCCTCCTGGCCCCAGTTCAGCCCTCACAGCCCTCCCCAGTCCCTCACTCCTTCCCCCTCATGGCTTCCAGCCCTATGGCCCCCTGCCCCCCCATAGCCACTTACCCCTTGTCTTCACCCCCTCCCAGCCCTGACCCTTGCAGCCTTCTGACCCCCTACAGCTCCCTGACCCTCCTGGCCCCAGCTCAGCCCCTCACAGCACCCCAGCCACCCCAGCCCCTTCCCCTCACAGCCCCCAGTGCTGCCCAGCCCCAGCCCTGTGATGCTGCCAGGCTGCCAGGCTGAACCAGGTCCCACGGTTCCCCTCACTGCACACAGCCCCTGGTCCCCATGTCTCCCACTCCAGCCCTCACCCAGCATTTGCTTGTGCTCCCTAACCCCTTGGGCAGCCTGTTTGACCCTTCTCTTGCCAGGTAAATCCCTGGGCAGTGTGCTGGGCCTGTCTCCATGGAGCAGCTGTGCTTGCTGACCCCAGACCTTCTCCCTCCTTGACATCCCAGAGCTGCCACCAACTCCTACCCAGGCGTGCTCTGCTTTCCCCCTCTGTCCCTGTGCTGTCATGGCACTGCCTTTCCCCCCTCCTGCTGCAGCTCCTGCCCCCCAGAGAGCTTAGCTCTTCCCAGAGGTGGCTGTGGTCCGTTCCCTGGGAGCAGCTTCCATCCTGCTCCACCCTGGGAGTAGCTCCTGTCGTGCTGCACCCCATACCTGTGTGACATCCCTGATTGCTGCCACTCCTCGCTGTGGCATGGCCTGCACTGTGCTGCTGCCCTGTCCTTGCCCCAGCTCTGCTGCTCCAGGGCCTGTACCTGACACTTACCCTGGTGCCCTGTGGTGCCATGTCCCGTGCATCCCTGTCCTGCCTGCCTGGCACCCTGCATGTCCTACCTCTGCTGCACACCCCCTCCACTCCTGTATCCCAGAAATGCCCTCTCCTGCCTCTGCCTGGCCTTGGGCTTCTGCTTCCATCCCTGCAGCTCCTACATGCTATCCAAGCACAGCTGCACCTCCAGTTTATCTTTCTTTCTTGCATTTTTTCCTCCTAATCCATCTCTTGTGACCCTCAAAGATAGGCCTGGTGTTTGTCTGCACACCCTTCCCGTGCATCCCTCTCCCCTACACCTCTTTCCTTTGGTGCTTGCTGCCCTTGGCTCCGCTCTGTCCCCACTCCTGCCAGGTAAACAATCCTATTTGTCACCTGTCAGGTCCCTGTGACTCCCCCGATTAGCTGGTCTGAGGGGGGAGCGGGAGGGGGGCAGTGCCACAAGGCTCCCGGGTTCTCCCTCACCCCGGGGGCTGCGGGGGCTCCCTGGCTGCAGGAACCCAGTTTGGGCCACACCGTGTTCATTGAGAAACTTGGAGACAGGACATGTGCTTTCCTAAGGAGTTCTCAGAAGGAATTTTGTTGGGTTCTGGTTTAGACAGAGCCTACTGACAAGGCCTACTGACCACCCAATCTATGGAGAGGAAAATGAGCCATAACCCTGTTGCAGGCAGTGGAATTAGTCTGGATTTGACTGGAGCAGGTGGAAGAGGAGTCAAAGTAGACCTTGCCATGTACATCTGTGTTGGGCATTGCTTGGTGTGGGAGCTGCTGGTGGTGATTCTTCTTTCCATACAATTCTCCCTTTTCCTCCCAAAAATGCTGCCCCAAACTTGCCTCCATGTGTTGTCCATGGCAGGGCTCTTCTGCCCACAGCACCCACAGCTCAGGTGTGCTGTGATGACTCCCAGAAGAAGACATCCACTCCTGTTGGAATGGCTCCTTCTGGCTTGAAATACCATAAAACCAGAAATGAGCTTTTTCCAGATTCAGCGGGTTGTTTTTACACAGTTAATTTCAAAGAAAAATCCCATCCAAAAGTGCCAGCGTGATCCCATGCAAGGATCTTTCTTGCATGGGAAACCAGGTCTCCTTGGGACTTTTAGCCTACTCAATAATTACTAGAAGGTATTTTTAATGGAAAATGATGACCATACATCTTTGCTAATTGTGACTGTGCTGCTGGGCCTCTTCTAACTCATGAGCCCCAAGGAATTTATAAAATGGATGCTGCTGCCTGCACAAGGTTTGCTGCTGTGTTAACATAGCAAACCATAAATTCTTGGGAGAGGGGGGTTCATACACACTTGGGAACTTGCACATGCTGGTGCATCTCCCCTCCACACATATCCCGTTCCCTGCCACGTCCTTCAGCCTGACCCAGTCCCCAGGGAGGATGTGGATGTGTCTGGTGGGGGTCTGCTCGTGGTGTCTGTGCCGTGGTGGGATCAGCTGTGGGTCCACAGCATCACCGTGGTAGGTGGTGCACCCCAAAACCTGCCTGCTCAGAGGGATGCTCTGAGCAGGAGAAGGCAGGAGGGCTTGGCGTGGCAGGCTTGCTGCTGCTTTGGTTTGGTTTTACTGCAGCTTTTTAATAGAAGATACAGGGAAATTTGACTTTGAGAGCAGCTCAGCTCCTGCAGGAGAGGAGCCCACAGCAGCTCCAGGCCCAGCCCTGCTGCCGAGCCCCAGCTGACAACATCCAAGAGTTCAGTCACGTTTGTTTAAAAAGGGAAAAAGAGTTTTTCTCCCCCTCGTTGCTACGTGACAGACCCAAACAAACAGGAGGGTGGCCCTGCAAAGGCCACAAACCTGCCAGACCTTCCCAGGGCTGGGGGATCTGCCGGTGGGAGCGCTGGGACTCAGGGTTCTCTGGGGCTCTGCCTTCAGAGCCCGGCTCTGTGCTGCCACTGCTCACTGTAAACAGACTAAAAATAACCCTGGTATGCTCCTCACCCTCTGCTGGGTCAGTTGGGATGAGCCTTGTGCATCTCCCTTCCTCCAAATGGCCATATTTCCAATATCCGGCTTCTGCTGTTGCATTTGGAGGGTTTTTTCCCTCTGGCTTTACTTGGTTCTCACAGATTCTCAGCAGAGCAGCTCCTGTGCACTCTGGCCTCCCCAGTGCTAACTCGAGGAGTGGGGAGCAATCCAGGTCCTCCACACACACGAAATCTCAAGCCTGAACATTTTAAAAGGAACTGTTTGCTTATTTTGAACTTGTACAAAAGCACCTGGAAACAAATAACCCTTATGGTGACCCTTATTTGATGTGGGTTCTGAGCAGTGTTTTAGTAAATACCAGGACATTCCCTGAGTGTCAGCACTGATTCCTTCAAGGCTTGTGTCCTTCCAGCTTTATCAGGGTCTGGTGAGTTGTGAGTGTGAATGTTTTCCTGTTGCAGGACTATCTGTAAAATCCCTGCTTTGCTTTTTGGGTCCAAACCACCTCCCCAGCATAGCCCTGCCCTCCAAGGGATTGCCCCTGCCCTTTTCTCCTCTGTCTACTCACACAGGACCAAAGGAGGAGAATTATCTCAAAGGAGAATTATCTCCTTTGAGCCTGTTTCGGTTTGTTTTGGTTTTTTTTTTGGTCAACTCTGGATGCAATTAGCCCCAATTCTGTTTTCCTTTAATAAGGAATTTTGTCCAGAAGTTGCAGGGGTGGCTGGAAAGCAGGGCTGTGTGAAAATGCTTGTTTCTGGAAGCAGGCTGGAGCCACACTTCTGCTTTGGGGAGAGTAAATAGCGTGTGAGGGCCACTAATGTCACCGGAGCAGCCAGATTTGCCTCCAGGGGGACTTCCCACCAGTGCCTGGTGAAAAAGCGCCTGTTTTAATCCGTGCCTGCCACCAGAGCAGTGCGTCCCTTAGGGAGGCAGCAGACGTAGGACTTACCTGGGCAACAAGGTGGGCATCGTCCTGGCCAGCGTCCAGGCGGAGGTGGCCTTGTTGTGCTGCCGGTGTGAGCAGTGGTTGGGCTTGGTGGTGCCAGGTTGGGGTTCAGGTGCTGGAGCTGGGACAGCCCCAGCGGGGCACTTTGGGCTGTGTCCTTGTGCTGTCCCCGCACCCCCGACCCCCGGCGCTCCCTGTGCCCGGCCCGCGGTTCCCGGCGCTGCCCTCACGTGTGTGCGCGGCGGCCGCGATGTGTGTGCGCTCCGTGACCATCGTCAAACCGATCTGTGCTCCAGGCCCAGCTTGCAGGATTAGGACCTAATAGCTTTAAAATCCCCGTGAGCCCCTTTGTCACCCGGCGCCGGTGCTGATGGCATAACTAGGGAGTGTCATTTATCCCGAGCACCGGGAAGAAAAAACCCCCGGCCACCCGCACCCTGTTGTTGCAGGGATGGGTTTAAAAAGTGCGGGGGTTTTATTTGTAGTTGTAATGTGGAAACAAGCAACGTGTAACTTTCTCTGTGTCCTTCTTTTCTCCCCTCAGCTGGAGGTTGGCAGCGATGAAGAGCGTAAATTAAATGTGAGGTAAGCGGAGCTTTTGGGCTCTAAACATTGTTTCCAGTGCTGTTAATTGTCTGCCATGTATCCAAGTCCTGATCCCGCAGAGATCCCCGACCTCGAGCCTGTACCTTGCCTGCAGGGAATGGCATGGTCTGCAGAGAGCAGAGCAGTGGGCACACTCTCTCCCTTATCAGCTTTGAGATGAGCATTTAACGAGCTAAAAGCATAAAAGAGGGTCTGTGATCCTTTTTTCCTGGTGGGAGGACACTGGAAAATTGCTCGTCAGCTCTGGCCACAGCACTTAACTGTTATCGCATCTCTGGCTCTGCTGCTGCTCCCTGAGGCTCCGGGCTGGGGAGTGGAGAGCTCTGCTCATTCCTGGGCATTAACCATTGGGAATTGGACTCTTTGGGGTTGTGTAGAGCCACTTTCTTCATGTGTGGGGAGAAAAGGGCTGAGAGATCCTGCAGGAGAAGAGAAAGGCTCCTCACCGACATTGTGCGGATCTGTAGTGGTGACACAAAGGTCTTGTGGAGGGGCCCTGGCTAATGGGGCTCTGAGTAATTCTGGGGGGCTTCCACTCTAAGCCCAGCTCTTGCAGGCAGCTCTTACCCTCTAACCTGTAAACCACAGCATGGGAGAGAAGTGTAAAGATAGGCAGCAGTTCAGTTCTCTCCTCCTTGGCACTCCTTCCTGCTTTAGTTATCCTGGTTTCAGATAAAAGCAAAGCCACTCGTGCTTAGACTGTCTTTGCCCTGCAAGTGAAGTCAGAGGGCAGAAAAGCAGAGTTGCTCCCTGACAGAGCAGGAAAGTCAGACTTCTTTGCTTCTGTGTTCCGGGGTGGTTTCTCATGGCTGCAGCCCACCTGGGAAGCCTGGAATTCCATGGCTGTCCTGTCTTCACACACATGGGTTGCAGACAGAAGTATTTCATGGCTGTCTGTAATGCCATTTGAGAGCTGATTTTGTGGGGAATGGATTTTGTATCGGTTAAAGCAAAATTCAGGATTCCTGGTTTTTCTCCTTGTGCAATGCAGGGCTCCAGCAGGAATCTGCTGAAGGCACAAACAGCCATACAGCTGTAATTCTTTTAATTCTTTTGCTTTTTCCATGTTGCATTAAACAGTAACGAGTAACCAAGCAGGATGACAGCCTCTTTTTTGGGGTATCCAGTTCTGTGCTGAAAGAGGAAATGCAGCTTCATCCTCTTCATTACAAATGTTTTCAATGTCCAGACAAGTCCTTGGATTTGTGGCCACCTTTGGCCTGTCTGGCTTCTTTGCAAGTCGAGTACATGTACCCACCACCAACCAGAGTCATGGGGAGTGTAGATGTACTTAGACCAGGCTTAAAGGCTGATGGTTTTCTACTGGCTGCTGAAAAATGCTGCAGCACTGACGTTGGACACCAAGATCCCACGAGCTTCCTCTGTCCTTCAGTCTCCTGGGGCTGCTCTTCCGTATACAATTGTCAGGATAAGAATCTGGTAATTAAATAGCCAGACAGACCTCGGGAATCACATGGCTCTGGTGCAGAGCCTTTGCTGTCCTCAGGGGGAAGCGCTGCCAGGGGCTGCAGAAAATGTGTGGACACACTGTAGATGATAAATTAAGCTCCTCATAGTTTGGTGAGTCGATCCTGTCCCCTTCCCACCGGCAGCTGCTCCGGATCAATCTGTGGAGACTCTGTCCATGCCCATGGGGTGGCAGAATTGTTCAACTTCATTGTGCTGCTGCTCTGAAAAAAAAACCCTGCAGGAACGGGCTGTGATGGTGTTTGTGAATCTAAATCCTGCTCTAGCCTTGGTGCAGACAGAGGTGACAGCTGGGCTTTGTCACACGTGCTCCGAGCACAGGGGTTGGCAGCTCCTGGCTCTGAGACCTCGGAGATCCTTAGGGTTAGGAAAAGGAAGGATTGTTGGAAACATGTCCCCATCATGCTGCCGGCTCAAGCTGAGTTTCACCGGTGCAGGGTGGCAGTGCTGTTACACAGTTATGACATAATTTGCTCATCTGCCTGTTGAACAAGGTTATTTTCATGCATTCCAAAAAATTCCAGGATTTTTATTCAAGATTGCATGGTTGGATCTGGTTCCATGAGCAAACTGATTGTTCTCTTGGTGGAACAGGGCTGTATCGTGGGTTTGTACCCAGCCACCTCTTACTGCTCCGTGGCCATCCTTCCTTATTGTTTCTGTCATTCCAAAATACTTTTCTTCCTGTTTTCTCCCTGGAACAGCTTCTACCCTAACACAGGCTGAGGGACACGTTCCAGGTTCAGCTTTGCTTTCAAACATTGTTGCTGTCTGAGTTTTCTTAGCATTAAGTTACTTTTAAGTCTTCTTTTTCTTCCTTTCCAAAAATTTTTGTGGAAGCATCTACCAGGTACCGTCCACACTATTCCCAGCAGACAGCCAGGAGTCTGTGTTGTTCCCCACAGGTAAAGATTCACATCAGAAGAAAATGTAAGAGCCCAGAGTGAGATCTAAAAGCCCCATCGGGTTCGGTGCAGATCTGTGTCTGCTCAAACCTCCCTTCTGGGATGCCCATCGGTGGGATCCCTTTTTTCCCCTAAAGATGCAGTGCACCCACAGCTCACCTGGATCATAATACAACTGCAGGCAGGGTTAGGCCAAGCCCATGGGAGGATGTGTTGACCCAGAGTTAAGCCCAACCTTAAGTTCTCCAAGATGAGGGTCGGCCGAGCTCCACATGAGCCTCATGCGCGCGGTGCCTGCGGCCTTATGGCAGCACCACGTCCTGCTCCTCTGGCTCTGAGCAACCCCAGAGGATGGTGTGGAGCAAGGGGAAGCAGAGCAGAGCTGAACTGAGCTCTTCGCT
Source organism: Manacus vitellinus (assembly GCF_001715985.3). Classification (NCBI taxonomy): domain Eukaryota; kingdom Metazoa; phylum Chordata; class Aves; order Passeriformes; family Pipridae; genus Manacus; species Manacus vitellinus. The sequence goes on from NW_021940379.1 coordinate 2,046,681, forward strand.
GGCAGGGGGGGATGTGCAGTTTTTCCTGCACTGCTTTTTGGTGCAGCCCAGCGGCTTCTCACCCTTGGGCAGGGGTTGGCTCTGTCGCACCAACCCAAAGGAGACGTTGCACAAACCCAGTCAGTTGTGAGTGTTGACTGGTTCTCAGATGTGGTTGGCAAACACAGCAAGATAATCACTGGTTTTAATTACAAACATAAATAAGTTTGTTTAGCCAGTCGTTCTGTAATCTTTGCCATTGTTGGCTTTACAATCACAGCCTGGTGAGTGTTTTCGGGCACCTTCCACAGGGAGATAGAGGTTGAACTGCTGCAGAAGGGCCTGGAAGTTGGTTATCTCCAGCCTCTGATCGAGCCTGAAGATGGTTATGGAAAGAACTGTTCCTGTTTGGCACCACCGAACCAAATTTTAGGAGTTGGCAAGAGCAGCTGTGGGAGGTAGAGGTTTTCAGGTTGGGCTCATGTACATTTGCAGATCAGTGATTAACAGGAGGAGTCGTTGCTGCAGACAGTCTTTGCAGAGCATCATCAAGTTTAGATTGGATATTAGGGAAAATTCCTTCATGGAAAGGGTTGTCCAGCCTTGGCACAGGCTGCCCAGGGCAGTGGTGGAGTCACCACCCCTGCAGGGATTTAAAAATTGCATGAATATGGCACTTGGGGACATAGGTTAGTGGTAGCCTTGGTAGTGCTGGGGAAAGAGTAGGACTCGATCTTAGAGGTCTTTTCCAACCTAAATGATTCCGTGATCATCCCTCTGGCACACACCAGAGGATGCCATTATATAATAGTGTATATCATATATGTATATTATATATATATGTTTAGTTCTATTTTATATACATGATATTTTAATGCACAAAAAATTATTTATTAACATCTTGATCCTTAACCTTTTTATGGATTTAGGAGCACGTTTTGCTGGAGGCAGCACTGAGGGAAGGGCTTGTCCCCACAGCGTGGGCTGGCCGTGGCTGTGTGCCGGGCAGGCGCTCGGGGCTGGGGGAGCACTGGGACAGCTGTGTGAGGGTTTATTTGTGGGGACAGCAGCTCGTGACACCCTTGACAAGTCCTGTCACAGACTGGTTGTGTCCCAGTGAGCTGGTGGAGATCTCGGGGCAGAAGTTGCTGACTTCATGAACTGTTCAAAACAGGATGCTGAATCACATCCTGGCCCCGCGGCCGCATCCTGCCTTAGCGTGCTCCCTACAATGGGAGCAAATCTACAGGCTCCCGACCCTCGGGAGCTCTCTGGCCCCGGGGGTGTGGCCTGGGAGGCGACTGAGGTGTAATTAGGCCTTGCCATTTTGTGTTGGAAGGTGTGGGGAGGGTCAAACACCGTGGAGCCCAGGAAACTGCGCTTACTTGGCGCTTAGTTAAGATCGGGCCTTTCCAGGAAACTGTTGCTGACTTGCAGTTGAGCAACACAAGGAGTTTACTTGGATGTAGGTAGAGGAACAGCAGGAGAGCTGCCAGTTTGAAGATGTGATGATCAGACCCTTTTTGGAATTGTATCTACATCTTTTTTGTTTTTCCTTTTTTTATTCCGTGAAACCTCAGCAGTTTGGCAGAACCCAAACCAACTGGCCCTGTTATCAGAGGTGCTGGCTGTGCACTGAACATTTGTTTCTGTAAAAGGCCAGTGTGGTCACTGTTTATTTAGGTGTTAGAGCTGGGTCAGAACAATATTTTGGTTCCAAATGCCTCTTGATTTTAAATATCTTAATCTTTGATAATCGTCTGCCAAAATCTGTGAGTCAGGGATTTCTCATGCAAATCAGAGCTGTGGTCTGCCTGGCAAGTGGTGCTAAGATGTTTTTGGACAGTGTGCAATGGATAGAATACCTTCTTAGGCCTGGCTTTACTTCTAATGAAAAGTGTTGAGTTTATTTCCCAAGAGTGCTGAGTTTATTTCCCAAACATTTACACATCCCTTTGCAGCATTTAAATCCCTGATGCAGAATTGCTTTGCCACTGCACAAATCAAGAAGCAAAATAAGCCAAAAATAGGCCCAGATTCAAATGGATTAGGGTGCACACTGCATCCATTAGTTGTTCAGGTTTATTTGGGATCAGGACTCTCCTCTGTAGAACTTCCCTCTGAAAATTTTAGCTTCCTGAAGGAATCCTGCTGCAAGAACCGCTGGTGAAGGCAGCTGGGCAGGAAACCTCTGGGGCTTCACATCACAGATCAAGTCAGCCAGAAATGCAGGGAACGGGACAAAATGTGCCTTTCAGATTTCCCAAGAAGCTGCCAGGAACCTTGTTTGCCCTGACTGCCATCCAAATGGTCACATCCAACACTCATATCCCAGCGGAGAGCACTGCCCATGAGTGGGTATCTCCCTCCCAGCCCTGCAAAACCTTTTGGATTCCAGCTGTCTGCTTCCCTCTGCATTCTCCTTGTAAAAGATGGGTTTGGAGTGGATGGAAGAGTGATCCTGAGGTCTTTACCAACACATTTTTGCCAGGAGCTTTGCCCCTGCCTGGCAGTCTCCTGATTTTTGAGGTGCTGGCTGCGTTCCCCCAGGCTGTGGTCTAGTTAAGCCCTTGGGGAGGTGTCAGGGTTGAGTCAGAACTTTTCTTGCTCTGCTTTTACCCCGTGTGATCCCTCTGGATTTAGTTTATTTTATTTTTCCATGTTACCAGTGTGTCAAGTACTCCCTGCTCTGGGCTACCTTTTTTGGAGTCCTCCTGAAGCCCGGCAGCTGAGCTGTTTTTTGGGTTGCTGTGCCACCAGGGCTCTCAGCCGTGCTTCCGATGCCATTGTCTGTGTCCTGGCTGCCCTTCGCTCACACTGCCTGGAAGCTGCTTTCTTAATCCTTCAAACTGTTATTCACCTTCCTTTTCTTTCCCAGTGGCACCGCTGGAGAGTTTCCACTTGTTTCCCTGGGCTGTCTCTGGGAGACACTGTTGAGTGGGTGCAGTGGGGTGACTTAAGGAAATAGTTGGAAGGATTAAAACAATGAGCTGACAGGAGGAATGCAGGAGGATGGGGGGTGTGCCTGGCTCCTGGGGAGGAGGGGGGGGGCAGGATTGGCTCCTGCCTGAGAGCTCTGTCTCTCTGTGGGGCATCATCCCACCTCTCCTCCAGCTTGGACATGGCTCTGGGACAACTCCAGGGCTTGCGGGCTCTCTCCTCTCTATCTGTGGAACAGCTATGGCATTGACTTGGCAACAACATCCAAAAAAGTGACCTGTAGGGAAACACAGGGTGTCCTTTGGTGTGAGGGCAGAAGGGAGCCAGTGTTTTGGGAATAGCTGGCTTCCCTCAGACCACCAGGATGCTGCACAGCTGAGGGTGCATGGGAAAATCCATGTTGTTGCAGATGCTGGAATGTCTGCATGTGCCTCTTGCTCTTTCCCTGTGCCAGCTGCCACCTTCCATAATAGCCTTTTCCTTTGAATCCATGTGTCCAGGCAAGCAGGAGCTGTTCCATGGAGCTGTGTGGAGCAGCACTGCTCAGCTCCCACTGTGGGGTAGGTGGCCCTGGGCTGGCACAGCGGGATGGGGACAGTCCTGGGTGAACTCCAGGCACACAGGGGCTGGGCAGCTCCATAGGGTTCATACTCCTAAAGAGGGAGAGGAAGGTTTCTTCCCAACAGCTCATGCAGGGAAAGGATCTGGCCCAGCCAGTGGCTGTCACAAAACTGCCATCGTGTTTCAGTGGGAATGTCAGAAATGCTCCTCGGAGTTCCAAGCCCATCATGTCACTGAGTTGATGCTGGGATCAGCCTCGTGCCTTTTTGAACCCTGCGATTAATGGGATGAGCAGAAAGGATTTCTTTTTCCTTGTGAAACAATCTCTTATTTTATTTGGCTTTTCCCCATCCAAGTACTAGGGATTCCTAGAATTTTCTCATTCCTGGCCGTTTGGGAGCAGTTCTGATAACTTACTCTGCGCAAGTCTGCTGGAATGGGGGATGATCCTGATGATTTGTTTGCTTCCCTCTTCCTGCCCTGTCTCTTGGAGGTTTATCCCAGCTGTTGCAGCATTGCCTGCAGGCTCAGCCTGGGTCATGGGGTACCCTCAGCATGGGGCACACATGGCTGAGCCAGTTTGGCCAGTGACTGCTCCATCCTGATGCATCCCAGGAGTGGCTGGAGGCACATCAGCAGCAGTCTGTTTGTGTTGGGAAATTGGCTTCTGTGGGCTTCATGATTGATTTCATTTTTCCCTTTCTCCCCTTTGTGCCAGAGGAGTGTTTGTGTGTGAATGGCCTGCAGTGTCTCCAGCCCCTCTCGCATTCCTGTCCTGGGATGTGGCCCATGACTCCGAGCCAACAATGTGTGCTCAGACCCCCCTTTGGTCACTGCACTGCTGAGAGCAGCAAAACCTGATGGGTTTTCCTGCCTGCCCAACCATCTCCTTCCTTGAAAATCAATGGAAAGATGTTTGTCCCTGTAGGGAGCTGTTTCAAACCCCCCCTCAGCTGGGGCTGCTGCCTGGCCCCCTCGCAGGCAACTCATTGCCCTGGCATGATGTCCAAGGAAGGGGAGATGTTCTCCTTGTGAACATCAGACCTGCAGCTCACATTTTGGGTTTCTGGAGATGACTTGTCTTTGGCTCAGGAAAACTGGGAATGATGACTTTGGGGATGAAAGGAGCTTTCAAAAGACAAACATTTCCTAAAGCTGCATCTCAATCCAAGTGATGCTGCAGAGATTTCAGCAGAGGTAAAGCACCTCAATCCAAGTGATCCCAGCAGCTCTCAGCAACCTTCCAAGGTATGTTGGGCACCCACAGTCCTGATCCTAGGTGAGTTTGTCAGCATATCACAAATTCTACACATGTGCAATAAGACTGTTGTAAAACATCACTGCACATGTTGGAACTGGGCTTTCCAGGTGCTGCTCATCCCTGCTGGCAGCCGGCTCCGTGTCAAGTTGAGCAGGGATGGTTATGGAGATACTCCAGCTGTGTTTGTCAAGGTGATTCCTCTGTGTGTCATTTAACCTTTCTGTGGCTCTGGGCTCTGTATGTCTGGTGTGACAAGGAGCAAAGGCCACTTGGACACACAAAGTCCTTCATTAACAGCCGGAGAAGGGACTCGCTGGTGCCACCGTAGCCCCCAGGGCTGTTCTGGGGCCTGCAGGACTGAGTAGCTTTGAAGTGCCTTTTCCCTGGCGCTGTTTGTGTTGCTCAGGCCCCTTCCAAAGGCCCCTCTCCTGGTCAGGAAGTGTTATCTGATGTGCAGCCTGGCTGCTTCCACTGTTGGCTTGCCTTGGGAAGCGGGAGCTGTGCAGCTGCTCCCAACTCTTCCTGCTATTCCTTTCCCTATATCTTCCTTTCTGTTTGATGTGCTCCCAGCTTGTTTTGTGTGACTTTCGGTGATCCCAGTTCCCTCTGCTCCCTGCAGCAGTGCCCTGCCTAAAATCCACCTCTGGAACACTGAGAGGTCTGGCCAGGTTGGGAGCATCCGAGGGGGCTTGGCCCCTCACCAGGGCTGTGGTTTGTGTCCTTGTTTGGTTTCCTTGAGGTGGCCAGGCTTGTTCCAGACTGAGCAGCAAATGGGAGAAGAAAAGGGGAAAAAAATCAGTTCTTTTCCTGCTTATCAACAGGGCTGTGGAAAAGGGAAGTGTGTTTCATTCTGTGGTGCTCAGGAGGCCTGTTTTTCCCTCACCTTATCAGTTTGGAAGTGTTTTGAGTAGAAGATGCCATAAAACCCAAGAAACCAGGTTTGCCTTTGTAAAATCCTGACCAATTCTGGGAGAAGTGAACATTCCTTTTTTTGCAGGGGTTTGTTTTTTTTTTCCTTAAACATAGACCTGGTTGCAGAAAGGCAGCAGGAAGCTGCTGACTCACCTCAGGCTTGGCTGGGGCTTCCCAGGAAAAGTGGTTCTCTCTCCCCTGACTTCTGAGTGTGGATATTTATTTTGAGATGTTCTGTAGCAATAAGGGTGTTTTCTTCTGTCCTGATCATCATGGCTTATGTGAGATTCCCCATTAAAACATGGAACTCCAACACCTGAGGCATGCCAGGATTCTTCCTGGGACATGCTGGAGCCACGATAGCAAAGCAAGCTGTCCTTTCCCAAAATCCAGTGTTTTTAACAAGATTTCTTACTCCTGGAGCCGGGGGGTGGTTTGTACCGCCGAGAAGGCGCTGCCTATTGTGTTCTTCAGCAACTCGAGATGTGATTGATGTGTGTTGCAGCCACACTCCTCTGGAGCTTTCCCAAAGGGAAAGAAATATTTCCTTTTCAAGTTGAGCAGCACGGAGCCGCCGGATGGAGCAAGAGCCGCCAGAGCCAGCTCTCCATGGAGCTGTGGCCATGAGCACCCTCTCCTTGCCAGTGCCTGGGTGCAGAAGGGGCTGTAGCTGTCTGTACCCTCCTCCTAGCATTTCCCAGCTGCTGAATGTGTAGGGTTTTACCTCCCTTGGGGAGACAATTCCATGTGTTTGGTGAGCGGAGCTTAGGGAGTGGAAGGAGGACTGATCTGCAGCTGTACTGGAGCTCCAAGGTCCCGGGGGTGCACTAAACTTGTGGGCTCTGCATTTATTTGAGAGCCTGAAGTGACTCCTTGTAGAGTAGCTGTGCTGGTCAGGATTCCTGGAAGGGCATCCAGGGAATGGGTGGTTTCTGTGGTGTGTGCCAGTCAAACTGGGTGAGAACCGGGTGAAAACTGAACAGAGAGCTGGTTCTCCCCCTGGTCAGGCTGGCGGGACCAGCGTGGCATTCCGGTTTGTGCCTGGAGAATTAGGGTCTGTAAGGAAAAATCTTCAGGGAATTCGGTGCCAGCCAGCCCCCAATACACAAACACCAGGAACCTGAGAGAATTCCTTGTCCAGCAGGAGCTCAGGAACTCGGGACTCACTCTGAAAGTCCAACATGGGAGCTGTGCAGTGAGGAAAGGACCATTTTAATTTGCTGTATCTGTATTACAGCGGTGGCTTGCGGTGCTTTAATCATAAAGGAATGAACAGGCACCAGTTGATACGAGGCTTTTTCTCCAGCCCTGTCCCAGGGAATATGGACTTCCCACAGCAAGGGGCTGTGTGGGTGCTGGAAGGAGCCGAGTTGCCTCCGGAGCACGAGGGGGGAAGCAAACAAACAAACAAGTCTGGAGGAGGGAAATGATTAGACGAGCCTCAGCTGGTTGTTTCCCCTCTTGAATGGCCCTCTTTCATCAGGATGTGTTGGGACAAGTGCTTTTTCAAGGCAGGATATCAGTGGAAGACACAGTGTTCTCTAAAAGCCATCCAGTTCCCGGGGAGCATCACCAGCCGCGATCTCTCTGCTCCACGCACAATATACGGTCGACCTTTTCTTTGCCTTCTTTTCTTTTATGGGTTTAGAAGCAGAAGGATGTGAGTTTTACTGCTAGTTATGAATCTTTTCGAGTTTCCTGGCTTCTGCCTGACTCTGGGGCCAGCACGATGCTGCTGCTGTGCAAAGAAAACCAGCCCAACTTTGTATGTATGAGCCACTGGTTTGTGCTGCTTTGGGGCATCTGGCACCGCTGCCGAGGGGCAGAGCTGGGGCTGTTCTGTAATGGCAGGATTTGGCTGTTCTCTAGGAGGTTTTTTTTTACAAAAGGCCAGAGTTTTAGTTGTTTACTGGATCTGCAGGATTTAAAAGGGGGTTGGAATATTGTGCCTTGCCTTTCTCACTGTGTTTGGAGCAGTTGTGTGAAGGGACTGAGAGTGTTCCCAGCGTGGAGATAAGGGACGTGTGGGTAATGTTGTTGTTACAATGTGGTGTAAACTATGAGTTTGTGCTCAGAGGTGTTTGGGTGTGTCCTGTGTCCTGCACTGTGGAAACGGGAGCTTGTGTGGAGACTGGGAATGCTGGGGCTACGGGAGGTCTGGGTGGGGAACAAGGATTCAAACTGAACCAGAAATCCTGCTCTCAGCAGGCTCTGGGCTTTGCTTCCCGGATCACTTCCAGGCAGAGGAATCCACAGGGAGAAAACCTTTAAACCTTTGCAATTTGGGTTGTCCTTTTCCTGCAACCGCTTTCTGCTCTAGTAGCACAGCTTTCCCTTTTCCTGCTATTGGGAATACTCTGCTTTATTGTAACAGATTTCCTGATGCAGGAGAGGAGAATGTCAGGTGAGATGAACCATCAGAGCAGGAGTTCCTGAGATCTTTGGGAAGGAGCTCTGCCTTTTCCAAGGTTTTTCCTGCTGGAAAAATCCTAGGCACTTTATTAGGGATAAAAAAATATCCTTTTTTTCATTTTCCCAAATTCTCATGATGGGAATGCCGTGAATTACCTCCTTGTGCATTATCTCACCATTCCTTTCCTCTTGCTGGACTGTGTGTGAAGCTGAATATTCCATACATTGTGTTGGGGTCGCTGCTTTTGTGTCACTTCTGGCCTTTTTTAACGCTTTCCTGTGAGCTCTGGGGTGCGAAGGAAACAAGACTCTTCCTGGCTGGCTCCTGGAATAAACCACATTCCTGTTGGGAACAGGAGCCAGGCCGAGCAGAGCAGCAAACCCCGAGGGCTCCTGTCCAGACACAGCTGGGGAAGTCAGGGGTGAGTGCTGGGATGCTGCAGGAATGGGAATGGAGAAAAGCCTGTTGGAATTACAGTGCGGTTCTCCTGCTGCATTTTACTGATCTTGTGGAGCCTGGAATTTAGGTGGAAATTTTAATTCACTTTCTCAAAGTTCAAATTTAAACACTATCCAGATTTTCTCCGGGGAATTGTGCACTTTGAAATTCAGTTGGAAAAGGAGAAAACCTGGGAACCTTGGCTGTGCGTTCCTAGGGATGGGGAAATCTGAAAAGATGTCAAATTCATGTCTGTCCTCTCAGAAACACTGAGGGAGAACAGAGGGAGCATTGGAAATACTAGGGCTCAGTCCTACCCAAGGCAAAGACCTTGGATAAAGTATGGAATAGATGAGTGCTGGGATTAGTAACTCCAGCAGAAGTAACTCCTGTGCAGCACAACCTCATAATGGAGCATTTCTGTTTAGTAGCTGCAGTAATTAATGATGAGCTGTGGTTGGGAGCGTGGGGTGGCAGAAAATGGGGCTTTGTAAGAAGAAATGGCTCTTGTGCTGTTTGGGAGCGGAGGAAACGCAGCGTAAGCAGTTCCCGTGGCAGCTCAAAGGTTCCTCAGGAGATGGGATTTTCAGCCATGTGGGAATTGCAGCTTCCCTGCTCATGGCCAGATCTGTTTCTGAACCGTTCCCCAAGTGCTCGTGTGGGTCAGGGTGCTGTGGAATTGGGCTGTGCTGGTGCCTGCTCTCCCCACCGGTGCTGTTCCACCTTCTCCTCCGGTATGTTCCAGGCCCTGTGTGTCATTTGCCTCTGGGAATACCGTGGTGTTTGCCCAGCCCGTGTCCTGCCTCCTCCCTGGACGCTCCAGGGAAAGCAAAACTTCTGCAGTTGTGCTGATTGTTTTCCCCAGAGGGTTCAGAGCCCTTTCCTTTCCCTTGTGATGTGCAGGTTCCATCTGCCCTCCCTCCCTTCCTCTTTACACACTTTTGTGTTCTTGTTTTTGCATTCCAAAGAAATCCCAAGAACTGAAATGAGCAGGAACGGGTGGACTCGGAATCCACTCTTCAGTCCTGTTGCAGGTCTGAGCCTGTACCAAGTCCTACCCTCTCCTGCTTTTAAGTTGCAGAATTCAATAGTCGAGTGATAAAGTCATTTCCAGCCCATGACAGCTCAGGGAAAGGATCTCCAACAGTGGCCAAGTAATAACACGGTGGTGGAAAATGACACATGAATAATCCATGAATAATCCTGGAGCCATGCAGTGCAAGTGGCAGGATCAACCTCTGGGAACAGCTTCTCACAGCAAAATCCTACAATACTGTGGTGGGGGAAGCCCTTCCTTCCCCAACTGTGCACATTCTGCTGCTGTTTCCTTTCAGTTCATTCCTGTGTCATTTGTTTTCCAGCCTCAGCGAGAGCTTTTTCATGGTGAAAGGAGCAGCCCTTTTCCTACAGCAAGGAAACAGCTCCCAGGGCCAGCGAAGCCTCCAGCACCCTCACAAGCATGCAGGTAGTGGATTAAATCTCCTCTGGAGTGTCTTTTTCCATCCCATCCCCATGGATGGGCTGCTGACATACGTGGGTGGGTGGGTGACTCCCCAGATTGTCCTGCTGGGCTTTGTACGACCTGCTGAGCAAACCCAGGGTTTCAAATGGGAACATGGGATTATTGAGTCTTGGTTTAAACTTTTATCATTGTGTTGGAACTGTGACTGAAGTAGAAAGTTATTCTCTGTGGAAATCATGGCATTTTGCATGGCTCCCTTTGGGCAGGGAAGGGCTTTGTGGAATATCTATCCCTGTTTTCCCCAGCCACAGATAAAGAAATGTCATTGGTGCTTCAGTGATTTGATCTTTGCCTTCCCCGTGGCCTGGGGGGAGGAAAAGTGGATGTGCTGAGCCACAGGGCTCAGCACCTCTGGGTGCTTATGGATATCCTGGTTTAGCACACCAGGGACATTTCTCCAAGTGCTCTCCCAGCCTCCAGTAATCCAAAGGTTGGGACTTTCTTTTGAAACTACCTGTCGCTGGTTTTGTTTGATGTTGCTGGTCAGGGTAAGGGATGTTTCATCAGGATTTGGGCATCTGGATAGCTGCTCATATGCCCTTTCCTGGTTTCAGGAAAACCCCCTTTCCTGTTAACTCCCCACAGTCTGGCCTGTGAGAGTTTATCATGGTTTGAGAACAGGTTGTCCTTCCCCCAGTCCCCTCCAGTGTGCAAAACTGGTGGGAAGAAATGGTAGGGAAGGGTATGATGAGTGTACACCAGGATTGATAAGCAGATAAGGGGGTTCAGGGAAGTGGATTCTGCTTCTCCAGTGATTTTATACCTTCTGTTTTTGGCAGTTTTGGAATAGGTGGTCGCTGGGCAAGAAGAAATAGGATCTTGGGGGCACTTGGAGAGCAGGAGCATGTGGGAAAGGCACAGTGTGGTACTGTGTGGCTGCTGCTTAGTAAACACTCCAAGCACAAAGGGGGTGTTTGAATGCCAAGCTTGGCTTTGGGTTTCTTTAATTGTCAGCAATTCCATATGCCCAGCAAACATCCTACGGAAGGAATTTTATCTCTCGTGGAAAGTTATGAGTGCATGACTGAGTTATTAGATGGGAACTTGGTTCGTTTTCCTGTAGATTCCTTCTTCCTTTGGTTTGCTTTCCCCAGTCAAATGTACCCACCATTCTAGAGCTGAAGGGACTTGTTGCATGAGCAGAACTTTGAGAAGGAAGGGCTCCATCACCCAACCCAGGCCACTGGTTGGGTTCTCACACAGCCAGAGAATGCTCCTCCAGGAATCTCCCTGCTGTTGGTGTTCTCTGGGACAGCAAAGTTAATTGCCCTCCCTTAATTGGTATTTTTTGATTGAGAAACATCCAATTTCTTTGAAGGTCAAGACTCTGCTGATTCTTAGTGCAGCAAGAGCCCCTTTCTCATGATTTCTCTCCTTCCTCTGCAGGTGACTTGCCCCAGCACCTCCAGGTGATGATCAACCTCCTTCGCTGTGAGGACAGGATCAAACTGGTAAGGACAGGTGCATTTTCCTGCTTCTGTTGGAAAAACTGTTGGAAGTGTTTGAAACAGACCTGTAGAGGATCAGGAAAAGCATTGGCAAATCCTAGATTTCAGGGTTGCCTTAAGTCTGTGCTGTTTCCCAGCCCTACCATGTTCTCCTGTCCACTCCTTTTGCCCTGGTCTTTACATCCAGGTAATGAGTTGGGTCAGGGAACTGCTCTGTCTGAAATGTGTTGTTCTGTTAGATTTAATTTTCAAAACAGGAGGAGAGACAGGAGCTTGCTAATGCTTATGGACACTTTTAAGTCAGCCTTGAAGTTGCATCACATAGGGCTGGGCTTTCTTTTAAAGAAATCTACAGATAAAAATCTGCTGCAAAAGTCACTGCAGAGAAGTCGATGTCAGTTCTCCCTCCTGCACGGGCATATTTCAGTGAAGGCTTGTGAGTGGGACAGCCCTCTGATCCTGCATGTTCTCAGTTCTGTGCATGACCAGTGTTTTTATACTTCCTGGTTGAAACTCTTTGGAACAAACCTTTGGGTTACATTTTGTAGCATTCCCCCAAGCTGGAGCAGGTGGTCTCAGCTGATCTTTTCCCCCTTCGATGCCAAGTCAAACTGGCAGCAAGCCTTGCTGTGTGTCATACTGCAGCTAAATAAAGCTTTGGGGCACAATCATACCTTAAAAACTATGAGGCAGCAATGGGGTATTAATTAGCCAGGAGGCAATTAGCAGGCCTGGTTCCCTGTTTGCAGGCTGTACGTCTGGAGAGCGTGTGGACGGACCGGGTGCGGTACATGGTGGTCGTGTACAGCAGCGGGCGCCAGGACACTGAGGAGAACATCCTGCTGGGGGTGGATTTCTCCAGCAAGGAGAGGTATGGCAGCCTTGGGAATCAGGCAGCCTGGGCTCTCTGGAGAGCCTGTCCCTGCCAACCTGCCCCTGAGCAGTTGGTTTATGCGTATCTGCAAATCCGAGCAAGAGGAAGGACACGCGTTGAGCTTCCTGACATTTTTATTCCAGAAAGCTTGCAGTCCCCTCGGAATCAAAGCACGCATGTAGAATCCAGCTGTAGGGATGTGGCATCCACCTCGTCCCTGCAAATGCTCTTGCAGACACATTTGCAAAGCTGGAACTTACTCTCTCCACCAGACTCAAGTCTGTTGATGGGATGATGCAATGGAGCCGGTTTGGGGGAGCTTAGTTGCCAAATATTGTCAAAAAACAATACTGCAGAAGTAGCTCCAAAACCAACAAACGACTGTGTCAGTAACGAGCTGTTCCTTTTGTCTGACTGATAAGAGCACACAGAATTTGGCAAAGCAAGGGAAATATTTTGTTATCTCAGCCCCTCTCAGATTATCCCAGTCCTGGGTGAGTAAACCAAGGCAGAAAAGCTCTTGGCTGGGGGAGATGGGGCTGGTTTCTGGAGTCAGAAGTCAGAGCTGCCAGGCTGTTGTGTCTGTTCTCCCATGATTTAACAGGCTGCCCTGTCGTGCTGGTGCAGCCAGTGTGAGTTTTGTTTAATTTTGGAAAACCTTACTGGTGGTTTCCAGTGGAAAGGGGAAGCTTTGCACAGCAGAGAGATCTGTGGGGAAGCTCCTGACCATGCCTTCCTCATAAGTTTATTGTCATTGCTTTGATGCTGCCTCCTGTTCTGCTCTGAAATTCCTGTTGTTAGTGTTATGGAGGAAATTCCCATGTGGCATTCCCTTGGTGTGCCACAGCAGTGCAGGTTTGCACTGTCACCTCCAACCTGAAACAACCTTGCAGTAATTTGCTCCTGGTGATTATTGATGTGAGACAAGAAGACAGATGGAAAAGTTGTGACAAATCCATCCCAACTGTAGGGACAGCTGCCATTTCAGTGAGTGGCTCCCCAACACCCAGAGTTTTTGTTGATTAAGGGAAGTTTTGTGCATAAAGAGGTCATTTGGCAGTAGTGACTTCACTGAGTGACTCTATGGCTCTGTGTTGGGGCTGAGATGTCACTGCTGAGCTGTAAATGTTCTCCCTGCTGAGAACTTCACTGGTCACGTGCTTTTGTGGAGTTTATTCCTTTTACATGTGTTTAATAAAATCTTTTCTAACTTGCAAAGCAATTTAGTGCACATTGCCCACATGTGTGCTTAGACTGGCCTGTCAAATCCATCGTAGAAAGTGGCTGAAGGCTTAAAAAAGAAAGGGAAAGAGCAAACCAAACCTGAGTTCTGTTGTGTGCATCCAAATTTCCTTTAAAACCTGAATATGTCAGTAGCTTAATTATTTACTAGTTGGAAATTGCTGGCCCCCGTTGTAGTAGGGCTTTGTTGCCAGATTTCATCTCTGAACTGAAGGTGTCCTTTTGGGTCAGATAAACCCCTAAAGTCCCTTTTTGTCTGTTGTATCAGCCAGAGGGAGGGAGCACAACTGCAACTTGACAGGCCCCTGGGGTGCCCTTTGCAGAGGGTGGGCAGCTGCCTCTTTTGATAGCCTAAAATATTACTAGGCATTACTAGAACAAGGCTTGAGGATTTTAAAAATTAAAGAGTGTTAATAATTTAGGCTATTGGTGTGACCACATCATGGCCTATATCTAACATCCTGTGTAACCACCTCTCTTCCAGTAAAAGCTGCACTATAGGAATGGTTCTTCGCCTGTGGAGTGACACCAAAATCCATCTTGATGGGGATGGGTAAGAAACCACATTAACAGGATAAATGTGAATGTCCTTCCCTACTTGGGGGCTGCTCTAGGAGAGATTCCCTGTCACCTTGCACAGAAATTTCCCATTTTGGATTGGTGGCTGCAGTCCATTATTCACACAGTGAGTTTGGTCTTGCTGCCCTCACACTGCTCAGTGGGACCTGTGGTACCCTGGGAATGCTCTGAAATCCCACTCCAGGGGTGCAGCTCCCATTCCTGGCAGCCTACGCTGGGAGGGGTGTCCTCTTGCCATTCTTATTTAGGAGGGTGTTGGAAAATCAGAGATAGAAATTCTCCTCCCTGATTCTTTTGGACAGTAGCTGCTCCCAGTAGCTGCTCCCAGTAGCTGCTCCCAGTAGCTGCTCCCAGTAGCTGCTCCCAGTAGCTGCTCCCAGTAGCTGCTCCAGTAAGCTGCTCCCAGTAGCTGCTCCCAGTAGCTGCTCCCAGTAGCTGCTCCAGTACTAGCTGCTCCAGTAGCTGCTCCCAGTAGCTGCTCCCAGTAGCTGCTCCCAGTAGCTGCTCCCAGTAGCTGCTCCCAGTAGCAGTTTGTGATGCAGAGAGGAGCAGTTTGTGACCTGTTTTCCCCTCTCTCTGCAGTGGCTTCAGTGTGAGCACAGCAGGGAGGATGCACATCTTCAAGCCCGTGTCGGTGCAGGCCATGTGGTAGGTGTGCTGAGGGGCTGGGGGCACAGAGACTGTCCTCTGTCAGTCAATTAAAAACAAACAACCAACTGCATGTTAGAACTCTCCATAAACTGGTATTTAGTGAGTACAGCAGAGATCTGCTTCCCTGTGTCAGCAGGGCTGTTAAGGGACTGTGGGAATCCTGATCCGAAACCAGGATCTGTTGCTTCAGTTCAGAGCAACTCTGTGCCTTTCAGTGAGAAGGAAGAGGCACCAGGGAGATGAATAAATAGGAAAGATTAACTTGAATTCACCGAGCTGCAAACCCAGAATTTCCTCCCTCTGCATTTTTCTCTCCCGGGCTGACGGAGGAGGCTCAGGACCCACTGCCAAACTGTGGCATTGCCTGTGTCCTGCCTCATTCCTGGGGTTCCTGCCTCCCCAGGGGCCTGTTCACCTTTCAGCTCCTGTCACCCCTCCCCTGTGCAGGGATTCCAAACCCCTGAAGCAGAGGTGGCTGAGTCAGCAGTGGCTGTGCCAGCAAATTCCTCCCTGGAGAGGCTGCTGCCCAGCCCTGCATGGAACTGCATCTCCCTGGGCCTGGACAGTGTACTGGCTCCCCTTGGAGCCTGGAGAGATCCCTGTCTCAGCAGCATTTGACAGGGAAAAGATGTGCAGAAGGATGTTGTGCTGGAGATGATTTGGTACAGAAACAAGTGAAGCTTCTGTTGTCGTTTTTTGCACTTGGCAGCCTTGGAGGTGGTTGATATGTTCAGTACAACAAGTTTGGAGCCTTAAGGAAAGAAAAAATTGAGGAGGGAAGGAAGGAAAAAGTAATGCTAGAGTTTGCAAAAACAAATGACCCAATCTGGGCCTGGTCCCTGGAGCCTGTCAGGGGCCAGGAATGCTGGTAAATATGCATCAGGCTCCTTGCTGAAGGTGGTTTAAAAATTGTCCCTGTTCTTTATTTTCCTTTGGCTGTACAAGTTGGATGATGATTAGATCCCAGAGGGACTTGTGCCTCCTGATTCCCTGTTAATCAGGAGAAGATTTCAGCCTCTGCCTTGGCCCTGCTGTGAGGAGCCTCCAAGGTGCAGTTTATGCTCTCTTTGAGCTCCATAAATCCACTGCTCTCAAAGAGCAAACTGCAAAAAACATTGCTAAAAACCGGGTTTTGTCTGTGAAAATCTCTCAGGTCCTGCTCTGTCTGTTCCTGCTGCTCACAGCTGCACAAATCTCTTCTCTCAACCTGCAGGTCTGCTTTACAGATCCTCCACAAAGCCTGTGAGGTTGCCAGGAGGTACAACTACTTCCCAGGAGGGGTGGCCTTGGTCTGGGCCACCTACTACGAGAGCTGCATCAGCTCTGACCAGAGCTGCATCAACGAGTGGAACGCCATGCAGGACCTGGAGTCCACCCGCCCCGACTCTCCCGCCCTCTTTGTTGACAAGTCAGTGCTGCATTGGATTAGGAAAAGTCTTGGTTCACACAAACCCCCTTCTCTCTCTTCTTCCTCACCTGGTTTTCCTTTTCATAAAAGGCTTCAAGTGGGTTTTTTTCCATTATTCTCCCCAAAATTGCCATGACCACAAGCCTTTCCACCCCTTCCTGTGTGTTTGCTGCCAGCCTGGAGCTTTCTCTCGTGTTCCTGTTCCTTTCCAGGCCCACGGAAAGGGAACGGACAGAACGGCTCATTAAAGCCAAGCTCCGGAGCATCATGACAAGCAAAGACCTGGAAAATGTGACTTCTAAGGAGGTAAATGGAAAAATGTTTGCTCTTATTCTTCCTGCCAGACTCCCTTTGAAGAGAGTGCTGAGGAGGCGCTGTATCCCTGGGTGTCATTGACTTTGGAATGTGCATTCCAACTGTTCCGTAAAGGCTCCGCTCTGGCTTTGCTTCACCTCTCTCCTAAAAAATCAGGATAATATCAGCATCAGAACATGTTTTTCAGGACTTTAGTAACAAGTATGTGACTTTCAAGTCAAGTTTTAAGGTTTTATTTCCTTTTTTTTCCTGTCAGAGGACCTTGCAGACAGCATTTTGCTGGTGAGTTTATAGATTGGAAAATCACAAGTCAAAGCTAAAGTTAGTTTGGATCCATCCCCCAGGCTGGTGAAATACATCCACCCGCAGTGCAGACATTCAGAGTGGAAATAGATCTCTTTGGGTTGAGTTTTTGTTTTTTAAGGGAGGTTATTAACATGCAAGTGGTAGGAGGAAGCTGAGAACTCGTCTGTCTGTGCACATGTTCCTCGCTCCTGGTGCACACAAGATGCTTTGGTTGTGCTGCAACCATTTTCTACAGTGGGTTAAAATAAAGTTGTGTGGGTTTGCATTGCCCCAGCCAGAACCTGAGGGCAGGGAGAGGATATTATGTCCCATTTTAAAATGGGAGAGTACTGGAAATCTCTCTCTGCTGCCATTTTCACTCCTTGCTTCTAATGGGTCTCATGTTTTTTTGTTCACTGCTCTCCAAGCTCTTGTTTTTCTTCTCTCAGTTTATTATTTTTAAGAATCAGGTACCGCAAAGTAAATTCTTTTTTTTTGTTCTCTGATATTATCTGAAACTTTATTTTACAGCTCTCCAGTTTGGGGGCTTAGGATGTCAAGGTGCCAGAACAAGGGGCAGTGGTTTTAAACTGCCAGAGGGCAGGATTGGATGGGATATTGGGAAGAAATTCTTCCCTGTGAGGGTGGTGAGGCCCTGGCACAGGTTGCCCAGAGAAGCTGTGGCTGCCCCATCCCTGGAAGTGTCCAAGGCCAGATTGGACAGGGCTTGGAGCAACCTGGGATAGTGGAAGGTGTCCCCACCCATGGCAGGGGGTGGGAATGAGATGATCTTTAAGGTCCCTTCCAACCCAAATCTTTCTGGGATCCTTGGAGAGATGCCACATAGGGAGATCCCTTGTCTCCAAAGGGTCAAATCCCTGTTGCTGTTTTTATTGAAGGACAGAAAAATGTTTTGCAGGGAAGTGCCAACAATGTTTCTGTTGAACACCACGGTCCCAGTGCCATCCTTTGTTTTGTGCTCTGCAGATCCGAAACGAGCTGGAGAAACACATGAACTGCAACTTGAAGGAATTCAAGGAATTTATAGACAATGAAATGCTGCTAATCCTGGGTCAGATGGACAAACCATCTCTGATTTTTGATCATTTATACCTGGTAAGTGTTGAGTTCCAGCAGAGCTGGGCTGTGCTGCATCCAATCCTTTGCCACTAGATGGTACTCCAGGCAAAACCAGGCACTGCCTCTGGAACAAAGGCTTCCTGGACATGAACTCAGTTGTACCCACTGGGTCTTTTTGTTGTTGTTCTGGAGAGAATCAGAGGAAGTGCCCACGTTTGAGGGCAAAACCTGCTTTTTAAGCAGTTTTAAGCTTTCTGTTGTGAAGGTTTGGGGGCAATCCAGGGAGTAACCACCCCTGGAGCTTTCGGGAATTGCCTCACTTCTCATGTGTGGCATGATGGGGATCACAGGTATAATCACTTTCTTTCCCTGCACTGTTTATCCATGTGTTTAAAAATCCTGAGTGACCAGAGACAGTGATTTGGGATGAGCTCAGTCACACACTAGCCTAGAACTAACTCTATAAGTGAGTTGTCTCCTTGTCCCCTCCTCCAGCAAGTCCCTGCCCAGAACAGGACATCTACTGATGCCACATTCCTGTCTCAGAGGCCTTTTCCAACATTTCAGTTGGCAGTTCAGGAGGATGGCTGGGGCTGGGGGATTGCAGAACCTGAGGGAAGAGGGCTGCTTTGGGGCTCCTTGGAAATGTGTGTTTGTGGCTGTTGCAGGGCTCCGAGTGGAATGCCTCCAACCTCGAGGAGCTGCAGGGCTCAGGGTGAGTACAGCTCCTCCCAGGCACCAGCCCTTAAACCCTCCAACTGTTTGTTTATAACTCCCACCCAGCACTCTGGAGAGGATGTTTGTAGCTTTAGGGGTGATTTGGGCCCATTCTCAGCCACGTGGTAACTTCGTGCCAACACCTTGGTCGAGAAATCTCTCCAGCTTCACTTAACACACAGAATGAAAATTACAAAACTTGTCCTTTGTGAGGTCCCTCAGGATCTCCATCCCCCCGGTGTGTGCCGTCCCTAGTGTTGTGCCAGGTGGAAATTCCTGCAGGCTGCAGAGGAGCAAAGATTACAGCACTGAGGAATAAACTCCATGTAAAGGAACAGAGCTGCCTGTGGATGAGCCAATTCCTCCTCTCCTGCCCAGACAGGCAGCTCAGGGTGTCTCACGACACTCATCACCAGGGGGCTGCTTCACCCCATTTACTGCAATACTTTTTGGACAAAGGAGAGTTCTGCATATAAATATTTGCAGCTCACCCAAGGCCTGCACCAACCTTGTGTGAGGAGCTGAAAACTGTTTGGAGTCCTTGGGAACAGATGTCTGGACATCTTGGGACAAGTAAATCAAGCAGGGCGTTAATAATTTTGTTCTGCATGGGGACATGCAGTGTCTGAAGTCAAACCTGGGCAAATTCTGAGACAAATATCCTGTGTCCTTGCTTTGTCTGAGTAATAGGAGCTGATAAATGAATGTGCACATTGATTCTCTTCAGGTACATTGTCATCCCTCCTGTGATATTGGGCAGGAATCAAGAGATAACATGTGGCTCTCATGATTTTGGTCAGGAAGAAGAGAAAGGAGTGGGTTTGCAGCTAAAACCTGCAGTCAGAAGTGGTGATTCCTGGTTTCTATTCCCAGATGATTCACTTGCAGCTGATGCCCTTCTCTTCCTTCAGGATCCCCGAAGCTGTATGGCACAGCCAGGACTTTCTGTTTGGGTTACACAGACTCAGATAAAATAAGGGGGGAAAAAATAAGCTTCTCCCTCCTGTGCCCAGGGCATTTGGGTGCTTTGTGTGGTGCTGGTGGTGAGAAGTGGGTGAATGGCCGCCTGTGTCACTGGGTGTCCCGGGGCTTTGGGATTAGGGCTGTAGATAAAACCTTATGGTGTGTGTTGGGTCAGCTTCCCTGCATTCACAATGTCCCTCAGTTGCTCTTTGTGGCCATGGCAGTTGATCCTGTGTCTCCTGTTTCCCCCAGCATTGACTACATCCTGAACGTCACCCGCGAGATCGACAACTTCTTCCCCGGGTTGTTCGCGTACCACAACATCCGCGTGTACGACGAGGAGACCACGGACCTGCTGGCACACTGGAACGAGGCCTATCACTTCATCAACAAGGCCAAGTGAGTGCCTGGGGCCCCTGGCTTTGTGTGGGGGCACATCCGAGCCACCCTCCATGTCTCATCCCATGTGGAGCTGGGCCTTCCCAAAGCCACACGTCAGAGCCTTGGCATCGTCTCTTCATGCCAGGAGTTCCATGTTCCTGGAACTCCCCTGTGCCTTGTCTCTTCCTGTGCTGGCATTAACCTGTTCCTTGCCTGTCATTTTTATTACTACTTCATTTTGCTTCCAAAAGGAAATGAGGATGTTTCCTCTTCCGGAGAAGTTCTGGAGCTGCTCCAGCATGTCTCTGTGTGTGACCTGCCCCAGCTGTCCCTGCAGACAGATGGTGACAGAGCCCATCAAACACTGCTGGGCCATTACACTCCACCTTTTCTTGCTGATCCCTGTATCCAAAGACTTGGTTGAGCAGGAGGCTTCCTGGTGGTCTCCGAAATGAGACTACCCTCCTGTACCTTCCAGCTTTTCCAGACAGGGACTCTCCTCATGGCCCATGTAATCCAGCACGTTGGGGTGGGCAGGAGCAGAAAGTGCTGTCCCTCCTCCGTGTGAAGTGGTAACAGACCCATAACCAGGGATGTGGGATTGATTCTCCTGTCTGTCCTTGTGCAGGAAGAACCACTCCAAGTGCCTGGTGCACTGCAAGATGGGGGTGAGCCGCTCGGCATCCACGGTCATCGCCTACGCCATGAAGGAGTTCGGCTGGTCCCTGGAGAAGGCCTACAACTACGTGAAGCAGAAGCGCAGCATCGCCCGGCCCAACGCCGGCTTCATGCGGCAGCTGCTGGAGTATGAGGGAATTCTGGATGCCAGGTAAGGCTGGGGATGGTTGGGAAGGCAGCTTGTGGAAAGCAAAGGAGCTAATTGTGGGTAACACCACAAAGTACTGATCGATCTCCCTGCGGTTCTGTCGGTGTCATGCCCACAGACAAGGGCAGAGCGTGCAGGGGCTGCAGCCAGAAGGGTCCCTTTGGAAGGGCAGAGGCAGAATCCTGGGATAATTATGCTATTCCTAAACCTTTCCTGTGCCGGGCTCCCTGGATGGAAATTAGCTGGGAGAGCTGCTCTGGTGTAATTCAGGGAAGGTTTCTCTGCGCTCGAGAAGCACGTTTGGATTTCTCAGCAGCCAGTGCTGCTCAGCACATTGTTCCTGCTTTATGAGGCAGAACTGAGCTCAGCCGTGTCAGAGGTTCTGTGCCAATCCCAGGGCTCTGTCACTGAAGTGCTGTAGTATTTATTTAATAAGGGAAGAGGAGGGATATCTGTCCCTCTGAATCAACAGGAGCTGTGTCATGGTACATGCAGAGGGGTCAGGTTGGGGTGTTTTGCCCTAGTGGGGGTTCTGTGCCCTGAGGAGTCTCCCAAGGGCTGATCCCATCAGAGCTGCACATGGGGCACTGCTCTGAGCCTGCTGTGGAGTGGGCAGGTGGGGGGACAGATTCTGATGCTGAAGGTTGTTTTTCCAAATGGGACCTTAGGTCTGGACCCAGCGCTTCGGTTCTGGGCTGTGGAGAGGGAGGGGAGCTCCTGGCACTTCTGCAGTTCCAGGACGGTCACCCGTGTCCTTGTCCTCTCCCCAGCAAGCAGCGCCACAACAAGCTGTGGAAGCAGCAGGCAGAGAGCAACCTGCCCCAGCACACCGACGGCACCACGGGCTCGGGAGACTTCCTGCTGGACATTGACCTGGAAAACCGCCTGGCTGACCTGGACATGCCTTCCCAGTCGGGATACCTGGACAACCGTGCCAGCAGCGAGGGGCCCGGGGGCTTTGACTACTGCTTCCGGCGCCTCTCGGACACGCTGCTGGAGAACAAGGTTCCTGGGGACAGGGAGGGCTTTTTCCATGTGGAGCAGCTGGAGCGGGATGCGTTGGTGGGACAGCCCCCATCCGCACTGCCTCAGGGGAGGCTGCTGGAGATGGGAAAGGCCCCGGAGAGAGCGGAGCCGTCGGCAGAGCTGGGCAGCTGCTTCGAGAGGGAGGTGAAGAGAAAAATGGACTTCAGCCCCAGGAAGGGAAGGATGGGCCTCGGGGACCCAGGGGAGGACGGTGTCAGGGAGGAGAATCCCATGGAGAAGTGGAAGCGGCGTTTGTCCATGCACAAGGAGGAGAGCAGACTCAATAGGGAGAACTTGAATAACAACAACAGCAAAAGGAGTTGCCCAGAGGATTTTGAGGTGCGTATGGAGGTGAGATGGAGGTGATTGGCATGGCTGACTCCGCTGCAAGTGAAACTGCTCTTCTCATCCTCATAGCCCAGTTTCATTTGACTTGGATAAAGCCTTTCATTCCATGATGAGCTTCTTCCCTTTCGAAGTGCTTCTGACCAGGGCTTTGCTTGCCCGAGCTGTGGATTTAGATGCCAGGAGTGCACACGTGAGTGCCCTGTAAAGTGCTTTGGGCAGCTCGCTTGCATGACCCTCGCTTGGCACGGTAGGTATTCCTTGGAGACACTGTCTGCTGGGAAATCATGTGGCTTTAGCTCCTGCTGCAGGGCCTGAAGTGGAAATGTTTGTTGTTTCAGAGCTGCTTGGCTGTAAATACACCCTGTGCTGGTTGCTGGTGTGTGTTCTGTGCCCACTGATCTGCCCCTGTTTTCTCTCCTGCAGCGCGACGCTGTGTTTGGGATCCTCAGCAAGGTGAAGCCTCCCTACCAGTCCTGCACTGACTGCATGTACTCCTCAGCTGGGCTGTCCTCCGACCCCTTCGGGGAGCAGTGTGAGAAGCTGAACCCTGCACGGCGCAGCACCACCATCTGCACACAGCCAGCCCTCCTGTCCCACCTCCACTCCAACCTGCTGGACCACCTGCCCACCAGGGCACATCCAGAGGAGGCAATCAGAACTAAACATAACGAGGCTCCGCTTCCTATGGTGCCAGGAGTCGGGACTTTAGAGGTTGGCACGTGCAGGTCACTGGATCAGCACTGCAGCGTTCTGGAGAGAGGAAAAGATGCGCCAAAAACCCCAGAAAAAACTTTGCTGCCCAGGAGAAACTCCCACTGTGACAGGAGTCTCCTTCATGCAGAGGTGGTGAGAGAGGAGTCTCTGGCCAGGAGGGACACCAGACCTACCAAGGACCTGAAGTACCTGTTGTTCAGCAAAGACTTGGAAAAGCCAAGCGCCAACAGCTACTTGATGCAGCACCAGGAGTCGCTGATCCAGCTGCAGAAGGCGGGGTTGGTCAGGAAGCACACCAAGGAGCTGGAGCGGCTCAAGAGCCTGCCCTCGGACGCCTCAGCACTGCTCCGGGACAGGGTGGACTCCAGCATCATGGAGGAAAACGAGGACATGATGTCCCACCCCGGCCTCGTGCCTCTCCTGACACCGGCCCCGATGGTCCTCGGAGACGCGGAGAACAACATGGAGAGGCCGGAGGTGAAACGCGTCCTGGAGGGGGTCTCCCAGAAAACCTCCACGCCGACCGTGTGCCGCCTGGAGCACACGAGCAGCTTCACCAAGGACTTCCTGAAGACCATCTGCTACACCCCGTCCTCGTCCCGCAGCTCCAACCTGACGCGCAGCTCCAGCAGCGACAGCATCCACAGCGTGCGGGGCAAGCCCGGGCTGGTGAAGCAGCGCACGCAGGAGATCGAGACGCGGCTGCGCCTGGCCGGCCTCACCGTGTCCTCGCCCCTCAAACGGTCCAACTCCCTCGCCAAACTGGGCTGTCTTAACTTGTCCTCAGAGGACTTGTCGAGTGACGTGGACATGTCCACTGTAACAGACTCCAAAGAGGCCGTTTCCAGCGAGTGCTCCGTGTTCTGTGAGCCACCACCCTCCCTGAGGAGCGCGGACGGCTCCTCCAAACCGGGGGTGAAGGCGGCGGGAGGGAACTTGAAGAACGTGCTTTGGATAGGCAAAAGTTGATGCTTTCTGTGGAGAGGAGGAGGGGGGCTGGATTTTGGGGGGGTTACAGCATTTATTCATTGCACCGGTGCAGTTTTATCATCTGACTTGCAGCAGTTCATCCAATGCCACCTCTTCGTCCCCTCCCTGTGCTCTGAGAGGGGGCAAAAGAACCACAATGGGTCACATGAAGGGCACAAGGGAAATCAGTTGTGTTGCATGGCTTAGAGGAGGCCTTGGTGTGTGACTTGCCTGTTGTCCTGCAGGATGCTCTTCCTAGTACTGTTTGCCAAGTGTAATAACGTGGATTTGTGTGTGGTTATGGATAGGTATTTGTATCTCTATCTAAAATGCTGAAATGTTCTGTTTCAAAGACTCAAAAAAATTATTCATGACTTTTTTTTTTTTACAGAGCAAACACAAGGCTCTGAACAGGGCACTTGTGGGAAATCCTTAAGATGGTGACACGCACACTACCTCTGTTCCCGCTGGCTTTTTGTCCTGCTTTGTTGGTTGAGTTTTTTATTCACAAGCATTTTCCCAGAGTTCTTGCTGTTATTTGAAGGAATTCCCTTGGTGTTGGCTGTAAAGGCCTGGAGGAGTGTGGACATGGAGGCTCCCCTGGGGCTGTGGCTGGGAGATGAAGGAGCTGTGTCCGTGGGGACGGTGGGACTGATGTGACCAATGTGACCCCAGCTGTGTGGCTGTCCGAGGTGTTGTGTTTTTGGGGTGTTTTTGCTGTCCTTGTGGTCTGTGATGTCCCAGTGCTGACAGAGCCCGTGAGTGCCCGTGGACCCCGTGATGTGATGCTGTGTTGGTGTTGTGGATCCTGTGTTGGGACCCTCTGTTGGCTGTGGGTGACACGAGGTGACCAAGGAGGGTCAGCTCTGCTGAACTCCCAGGAGGTGACCGTGTCTTTTCTGGTTGTTACTGTTGCTTTGGTAGAACAGTCCCTGTATCCTGGGTTTCCCAGCAGCCTGGGGAGCTGCCGGTGGAGTCCAGGGTGTTATTTATGCCCTGTATTGGGAACCTGGGTGGCCCTGGAGTGGGAAGCTGGGTGGCCCTGGAGTGAGGAGCCCAGCTGGACATGTCCCAACCCTCACAGGGCTGTGAAAGCCCCATAAATCCTGCTCAGGGGGAGCAGTCAGACAGAAATATGTGTGTGCTCCAAGGAGAGGGTATGTTGGAGATGAGGGTGAGATCTCCCCCTGGAGGAAAGGGGACAGCTGGGGACTGCCTGTGCCCCCCCTGGGTCTGGTGTTACCATGTGCTCCCCCTTGTGCCAGGGCTGGTGCTCGGATTGCAGCAGTGCCCCCATTCCATATGGAATGCATGTTTTCTTGGAATATTTTGGACAGCCAGCCTGGTCAAGAGCTGCTCTGTGCAAGCCCTGGCTGAATGTGTGGGGAAGAGCTTGGGA
The DNA here is from genome assembly GCF_001715985.3 of Manacus vitellinus. Classification (NCBI taxonomy): domain Eukaryota; kingdom Metazoa; phylum Chordata; class Aves; order Passeriformes; family Pipridae; genus Manacus; species Manacus vitellinus. Next base: position 2,071,932 of record NW_021940379.1, read on the forward strand.
GGTGTGCAGGGAACACTCCCCAAGTCTCAGTGCTCCCTGAATCCCATCTGAAGCCACATTGGCTGCTCGTGCCTTCAGGTGATATTTTGAAGCAGATTTGGGAGTCAGAACAGATCTGGGAGCTCAGTGGTGGATTTGCTCAACCAGGCTGTGAGTGTGAGCACTCCCACGTTTTAAAATCCCCATGGAAAGGCTTTTTTAAAACTCCCCTCTGAGCTGGGGCAGAGCGGGGCTGCAGCAGCCAGTCTGAACTAATTAATCCAAAATCCAGTGTCTCGAGGAAGGGAGCTGTGGGTTTGCCTGTCCCGAATGCCCAGAGTTCCCTTTTGTCCCTGAAGCGTAAGATCCCACGTTTCCATTGTGTGAGGACTTGTAGGGACGGGCAATCAGTAAATAAAGGTCCCTGCTGAGGGAGCCTGAATTTGATTTGCACTTGTTTCACCCCGGAGAGCTGCTGAGGAGCACGAGCTGCTCCAGGAGGGAAGTTGTGCAGGAGCCTCTGGTCGGGCTGAGGAGCCGCCAGGTTGAGTTCAGGGCAGGATGAAAGCCCGTCATTGAGCCGGGAATGCGGCACAGCCGGATCACTGCAAGCCATCTCCTAGGCTTGTGTCATCTTCATCCTGCTTTACACCCAGACTGGGATTTGGGAAGGGCAGGCAAGAGGTCCCATGGGGCTCAGAGTGGCATCTGGGGGAGCCTCAGGGGCTCCTGCCCAGTGAACCCTGGGGTGTGACCACAGCAGGGTCACCTCTCTCTGTGCTGCCAACCCTTCCCATCCCTGCCCGGCTGAGGGAGGAGGCGCAGGGTCGGATTTGAATAATTTCGGAAGGTTCCATGAACTGCTGCAGGTGAACATGTGATTTCCTTCCTGTTTCTCGAGTGCCTGCTGAGTTCTGCCACATCCAACCCACCGTGTCCGACCCAACCCCCTCATTCCGGGGCACAGCTCGGCTCCCTCCACCTTCCCCTGCTGCTGCTCCCACTCAGCTCTTGCTGGATCAACCCCACTCTTCCCTCACTGGACCCTGGGCTCCCTCGCTGTGTCATGGGATAGAGGCAGGATTCAGTGGGAGCTGGCCTGGAAGCAGCTGTGCCATTCCCAGGGGTTTGTAGCCAAACCTGCACCATGTGTGGTCCCACTGGGTTTATTGCATGAGAAGGTCGATGTACTCGTCCTCCCCACGTGTCCTTACAACAGAGTGCCTTACTCATAGTTTACAAACACTGTGTATCTGCTGAGCTGTTCAACTCTGCTGTTTGCTGTTCTTTGGGGAGTCTTTGGTGCTTTTGGTGTTTCTGGTGGCAGTGAGACCGTTCCCCCCCCTGCATCCCACCCTGCCATCCTTGCTGAGCTCAGCACTGCTCACCTGCTACCACTTCCCTCTGGGTATGGCAGAACCAAAGGACAGCTGGGGGCTGCTCCTGGTGTCCCTGTTTATCCCCATTTATCCTGTTTATCCCGTTTATCTATGCATTGCTGCCGAAACAGGAGTGGGGTTTGCGGGGACGCTTCCCATCACCGGCTGTGCTTTGCTCGGCAGATCCAAACCCAATCCTGTCCTGCCAGGAATCCTGAAATGCACAAACTGGCACCTTATTCCCAGTCCAGGTGCTGTTGGTCCGTGTGGTGGCAGTGCCCGACCTCCTGGGGGTCCTTCCCGTGCAGGTGGGGTTTGGCTCGGCCGTGTCCCAGCAGGACCCGTCCTAGTCAGCCTGTGAGGAGGGGGGTGAGTAATATGTAGCTGTTCCTGTGCATTGCTGTCCTCCATGATTACAAGGTTCCTTTAATTCCGTGGTAATTCGAATCCCGGTTTTGTATTGGAATCGGCGGGATTTTTGTACTGTACGTCCGCGGGAGGGAATGATGCATCATGCACTTTTTTTTTTTACTTTTGTTTGTAAGAATGTCCTGAATATTTTATGTGCTTCTCGTGAGGAATAAAATAAAGTTTTTTTGTTTCCTTATGCAATGAGTTTTGCAGCTTGTTTTGGAGGTGGGCACTTCCCGATGCCAATTTTCCAACTCCTCCTGTGCTTGGAGCTTGGGGCATGGAGTCATGGAATGAGTTCAGTGACTGAGGTAACACAGCCCTGGGCTCCCTGGGGTGGGCTTGAGAGGGTTTGGGTCTCTTCCACCTGAGGGTGTCCCTGGTGGAGAGGTGGATCTCAGGTGTGGGAGCAGCTCTGCCATGGTGAGGGGAAGCACCAGGGAACTGGCTCTGCCCTGGTGGAGGACAGGGACCCCGGCATGGAGCACTTAGCTGGGGGTCAGGGCCTCCCCAGATTTGCCCAGACGTGCTGACATGATGGCAGAGGAAGGAAAACAGTGGGACCGTGTGCCTGTGTGTGTGCAGCTCGTACATCCCGGGGTTAACTCTCTCCAGTGCTGAGCCACAGCAATGCTGGGAAGCTCACGCTGAGCTGGGAGCCCTGGAGCTCTGGATGGGGAAACAACAGCTTCCCACTGGTGTGTCTGAGGTCCTGGGGCAGAACCTGTCCTTCACCAACGCCATTTTGGGGTCAGTTTGCTGTTGGCCCATTTAACTCACATATCCCTTGGCTGGGTCACAAGACATCCCTCCCTGCTCAGCTTGGTTTCCTGAAGGCAGAACCTCCCCACGGAGCTGTTCCCAGCTCCCGAGGTGGGTGTGGGAGTTTGTGTGAGGGACACCACAGGCCAGGAGCACAGGATGGCCGGAGGGTGCCTGGGCTGCCGGTGAGTCCCTGGGACTTTTCTTAGTCTTGTTTTGATTGAAAGTTGGTTCTTTTCAAAGCAGTTTGTTCCATCCTGTTGTGATGTTGCTATGGCAAAACCAGGCAACATCTGGAGCAACACAACTTCTCTCTGGCGACTGTGGAGGGTTTATTTATAGCCCCGCTGGCGAGAGGAGATGCTGAGTGTGGAGCTGCCCTGGGCAGGCCATGGCAGAGGGGCAGCCTGGCACTGGGTGCCCTCCTGGTTGGGAACTGGGGTGGTGGGAAGGTGCGAGTTCCTCCTGCCTGAAGGAGGTGCAGGTGGTACTGAGTGCTATCGGAAAGGAGCTGAGTGGTCTCTCCTCAAGGACCCTCTGATGGGAAGAAGTTGGTTTGCTGGCAGCGTTTCCCAGCTCCATGTAGGGTTTGGTGGTGAGCAGATACTTTAATGATGTTTTTGGGCAAAAAGATGAGGTTTGGCCGGTGAGCGGCGCAGGTTGTAGCACACACAGAAGGCACAGGAAGGACTCCCAGGGTTGCTGCTGCACATCCCCAGCAGCAGTGACTGCAGCAGAGAAGCTGCTGCCTGGCAGAGGTTCTCCTGCTGCCCCAGGGCGATGCCTCCATGTCCCTTCCCTCTGGGCCGTGGCGGAACAGCCGCACTGGCCTCTGGAGAGGTGGAAATGTAAATATTTTCCTCAGCAGAAGCTGCAGGTTGATGCTGCCGAGGCCAGAGGAGCCGGTTCCTGCAGCAGGCACGGCCCAGGCTGTGCTGCCGACCGGGTTTGCTCCAGCCTTGTTGCACATTCCCTAAAAGTCTCTTCCTCTCTCGGTTTGAAGGATGGGGCAGTGGCGACGTTGCAGCAGCTGCCATTGCCTTTTATGCAGAGGGTTCAGGAGCAGAACCATCAGAGCCGTGTCACAGCTCTGAGAGTTCACTGGAACACGCAGGGCACACCCAAGGACCCGGACGTGCCTGTTCCACACCAGCCCTTGGCCCTGTGACCTCCACACAGGACAAGCCTAACCCACCAAGATACCCTCAAATCACAAGGGGTTGTGAGAAGCCCGGAATGAATTTGGCTTTGCCATGGGGAACCAAGGGCTCAAGGGGAAACACCTGAATTGTTGATCAGGTCATGGTGCCAACACTGAGTGAGTTCATCTCACTCAGGTGACAGATTGGCTCTGAAATTCCTCACTCACACACCTGTCAGCACATCTTGCTCAGCATTCTTCTACCTGCCAGAACTGATGCTGCCAGGTCCCCCTCATGCCAGAGCATCAGGAGGCCAGCTGCTGGTCCCAATCCTGCTGGGAATCAGTTGTGTTTGCTTTTGGCAGCCTAGGCAGGGATCTGAGACTTCCAGTGGTAACAAATGGGGTTTTGTCTCGCTGCAGAGCAGCTCTGCAACGTGCATTGATAAAGAACTGTCCCCATGAGGGGCCTGTCTGGCTCCAGGCCGATAAGGGCTGGGATAACCGTCATCCCTCACTCCTTCCCCTCAGCAGCAGCCAGGACTGGCCCCTGAAATGGATCATGGGACAGGGACAAGGTGGTGGCATCGTGACCGTGGGCCCACATGTCACTCACGCAGCCTGTGGGAGTGCTCAGAGGGCTGCCAGGATCCCTGGGGGTCTGGATGGAGGTGCTGGTAGGATTTTCCAGCCCCATGGAATATCAGGGGATGCCTTTGGCCTGGGGCCAGTGGGCAGGTCCTGGGGGCTGTTTGCCAGCTCTTGGGGTGGCACTGGGGTAACTCAGCCCCGGCACCACGGAGGTGCCTCTGCAGGCACCTCTTTGGGACCATCAGGTGTTTTCCTGCATCCTGCCTCGGGATGCTTCCCAGCTCGGGGAACCATAAAAGGCAAAGCTCTGGGGCAGTGGCTGAGCTGGGAGCTGGGCTGGGAGCCGGGCCGGGAGCCGCGGCTCGCTGCAATGCCAGGCATCCCGGCTGTGTACAAACGGATTAGAGCCCTCCAGCTCCCCGGCTCCAGCGCCTTCCGGAGCGTTATCCAAAGGGAGGAACGTTCTGCTCGGAGGGTTACTTAGACAAATGCCCAGGCGTTAATAGGGATTTTTGATAAGTTGTGTTTGGGAGTCTCCGCAGGGAAAGTTGTATCTGGGGCTGCTGTCGGGCTCCTGTTTATCTCGGGCAGCCTTTTTCTGTCACAGCAATTCCCTTCGCAGTAACGTATTCCCAGGATCATTCCAGCCGACCCGTCACTGCCCCGCGTGCTCTGTGCAGGCGGCATCTCTCCCCCAGGCACTGGGACGCAGCCCAAGGCAGCGCCGCTTCCAAGGAAGGAGCGCTGGGGGAGCCGCTTCGCGTCCCCGGGCGCAGGGCAGGGAGGCAGGGAGGAGAGCCAGGGGCACGGATGCGGCTTTCCAAGCTCTCCGTGAGACCCCCAGGGAAGCTTCCGGAGGGGATCCTGGCCAGACGAGCTGCAGCAGACAACCTGGCTGTAAATCCCTGTGGAAGCAGCAGGATCGGAGGGAAGCCAGGATTGCTGCACGGGACTGTGGGGAGCTGTTGCTTCAGCAGGTTGGGGAAAGAGGAGAATCCCTGGAGAAGGATGCAGATGGGAGGCAAGTCCTGGCTGTGAAGTGCCATGGACCAATAAATTAGCAGCTGGGGGGTGCTTTTCCAGTTATCCAGGTGGGATATACGTGGAGAGGGACCAACGTAGAATCAGCTGTGCTGGGCACTGTCGCACTCCGTCGTGCCAAAGGGATGTTCCTCTCCTGGCCATGAGGCCAAGGAACGCTGGTTCACATGACCCAGGCTCCGATGCTTCCAACTGCCCCCGTCTCTCTCCCTTAGCGGAGCAAGAAGGCGGTGCTGACAGCCTGCCCAGACCCAAGGTGGGGAGAAATCTTGGCTGGCCACTCTCAAAGCATTTGGAACCAGGAATTACAGTGACGGAGCTGCCGGCCATGGAAGCCTCCACCTGGCAGTACTGTGGATATTTACGGGATGACACAAGTAAGAAGAGGGGGAGAGACTGCGCTGCTTCCCAGGGAGACTCTGCGGGAACACGTGAGGACTGTACACGGCGGCAGCTCGGCCAGGAGGGCCTGGGGAACAGGCTGGAGAGGGGGGACCTCCCCCACCTCGGGAGTGACACCAGGGCCCCTGCCAGGAGGTCGGAGATGAGCAGCAACGGGCAGAGAGGGCAGCGGGGGTTGGCAGGGGACCTGTGCCTGGAAGAGCATCCCGTGCCCAAAGGGTGCAGGAGAGGGGAGGATGGAGAAGCCCCTCCAAAGGTGTACGAGATGGAGGTGGGGCCCAGGCGCACGGGCAGGACGGTGAGGCCGGTGGTTTACAGGCTGGAGGAGAGCGAGTACCGGCGCCTCATCCAGGAGGCAGAAGAAGAACCTGAGGAGGAATGGGAAGAGACAGAGGATACGGTGCTTGAGATTCAGGAGGACTATGCAGGGGATGGGAAGGTGGTGAGTCCAAGCCTAAACAGGCTCAACTCTTTCCAAGGGGTCCTGAGGAGGCAGATGAGCTGTTCGGACTCGGAGAGCAGCGTGGAGAGCAGGCAGGTGAACAAACTGAGCCTGAACTGCCCCTCGGAGAGGGACAAGCCCACGGTCCCCGTCAGGTCCGACAGCATTGAGCTCATGGATTACATCCTGCAAAGCAAACATGAGGCAGCAACATCTCTCTCCTACATCCCCAGGGACAGCAAGGCAGCCGAGAGCCTCAGGCCAGCGCGGAGCTTCTCCCCCCAGCCTGAGGGAACACCAGACCTGTGCCAGAATGGCCAGGCCGGCGAGGAGGATCCAGCCAGGAAGCATGATCCAGACAAGCAGGTAGCAAAGAGCCCGGAGAGAATGGTCTCTGTGGTCACAAATTATCCCTCAGTGGCCAGGGACACTGGGAGGCTTTCGAGACAGAGCAGCAGCCAGCTCCCGGAGAGCTGGGAGCAGCTTGGAGGGGAAGCTGACACAGGGATGCTCGATTCCTACATCCAGAAAAGAACCCCCCCGGCCCCTCCGGTCAGGACCCACAGCAAGGAGAGCCTGGCTCTGAGTATGAGCAAGGCTGTGGCGCTGACAGAGGCGCTGCTGGAGCCCTGCGGAGATGAGGCCAAGCCTGGCAAGGAGCAGCGGGCAGCAGGCACAGAGCAGCTCCCTGGGGGCAGGACTGCGGGAGGAGGGGGCTCGGAGGAGCCGGAGCGGAAGGGGAGGAAGAGTCAGGAGGACGAGAACGTGCTGACAGTCGCCGACGCCAAGAAAACCTTCGAAAAGCCCAAGGCGTCAGAGGGGGCAGCGGCACCACCAGCGCCCAAGAAAGGTGAGGAGTGAGGGCTCCTGGCTCTGCCCTGGGGGTCATGGAGGGCACTGCACCGGGGATGGAGGGGAGGGGAGGTGAGAGCACGGAGGTGGTTGGAAAATACCTGCCTGGAATGGCCGAGTGACAGGTGGGATGTGCTCAGGGCACATGGAATCTTGTAACGAGACAGGATGGAATTCAGGTGTTGGTTCAAAGCACTTTGTGCAGTGAAATTGTTTTGGAGAAAGATTTGCTTTGTCAGACTCTCCTGTATAGGAATAAATACAATATACTGCTTTTTCAACAGCCACAGTGCAGCAGTGCCCATAGGATGCTCCCTCCCACTGCCATGTGGGATTATGTGCCTCTGTCTCTCCAGGCACTGGGTGAGCCAGTATAATTTTATTTTAGCTGTGGCATTAAAAAGAAGCATTATTTTCCTTAAGTTCTTTTTCTCCTGCGCTGTGACTTCACTGAATAAGCCTTTCAGGAGAATGACATCAACTTGGAAAGCCTTTCACTGAAAAAATACAGATAAGTGAACTTTGTTGAAATTTTCCTGGTAAAACAGCAGTTCTGCAGAAATAGAGAAGGACAGAAATGAGTGTTTGTGTGAGAGAGTGGATCCTGCAAGGAGCCACCCGACCCACGCTGCTTAACTCAACATCTTCTGTTCAGTGACAATCTGCAATTGTGCATTTCCTTATAAGGGAAAATAAGTGTTTTAAGGCACAGGAAATCTATGGTGGCTTTGAACTGAGTCGTGTGTTTGCTTAAAAAAATAGGTGTGATTATCCCACAGCACCAGGCACGTTGTGCTGTCGGTTGCTGTCGTGACACTGAGGCGGAGCAGGGACGTGCCACAGTTTGTGTGTCAGGGATAACAGAATCCCTGCAGGGATGACAAACAGGTCCTGTCCCCCCAGGAGGCAGCTGTCATTCTCCCAGTGTAAAGAAATAGGGTTGAGAGCTGTTTGTCACTACAGACTGGCTGTGCCAGGCTCTGAGAATGGAGCAGGGATGGGGTTGGTGTTATCCCAGTGTCTGGATCTCTGCTGCTCCTGGGTGGGAATTGTCTGATATCAGTGGTACAGCTGATCTGGAGTGTTCCCATCACAGGGATGTTTGATCAGCCCATCCTTCCCAGGAATGGAAGGAGCAGGTGGATGCAATGGATGTAATGGGTGGTTTGGCAGAAGAAGGGGGTGAGAAGGGATATAAGGAATCAGCTCTGTCCCCAGGGCAATACTGGCTGCAGTAAATCCCTCCTGGCGCCTCCTTGTTCTCCAGAAGAAATAAGGATGGAGGGCTGAGACAATATTTCAGTGCTGAACTGTGAAAATATTGCAATAAAAAATCATGGAATCACGGAATGTTTCAGGTTGGGAGGGACCTAAAGGCTCATCTTGTTCCACCCCCTGACATGGGCAGGGACACCTTCCACTGGAGCAGGAAGAAGAGCAGGAACGGCTTCTCATTTTGCTCTGTCCATGGCAGCCTGCTGGGGTTTTGAAAAGCTGTTTAAAACATTTGTCTTCCCAAATCTCAAACACAAACACCTCGCCTGTATTTACCCTTACATGATTCCTTTCTTATATCTCTGATTTTTCCAGCACCTTTGGTCCAACTTGATCCTAGACAGCAGGGAGAGAAACAGAAGGAGATGGCAAAAGGATTCCAAAGTGGTTAAATAATGAGGTCTGTGCTCAGTGCCCAGGAAAACAAGCACCCAGCCCCGGCTCCTTCCCTACCTGCCTGATATTTTGCTGCTATTCAGGATTTCAGGATGCTAGGAAGTGTCAATCCCAGGATTTTCATGTTGTAAATAAAATACAGTTTGCTTTTTTTTTTCCTTTCTCTTTTTTTTTCCGCTTTTTGTGTTCTGCTTTCTTGTCTCTCTCCTCCTCGTTAATCACCCAGAGACAGCAACAAAGGAAATCCCATCTGTTGCAAGTAATTGCTTTGGTTTTATTTGGTGGCCCAACATTTTAATTAGGTTTTGGGACTTACCTCCCCTTCACTGCAAAAATAGGAAAGAAATGAAAATGTATTTTACAATCCTGTCTAATGATGGAGAAAAATACACGAGGAAATAGAAATTGAAATTAGAGGTTTCTTTCTGCTGTAAAAGCACTCTTTTGGGTGCCTTTCCTACAGCTGAGTTGGGAGGGATGTGTTTGACATCGATATTACTGCACAAAATGTGTGAGAGTGGGTAGATGCAGTAATAGATGTGCTTGATGAAATCTATTGTAAATCATTAATAACAATGGCATAAATTATTAATGCCCATCCTGGCCTAATGTTCACTCATTCCTTATCCATCTCCAGCATCTCCCAGCCATTCCAAGCAGCACAGACACGATGTCAGCACAGGCCCTCGCTCACCACAGCAGATTTTATCACCCTTTGGGGAGGGGGTTTGGGATTTGACCCCAACTTTGGGGTCTGGAAGTAGCTCAGTGGTGGTTCCATGTCACACAGAGCTGGGAATAAAGCTCAGGGGTGCTGGCTCCTGACCCTCTGCTTTAATCCAGGTTTTCCTCTCTCCTTGCCCGTGAGCTCAGATTCACTCTCCTTCACTTCTCCCTCCCTGCCTGCTGTTTTAAAATATCTGCTGGAACATTTTGTTCTCCTTATCTTCATTCCCTAATTCTACAGCTCCCCTTTCTGGCCAAGGACTGAATAAGGCCAATCCAAAGGGATTTTGCTCTCTGCCTCTCTCTCTCTCTCTCTCTCTCTCTCTCTCTCTCTCTCTCTCTCTCTCTCTCTCTCTCTCTCTCTCTCTCTCTCTCTCTCTCTCCAGACAAACACTTTGCAGGAGCTGGGAGGCACTTCCTTGGGCAGATCCCGTTGTCGAGACGGAATCGATTTGCCATTATCAGGAGCTGTTCCATGGTGGCTCTTAGGACAAATTCATCTTGGCAGCTGCTCAACAGTTGATGATCTTTGAAATGTCTTTTAAAAACCAGGATTGGGACTGGTTTCGTAAAGCTGCCCCTGGAACTCCCTCCGTGCCCATGGACACTGAGGAAAAGAGGCAGAAAAAGCAAATTAATGCTAAAAGTAAATCTAATTCCACACAGGGAGAATGGCTTGGGGTGGGTTTGTCATTGTAATCAGTTCGGACTTCATAGAATCCCAGAATGGGTTGGGTTGGAAGGCACCTTAAAGATCATCTCATTCCAACCCCCTGCCATGGACAGGGAACATTTCCCTGCATTAAAAAGCACTAAATTCCAGTAATATTAAATGAAAGGTAAGATCACATTACTGATTTCAGTGGGAGCAGCTCTTCCTAATGCTGCTGAGTCTGGCCTTGAGTACCTAATGATGGGATGAGATCCCTAAATGATAGGAGATGTGAAAGAGAAATATAAAAGAAATATTCAAATTTCAGGTGGGAGAACCTAGTGCTTCCTGTTAAACAAATATTACAATAAAGTAAATGTAATAATAAACTCAAAAGGCTTCAGGAAATAGATAAATAGGGACATAAAACTCCTTGAAAAGCTGTATAAATTGGAAACCAGGTCCAAACTGTCCTGTCTGGCATATTTTGCGTGACTTACAAGTTAAGCTGCAAAATAACAGGACTTTAAAGTGCTGATCTCCCTAAACCCTCCCTAAGCCATTTCCCTCCATTCAGAATATATTTAGCGATGAGGATTTCAGCAAACTGAGACATGCAGGATAAATTCATCCCTCAAATGACTTTACTGCTTCCACTGATGGGGTTTGATGCCCATCTGGGGTTGCTCAGAGGTTCCAAATTGCAGGGTACCAGCTGAAGGCATCAAAATTTCTCCTAAAAAGAGATGCTTCAGGTGTTTCTTTACCTTTTCTGACTCCAAACAGCACCCTGGCAAGGGGGGCTGTGGGACACACCAAATGTGGTCCTTATAAAACACATCAGGAGCAAACCAGGGTGATTTCTTGCAGAGATGGAATTGATGCATATTTGCAGGAAGCTAAATTTAGCCGCTGACATAAGTTTCAGAGGTGGAGTCTGTAGCCACGGTGCTGTTTCCGTATAAAGGCTGTGAGATACTTTGCAGCAATCCTGCAGTGCTGGAGCCGAGGGGAAAATATGTGGGATGGCTAAAACTGGGGAAATGGAGTCTTTAAAATGTAATAACCAGGCGTGTTGGTACAGATAAAATGGGATAAACCTTGCTGTGTGGCTCCTTGGAGCTGCAAAATTTGGTAATAGGGTATTTTCCTTCAGAAAAATTAGGATTTGTGGCATATTTTGACAAGTCGTTGGGCTTGCAGCATTCTAGACATCATTTAAACTGTTTGTTAGGATGGTTTTATTCAGCTGAAGTGAAGAAGATTAGTGGTTACAGTGGAATCAAAGCATTTGTGTAAAACCTGAGCTATTGCTTCTGTTTGTTGGAGACTTCAGCCCAAAATTCATGTACCTAGTACAGTTGTGATCTAAATAGCTCATTAATCCAGGCAAGAGTCTGGGTGATCTTTGCAGCATTTCCATCCCGGTGTTTTAGGAAGCTGTAGCAAAAATTCCACAGGGATCATTTCCACCTGAGTCCATCCTTAGCGACTCTTCCAGCACCGTGTCGAGCAAGGATTGTCCATCCCTGCAGGATCCACCATGGCAGTGGCAGTTGTTGAGAGGATTAGGCTTCAATCAGATTTCTCAGAGCAAATTTCACTTTGTGCCACTTTCTTTTTAGCTGGAGGCCAAAAGTCTTCCTTCAGTTCCTCTTTTGAGCTGTTGGGTGGTGCTGAGTGCTGCTGCCTTGGCTCTTGTTTTCCAGTCCAGGGTAAAGCATTGCCTGGTACGTGATTAAAATATAACTTTTAAAAAATTTCAAGCCACACACACAGGTTTGAGGCTCCTAATAAATGAAGGATGGGCAGCCAGGGCTCTCAGCTCAATCACTGACTCAGCGCGTCACGTACTTACGTGGAAAATGTGAATCACACCCCAAACCCACTGACTCGGGGTTACCTGCAGCTTTGCTCCCAGGCTGCCAAACTGCTTTTGTTTTCTTCTTTTTTAGCTTGAACACGATTGTTTGAGGAAGGAGGGTGGTGTCAGTGTGCTGGGCTGGCGTTCAGAAGGAAGCTATTAATTAATTTTACGGTGCCGTGGGCAGGGATGCAGCGTTGCCACTCTAATCTCTGGGTGTATCATTTTATTATCAAGGTATTGCTCAGTAGGTTAAGAGAGGCTTTCCTGCTTATTGAATCAATGGTTTAACTAGTGTCAAAGTTTAACATATGTTGGATAACATTTGTTTAATCTGTAGCTACTGATGTTTCCATCAGCTGTGACAGTCACCAGCAAGACCGCGACAAATGTATCTCCCTGAGGGTTTTGAAGTGTTTTAACACCTAGATTTTACTGGAGGTAGTTCATGGTCCTGGCACAGCTTCATGGGGGAAGAGGAGGGTTCTCAGCTCATCTCATCTCATCTCCTCATGACATATTCCTCCAAATTCTGAAGGATTAGAAGGGGAATTAGCGGGGTGTCACTGCCCTGAACCATCACCCCCCCTTAAGTACCAAACCGCATGCAAATGAATGCGCAAACATTGGCCAAAACGTATGAGGAAGCTCAAGGAGTTTTGGTTTTGGCCATGTATGGTAACGCTGAGGGATATGGGCTCTGCTCTTGGTTGTTCATTCGCTCTTCAGGCTCCCTGAGGCACCGAATGATTCCCAGTGTGGTGTTACCTGTGAGCATCCAGGTGTGTGCTGAAAAGTGCTCACCCTGCTGTGACCTGTTAGAACAGCCGAGGAACAAACCTTACACCACACAGTGCAGCAGCCCCAAATGGTCTTTACTTTGAGCGCAACGGGGAGAACCTATGATTTCAAGCTGCTGCTCTGGGTGTCTTGTTGTAGTGTGATTTTTAGCGAGGGTTTTGCTTCGCGGTCTTTAGCCAGGGGCTTTTGTCACCGTCCTTTTCTCACAACAGCCGCAGTGTGTCGGTGTGACAAAGTGAGGGGAGGTGGTTGTTTTCCTGTGGGTCTACTGGTTCTCCTCAGGGTTGCTTCTGAGGACACCAGGCTCTGATCGCTCAGGGACACACGGCCGGTCCCTCAGGGGGGACATGACTGGACCCTCAGGGATCATATGGCCGATCCCTCAGGGCAGACATGACCGGTTCCTGAGGGAGGACATGATCGATACCTCAGGGGGGACACGGCCGGTCCCTGAGAGGGGGGACATGCCTGGTCCCTCAGGGATAACACGGCTGGTCCCTCGAGGATGACACGACCGGTCCCTGAGGGGGGGACATGCCTGGTCCCTCGGGGGGACACGCCGGCCCCTCAGGAAGGACGTGACCTGCCCCTCACGGAGGTCCCCCATGACCTCCCCCTCCTCATCCGCGAGGGGCGGCGGGGCGGAGCCTGAGAGCGGCGAACGGAGCGTGCGCGATGCCGTGCCGCGCATTGGCCGGTGCGGCGCCACTCACACCTGTGTCGCGCCGAGAGGCGGGAGGGGGTGCCGTGCGCGGAGGGGCCTGTCCGCAGGGGGCGTGGCTCGTGCCGGGGCGTGTCGGCCAGCGTGACCCCGGCCCGCGGCGTTCTCATCGGGCGGCGGGGGGCGAGGAGGAGGGAAGGCGGCGGCTTCGCCGGGCTGAGACGGAGCGAGGCGGCTCGGCAGGCGGGTGCGGCTCGGGGGCGTGTCAGGCGAGTGGGCGTGGCGTTCCGGGAGGAGCGGCGCTGAGGCTGGAGGGGCGGGAGGGCGGCGCGATGCCGCGGGAGGGCGCGGCAGTGGGCGGGTTCGGCCGGCGGGCCCTTCCGGCGGGGTCGGCGGTGCGCTCCGTGAGGCGTGCGGACGCTGTATGTCTCGGGCCGCGCGGGAAGCGCCCTAACGCACGCCTGCTCAGGCGCTCCCACTCCCTCTTATTAGGCAGGGCGGGGTCGCCGGCATCGTCAGGATCGCGCGGGGGGCCGCCAGGGCAGGGCTAAGCCGTGGGCGGGGCGGGGCGGTCGCCGGGCGCTCCGCGCGCTACCTGGATGCGGGCGGGACGGCGCATGGGGCTTTTTGTTCGTCGCACGTTTGCCCTTGTTTGTTTGTTTGTGTGTTTCCCCCCCTTGCCTCTCTTCCTCCCGGCGATGCAGCAGCCGCTCGGTGCCAGCGGCGTGTGCCGCCCCCGGAGCGCCCGTGCCCGCCGAGCACCGAGGCGGAGGACAAAAGATGAGCGCCCCGATGCGGGGTTAGTTTGGGGGTGTTTTCCGTAGGCTCTCGTGGAGCAGGTCCTGGTCGCGCCGTTATTAGTGGTTCTTTCGAGGCGTGGAGCAGGTCCTGGTCGCGCCGTTATTAGTGGTTCTTTCGAGGCTGTTCAGGAGATGCATGGAGTCCCTGGGATGCGTGACATGTCATGGGATCGTCAGAGAATCCCGGAATGGTTTGGGTTGGAAAGGACCTTAACGAGCATCTCATCCCACCCCCTGCCGTGGGGGGCTTTGTTTTCCTGTGCAGGAAGCCACATTGTTTAACAGTGATATGCCAAAGATGGGATTTAAAGGTTAGTCCTCACCTGTGCTTTGTGAAATTCCCAGTCCCTCCTCTCAAGGTACCCGGGAAGGTGCTGGACACACGGGAAGGTGTCCCAACACCACCACGCAGAGGTGCAGCTGTAGGACCCCCAGCCAGACAACATGATGCTGCGACTGACTGACTGCACAGGAGATAGGTCTAAAGAAATATATGTATTTAAAAAAAAAAAAAAGGCAGTGAAAGCTGCCTGGAAACAAAACTGATTGATGCAGTTTTATGGTTGAGGATAAGTGATACACATTAGGGTTGGGGGGTTTTTTATAGCTGGAGTTGGTCTGAGCACATCTGTTCAGCCTGTTCATGGAGATGTGTGTGGGAGCAAGACCAAGGATGATGGAAAAATAGGAGAGGGGCACTCTGAACGCATGAGGCTGGGGCTGATTTGTCAGTTTGCTGCTGAATTTCCCCATTCTGGTTTAATTTTAGGCCAGGCTGTACCCAAATTACCCGGCACCACCCTCTCCCTCCGTGTTCCTCCACGAGCAGTTGCATGAGGGAAGCTCTGGAGTGTGGGAAAATGGTGTGAATGGCACAGTGTGTCCTGGGAGAAGCGTGTGGGGATATGGAGAAAGCAGCGGGTGTTTTGTGCGGGAGGCAGGACAGGGGATATTCCATTTTCATTTGAATAACAAGCCTTGAATCATCTTTTCTGCTGGGGGGGGGGGGGGGAGAAAACAGATGGCTCTGCACTCCCCGAGACATTTCATTGCAGCTAATAGTGATGTTTGCTAAAGACTGTGTACACAAAGGTAGATCAAATATTGTTGTGGCACCGTGTGTTTATTTTGGCTGTATAGGTTTTTTTGTATTTTCAGTAGCCCCACTAAGACCTGACCCACTCAGGGAGCATTTGCTTGGTGTTTGTTTTAATCCAGCACTTCATAATAGTAATTTTTCAGTGGTCACTTGTAGCCTTTTATCCAGATTGCTTTAATCAGCATTTGTGTTCTCTGCTGGCATTGCTGTGTCTTCTCCCGAGCTGTCTTTTCAAACACCATCGGATTTTTTCAAGTGAAATCTTCATGCTTATTGCATCTGTCACTTCTGGGACTCACTCCAAGCGAAAGGCAGGGATTCAGTTTAATGGCAATGAGGAGGAATGCGCAGAAGGGGGAAATATCAGCTTTTCCCTGGGTGATGCAGCACAGGGCACTGGGCTCTGCCCTCGGTGGCTGCTCCATCCATCACATCCATGGCCAATATTGGGCTTTACCGATGGCTTCGTCACATGACTCATTAAAGGACAACGTTGTGCTATGATGGGAAGAGGATTTATGATGTTGGGTTTAATTTGGTGATCAATTCTGAGGAATATCACTCGAGTGCCAGCTTCCTATTTTGAAGACATGAGCAAAGCACTTCCTGGCCTGGGTTTGCAGCTCGGTGAGGTCATCAGAGCACCACTCCCAGGGCCAGGAATGTCCTCTCGGGCAAGCTCACAGGCACATTTTCACTTGACTTTTAAAGTCTTGCTTTGTTTGTTTTGATTTTGCTTTACTGAGGCTTTTGTGATAATCTCAGCCCTTCTCTGAGGATGTGTTGGAACAGAAACTCACTGAGGATTTGAAGTGCCCCAGTTTAAGCCTTTACAGGGCATATGAACAAGAATTAAATGGCTGTGTTCTCTTCTAGCTCTTTCCCTGTGGTCTCCCCTGCTTAATATTTTTGGGCTGGTGTATTCTGGTGGTGAACTCTGAAATTAGTCTGATTAGAAACTGCTTAGAGCTTCAGTTTAGTCACCCTGGTCCGGGAGCCGCATGTGAAAAGTCAGATTGTTGGTGGCTTTAGGCTGACAGGATGTGAACTGCTGGGGTTTTGTCACGTTATGCACAGTTGCAGGTGCTGCTGGGGTGAAAGCCAAGTCAAAACTGAACAGAAAAAGGCTTGGCTTAGCTTAGCTGAGTGACTCAGGAAAGCAGCAGTGAAAGTCCGTTTTTCTGAATGTGTTGGATACACCAGTATGGTTGGGAATTGTTCACTGGGCCCTTTCTTTTTATCTGCTAATAGGATTGCTTTGTTCTGATTTTCCTCCTGTGAGTAACTCTACAAAAAATGGATTATTTGTTTCTTTTTGAGGTTATAATTGTTCAGCACGTGACTTTTTGTGTGGGTTTTATCATCTAAAACCACATATAGACCTATAAAATGCCAGTGTGACACTGAACTGCTTTTCAGAGCTGGTCCTTGGAGGAGCAAGCTGGAGAGGATCCTAATGGAATATACCAACCATTAGTTGTATCACCAGCCCCTAGTTGTGTATGTGCCTGCCTGGGTTTGTGTAGGGACTATAAATCCAGTCAGAATTAATGGCTGGATGTGGATGGAGTGATGAAGTACCTATGAAGCAGAAGGTGACTGTTGGGCAAGTGGATAATTTTACCCCTCTCCTGTGTAATTCCTGATGTCAGTAAAACAGGGGTGATCCCTTGGAGCAAACAAACCTAACAAGTCACAAAGTGCTCCTGAAATGGAAGAGGATTTTGTGATGGAACATCCTAAAAGCTTTAAAATCCTGCTCTGTGGGTCAGGAACTTGACTGAGAAATAGTGAAAATTGTATCTGCTACTGCCTCCAAAGAGGCAAAACGATGGTTTTTGAAAGCTGCCAACCTTCTGATGTGCTCTTGGTGGATAGAAGGAATCTCCTTGATTTGGAGGTGATAAAGTACAATGTGGGCTGTTGTACTGTTTCTCCTCTGTGCCTTTCTTTGCTGATGAATTTGGGGTAGAATCAAGGTAGAATCACCTGTATTGGAGAAAGGAGAATTTCTTCAGCATTATCATTTTGTTCCTTTGACATCCCTGGCTTTGTGTCAGTCCACGTTTTGTTGGTGATAACAATAAATGATGTATAATGTGCTTTTTGCTCTGGGTGGGTAATGATGTCTGAGGCCTGGCTCTTGGGAGGGAAGTTCCTGTGAGTGACACTGAGCTGGGCCTCTCAGTCCAGCATAATTAGGTTTGTCTTGTTTTCCTTTTTAATAATTGAATTTGAAGGAGCAATGGAAATAAACCAGTGGTGGGATCTGACTTAAAGTGATTAAGGCTCAGCCTGGGTGTGCTGAGCTGAGCTCCCAGCTCTCCTTTGGAGTGTTGCTGAGCTGTGCTTGAGGCCAAGTGTTCCTTGTAAGGAGGACCAGGGTTTCCCTGTGGTTTTCCAGATTTTGGCTGCCCATAATATCTCTGAATGAGAGTTCCTATGTAGGAACAAGCATATAGATAATAATTCTTAGCTGAATATGACAGCAGCCATTTCCACAGCTTTATAAAATATGTCTCAGCAGGATTCCCTAAAATTCCACAGGAGTGATGTGCCTGAAACTACTCCTTGTTTGCATCCCTGTATGAACCTGGGCAGTGCATTGCACCTGCAGTTCCTGGGATAAGTAATCCCTGGAAAATGGACTTCAAATCACTCTGGTTTGAGTATTTAGAAATATGGGAACTTCCCCTCCCTCCCCCCTGGTTCTGCATATAGTTGCCATAGAGACAGTGTTCTGGAGCCATTGAAAATCCATTGTTTATCTTAAATAAATATATAAACCTGCTCTATTGAAACATCACATTTTGCAGTGCCCTGTTCCGTTGAAGTCTTCAATTCTATCAGGAACCATTGTGACAGGACAAGGGGAAATGGGTTCAAACTGAAAGAGGGGAAATTCAGGTCACATTTTAGGAAGTAATTCTTCCCTGTGAGGGTGGTGAGGCCCTGGCACAGGTTGCCCAGAGAAGTTGTGGCTGCCCCATCCCTGCAAGTGTCCAAGGTCAGGTTGGACGGGGCTTGGAGCAATCTGGGATAGTGGAAGGTGTCCCAGCCCATGGCAGAGGGTGGAATTAGGTGATCTTTAAGGTCCCTTCCCTTCCAACAATCTGATGGGGACTTGCCATCCTACAGTGCTGCAGATCTGGATCCTGGACAAACTGCTAATGGGTGTAATTAGCAGCACCAGGGATTAGCAGCAATAACAAATCCAGTCCATAGGAAGCACTGTGTCCCATGGGAGCTGGGCAAACTGGCTGTGCTGGGCAGATGATGGTAGGATAGGGAGGATTGTCATCAGCAAAGGCTCCATGCTGAGCACCACTCAGGGCTGGAATTAACCCCTGAAGTTGCCTTATTTTTTTTCATTTTTACTTAAAATACTTAAAAACCCTCATAGTGGTTTGTTGGTTCCTGCTGGAATCTTGAACCCCCAGCTGACTCATTTACTTGGCATTTTTCACCACACCTGTGTCAAACAGATTGAGATCCTTCTTTTCCACGTTGGGAATGTGAGGTTTCATGTTTTACTCAGGGTCTGGGGAATACTTGTAGCATGTACTACTAAGGGTAGTTGTTGTTTTACACATGGTTCAGGTATTTGCCCCAGCACACGTGGTGGGATGTGTGTGTGGATAAATGGCCATTCTTACACCTTTTCAACTCTTAATTTCTCACTTAATTCCTTTCTGCAGTACTTACATTAATTGTACCATATCTTGCAGGTTGGAGTAAATGGGGACAAAACTGCCTTGTTCAGAACGGGAGGTGGATTAAATTCTTTCTGAGTTTTCAGTGATGGTTTTTAAGGTTGATTTTAATTTTTGAATCTGCTGAGATCAATTTGCAAGGCAAGAAAAAAAATCCTGAGCCAGCTTAGGCAACCAAGAGTTGCCAGACATTCCTCTGCAATATATTCTCCTTTAGCACAGCCTGAAGTGTAGGCACAAAACTCCTCTAGCTGAGTGTTGCTGTGCCTCCAGCAGCTCTTTCCTGGCTGCTGCCAGGAAAATTGCTCCTCTCTGGAGCCGTTTGTTCTGTGTGGTGCTTTAAGGTGCTGCTGTTTAAGGGTGGGTATCCCTGGGAAGGGTCAGGTTATCTCTCTACTCTACTTTGCTCCCTGATGTTTCTTTTGGAGGGTAAAGGTTATCTTTTTATTCTTCTGTGCTTTGCCACATCGATCTTCTGCTCTACTGGAGGAATTCTGAAGGGCTTGGAAAGCTCACAGAAAAACCAGCTGGGGCTTATCTGGGTGGAATTGTGCCTGTTGATTTGGCCAGGCTCCTCCGGAGCTGCTGTAAATGCCACAGGGATTCCCGAGGGGCTGGAGGTGTGGGTTGCACGTGCAGCAGCGTGACTGCCAAGCCAACAGGTAAGTAAAGCTTAAAGGTCATCAGGCACAGGCTGGAATTCTTCACACCCCTTGCTGGGAACCGGTTCTCCAGCTGAGAGCAGCTGCAGGTCCAAGAATTCCCCAAGGAATCTGCCTTTGCCCAGAGTGTGTTGGGATGGGTGTGATTCTCCCTGCCAGGGAGGCGGGGACATGGAACTGGTGCCATGGAGCTGTCGGGAACGGTGATACCCTCATCCCTGGCAGAGGGGGTAGGAAGAGGTATCAGGGACAGTGGTGACCCTCATCCCTGGCACAGGGCATAGGAAGATGTTTTTCCTTTTTGGATCTGAAATCTTTTTTCATAGCATAGCAGGAATGTTTATTAAAGCTCCTCAACAGACTAAATACACTTCCTGAGATAATTTTTGTGTTCTTGCCTGCCCAGAAAGGTGAGAAAGGAGCTTTGTGTTGCATTCATGGTTTGACAGCAGGTTGGTGCCAGGGACAGCAGCCTTGCCCCACGACAGATCAGCAACAAGGAACATCTGTAGGACAGAGGAAATGTGTTTGAACTTGGAAGCCTTTACTGAAACAGATGTTTGAGGGCTGTAATTGGTACCACGAGATAGGGATTTAAAATCAAGTGAGCAGATTGAACTATCTGGATTTGAGTTTCAGCCTCCTCCGGTCCCTTCCTCCCTCCCCCAGCCCTGATTTCAAATTGCACGTTACGGAAACGGGACAGAATGACAATGGTGCTCTTGGAATTATAGGCTGCTTGGCCAGAAGAGCTGGCAGGACAGCAAATGGAAATGTGGAGGAACACATGCCAGCTCCAACTGGGAGAACTGAGATTCGTTTT
Organism: Manacus vitellinus; assembly: GCF_001715985.3. Classification (NCBI taxonomy): domain Eukaryota; kingdom Metazoa; phylum Chordata; class Aves; order Passeriformes; family Pipridae; genus Manacus; species Manacus vitellinus. Next base: position 2,092,404 of record NW_021940379.1, read on the forward strand.
GCAGCTTGTTTGTACTGCATTAAAACCCGAGATGTTTGCGTTGTCCTGCCCGAACTCCCACGTTCTGTGGGAGGATATTGTCCTGTCTTTGACAATTAACCATTGTTGGGTGCATTTGGAGAACACCAAAAGCAGTTTAGTGGGTGCCTCACCTGTTGGGTGGGTGGTGAGAAGTGGAGGCCACTCTGACTGGATGAAGATGTTTTTTAGGAGGTGACAACCAAGCTCATTGTTGCTTTTTGGAGTTGAGTGTTTCCATTTAAAATTCCAGTGTGATGGACCACGCTGGTGTGTGATGGACAGTGCTGGTCTGTGCTGTACCTCCAGCCTACCTGGGATGTTCTCCAGGTCTCCAGCCCATCCCGTTTGCCGTTACAGGACTGGGAGCACACTCCAGACACCACCACACTCATGTGTGGCTGCACTTGGCCATCCTGCTCCTCCCGGGTCACATTCCCAAGGCAGCGTCGGCTTCTCCGCAGGCTCCGGGCAGGCCTGGGGCTGTGCTGGGTCCAGCAGCACAGTGGAGCCGCTGTGGTCAGGCCGGGCCATGTGGAGAATGTGCCTCCTCGCCTGGTCAGTCTGACTCACTCTTGGCTGGGCTGGTTGGGAGCCTCAGTTGTGCTGATCTGTTGTTTCTGCTTTATTTCGGAGTCGGGAGGAATTCGTGTCCCAACCAACTTAGTGTTCAGAGCTGAGGGCTCTGCAGGTCCTGGTGGCTCCTGGGCTGCAGCTCTGCAGGAACTGAGACCTGCAACTGTCTATCTCCTTATTTATCTCCTTAAAAAAACTTTGTAGTTTCTTCCTGTGGATGCCATGGCATGTTGTAATCGAGGAATAGAAACCAGCTTGTCAACTCCTCTGGAGATGGGGCTGGAGCCCCTCTTCTCTGGAGACAGGCTGGGAGGCTGGGAGAGCTGGGAGTGTCCAGCCTGGAGAAGAGAAGGCTCCAGGGAGACCTTAGAGCCCCTTCCAGTGCCTAAAGGGGCTCCAGGAGAGCTGGAGAGGGACTTTGGACAAGGGCTTGGAGTGACAGGACAAAGGGTAATGGCTTCCCACTGCCAGAGGGCAGGGTTGGATGGGATACTGAGGAGGAATTCTTCCCTGTGAGGGTGGGGAGGCCCTGGCACAGGGTGCCCAGAGAGGCTGTGGCTGCCCCATCCCTGGAAGTGTCCAAGGCCAGGTTGGATGGGGCTTGGAGCAACTTGGGCTAGTGGGAGGTGTCCCTGCCCGTGGCAGGGGGTGGAATGAGCTGAGCCTTAAGGTCCCTTCTAACCCAAACCATTCTGGGATTTCTAATTTCAGTAAATCTTTTTGTCATTTTTTAAGGAATGATCCAATTCACTGCCTCCCCTCACTTACAGTTTCATGTTTCCAGCAATGTCTTAAAACCACTGGATTTAATAGGGCATGTTCTTACCTTAGAAAATATCATGTTAATCAAATCCCCTCATGTCTGCACCTCTTCTTAACTTCAGCAGAATGGGGAATCCTGCAGGTCTTATTCTTTCCATCCTTAGGTCCCAGCACCTGTCTGCTTAAATTCTGCTTAAATTCAGCATCAGAGAGGACAGACACATCCTGTATCAGGGGCTGAGTTCCAGGTCTAGTGGCCGCTGCTGAGCTCCTCTGTCACACACATGAAGATTTATGTTTGCCAATTATTTCAGATAATCAAGTTGAAAATACACTTGTTTTCTGCCATGAGCACTCTGTTAGAAAAAAGTGCTTAGTTAGCTGGGAAGGGTAGGATCTGCTGGTGATTGGTGGGAAATTAATGAAACTGTGGTGGGGAAAAGCTTTCTCTGTTCATAACCACCATCCTTTGCCCAAAACCAGATTTTAAGAAAAAGAGAAGCTTGTGATGTGTCCCAGGATCTGGAGGAAACTTGCATGTAACCTTCAAGAGAGGAGAATTCAGTGGATCAGGGTGGCAGCTCTGAGCACATTGATACTTCCCTGGTAGCCCTGATAAGAGAACTAGGTCAGCGCTGGGGAGAAGCATTTTATCACCTCCTTCCCTCAGCTGGAATCCTGGCGCTGGGAGGGCCCTGCTGGCTCCCAGCTCTGCACAGCAAGGCCCTGCTCTCTCCCTCGTGTTTCCCTCGGGGCCCTGGGGTGGGCTGAGCCCTGTTTTTCCCTCCCCATGGCAGGTGCTGCTCACACTGGGGGTGATCAGCCGGTCCCGGGGTGTCAGCAGCACCCACGGGGTTGGTGTGATGTCTGTGGCTGCAGTTCCCAGGGCTCTGTTCAGCTCTGGGAGGATTCACTCTGTCTCTTGGCAGTGGATGAGGATACAGTGTGCAGAGAAGCTTCTCTGGTGTTTATGCCAGTGGAGAAAGCAGAGGAGAAGGAAGGTTTTTTTGGAGGGGAGCATGTGAAAGGCCACGGCCTTCTGTGGTCAGCTCCTGGAACAGCAGTGCCTGAGGTGGGAGTGTGGGGGAGGCTTCCCTTTCCTTATCCAGTAAAGCTTGTGTGGTGTCCAACAACTGTCTCTGCTGGCAGCAGAAGTGGAGCTGAAATGCAGAGATTCCAGAATCCCAGAATGGTTTGGGTGGGAAGGGACCTTAAAGCTCATCTCATTCCACCCCCTGCCATGGGCAGGGATACCTTCCACACTTCAAGCCCTGTCCAATCTGGCCCTAAATGCACTGAGGCACCTGGGATGTTTAATCCCTGTATTCTGTACATTACTTGCCTTTATGAGGTTTTGTCCTGAGTTTCAATTCTTTTTTTTTTTTTATCTCCACTTTGCTCTTCTTCCTTCTCTTCTCATTTTACTAACTTTTTTTTACCCAGCCTGTGCTAAATTACCATCATCCCAACATTCCCCATCATCTCTGAGGTTGGGGCAACTTTAGTGCCAGCTGACAGAAGATGCTATAAAAGAAATAAACTCAAAAGAGGGGGTTGTTTGGAGGCTGCTGGGAGAATTCCCATTCCTGCTCCTCAGCTGCCTCGGATCCAGGATTTGGGTAACTGCTGCAGTGTTTCCCTTTGCTGGTTGCCCATCCCGCTGTGGCTCCTGATAAATTATTTTGTGTAATGATTTTTGTGTGCATTCATTGCTCTGGCTTTATGGTAGATGGCACAGATTAAATGAAGCCAGACAACTCTCTCAGTTCAGGGTAATGACTTTCCACTGCGGCGTCCTTTTGTCACTGTAAATTATGATAAATGATGTAATGGTGGATGGAGAGATACAGCTCCAAAGTGGTGGGAGTGGAGAGATCAGCACAGATTGGTTTGGCTTGGAAGGGACCTTAAAGCTCATCTTGTTCCACCCCCTGCCACAGGCAGGGACACCTTCCACTAGAGCAGGTGATTCCTCAAGAAAATGAATTGTACACCTGGAAACCTTGAAGGGAAAATAGCCACAGTGTGGGAGGAGTGAGATGAGCACACAGGTGAACCCTCAGGAAATAATACATCCCTCTGGGTGATCCCTGGGAGATCTGAGCTTTACAGGTGGCTTCTGTCTCAGAGTGCTTCATATTCTAAAGGTTTTCATACAATCATTTGAGGTTCCAGCTAAAACCAGAATCATATCAAGTGTTTCACAGGTTACAGCCAACACCTTGTGCTTCTTCCAGAACAGAAATTTCAGCTTATTTAAAGTTTGGGTTGTGTTACATTTTTGAATGTGCTGGGCTCCCCAGTTGAGATATAATCAAATTCCCTGGTAGTTTGTGGTTTAGGTTCCCATCCCAAAATAGAATCTTGCCAGTGGTGGAACAGCTGGAAATTTCAGTATTAAGTTCATATTCCAGCTTTTTGTCTTTAAAATGAAGTGAAATCAGATGGCAGTGTCTTGCTCAACCTGGATTCAAGTAACCAAAGACACAAATATGATGTGTTTTGAAATTTGGACCATCTATAATAGTGTTCACCTTTGGTTTGGACAACTCTGAAAACAACAGTTCTGTCAGAACTGGACTGAAAATGGAGTGACTGGAAAAGGGATGCATGGAGGGAACATCGTTGTGTTTAAAAGGAGAGGGACTGTATCAAGGTATTTGTGGCTGTTCCCTTTTTCTGCTGGAGGTTTCATGTGAAGTCCTGGGGTGGGGTGAGGTGAGATGAAGTTTTGGTGGTCATGTGATACATTTTTTTTCTCCCACTTCCTTCCTTGCCCAAGTCTTGCAGGACTTCATATTGTGAGACTGAATCCTTTGATTGCTTGGATACTTGGAGAGGGAGATGAAGTTGTACAAGAACATAGAGTGACAGGACAAGGGGGAATGGGTTCAAAGTGAGATAGTAGGTTTAGATTGGATATCAGGAAGCAATTCTTCCCTGTGAGGGTGGTGAGGCCCTGGCACAGGGTGCCCAGAGAAACTGTGGCTGCCCCATCCCTGGAGGTGTCCAAGGCCAGGTTGGACAGGGCTTGGAGCAACCTGGGCTAGTGGAAGGTGTCCTTCCCTGCCTGTGGGACTGTCCCAGGAGGTGGGAATGAGATGATCTTTAATGTTCCTTCCAATCCAACCCATTCCATGATTCTGTGGTTCTAATTCCCCCTCCAGCCTTGCTGGTGACATACTGGTGACAGTGGTGGCAGTTTCCTGCCAGTGTGGGCTAATTCCAGTTGTGGCCCTGAGCTCACTGTAGGACACATCTCTGAGTCTCTGGCCTGTGCACTGTGGTAATGCTGGAAAGCATTTCCCTGGACTGTGTGTGCAGGTGGAGCAGGCACAGGGCAGTGTGTGCCCACATCCATGTCCCGGTGCCCAGCGTGCCGTGCACGCGCCTGAGTCACCAGGAACCAGGGAGCTTGCACAACCTGGAGTTGAGAAATGCTAGAAGTGAGGGATTAGGAAATAACCTGGTGGTGTTTGTTCCCCTTTTCCCAGGCAGTGGGGTGCAGCTGTTGGCTCAGCCCCTGCTCCCTTGCATAGCCGTGGTGAGGTGGAGTTGTCCTCGCTGTGAGGAGCAGGAAGCACAGTGGGACTGTGGTCTCTCTCGGACTTAAAAACCTCTGAGTGCCTCTGTGCCATATGTGGCTCTGTACCTTATCTTCCATGTGATGTTCAGAATGCTCTGAAGGGTGAATTGCCACATTCCTTGTGGGCTTTTCTCCAGTGCTTATCTCCTGATGTCCAACTGCTCCACAGAGGTGGTGCAGCCCTGTTGGGAGGGAGGGTGTTCTCTCTATGCTGGGGGCAGGCTGGAACACCCATGGGCTGGTTATTGGCTCAGCATTGGAACATACTTCCTATTTTATTTTTTTTTTTAATAAAACCAGCTCTGAGCACTCATTGCTTTTGCAGATGAGGCCCAAGTGTCTCAGCCCAGGTGTTCAGGAAGACCTTGGGTTGCATGGATGGGACTTGAGAATCCTCTGGGCTTCCCCATCAGGAACCCATGGCCTGGGCAGTCCCATGTTGTAGTTCCACCAGTGGGACCATCCCCTGTCCCTGCTGACCCCATTCATCCCATAACACCATTCAAACCTGGTGCTGGTGCATTGTCTATAGATCCATTGAATTATTTAGGTTGGAAAACACTTTTAAGATCATCAAGTCCAACCATTAATCTCTTGATTTTAATTTTTTTGAAATCTACTTCTTATTTGTTAATAGCTGAGACTGTACCTTTATTCCCAAGCTCTTCAGCAAGGCTCTGACTGTGAGTTTGGGGATTCACCAAGAGCTGCAACTTGACATTTTCCACTTAAGGAAGAGCCTTTCCAGTCCCAAGTACCAGCCTTTTATAAATGCTGTCCTCCCTATCCACTGGATTTGTGTTCTCACCCCCCCCTTAATTGTAGCCTCGGGCTGCCTGTGACTTCAACTGGCCTTTTATTTCCAATGTCTCCCTTTCCAGAAGGGATCCCAGTCACACGGGCTGAGCAGGATTTTGCCATTAGTGGGGGGTTTTCCTGTCAGTGTTCCCTAGCAGGATGCATTTCCTCTTGCATAAGCAGCCTGAAAACCCTCCGAAGCCACAGAAATCCATCTGTTGGATTCTTGAGACAGATAAATCCTTTATAAACAGGAAAATGGGCAAACTCATGGTAGCTCTTGTGACACATCGTGATGGGAGATCAGAAAGGAGTGGAATGAAAAGTCTCCCTGTGTGACTGTGGCCGCCAGAATCCTGCCTTTCTGAGGGCCTTTGAAATGCTGACACAAGGGCTGGGCTGGACAGCAGGCACAGACTGGGAGATGAACTCCAGTGCGTGGCAAAATTCAGCTAGGAGTCACTTGACATTTTAGGGAAAGAAGAGTTTTGAGGGGCTCTCTCCTCTGTGCCCACCAAGATTCCGTGTGTGGCTGAGCGGGATCCAGGAGATCAGCCGCCATAGATCTGTCAGCACTTCTATTGTCGTGGTCTTTGCAGGGTGTCCAACGCTTCTGTTTTAATTTTGCTGAGGGTTGTAACTCTGGCAAAATTTAAACGCCTTTCAGCTCCCAGTTGGGAGGTTTTAAATCCTCCAAAGTTGTGCTTTACCACCCCCCCCTAAATATTTTCTGTCTAGCAAGTGCGTGCGGATCATTCCAGCACTTCGGCCAAGGTCTAACAGCACAATGATCTAATTAACTTCCTTTTTTAAGTCTTGCTCCAAGTCCACTTCCTAGTGGTAAAACCCCAGCACAGCCCTGTTAGCCATGGATGTGTTTTCTTGCCAACTCTGGTATTTACAAAGTCACTTCCCAAGGCTCCCTGAACTGCCCAGGTCATCCTGTCACGTGGTTGGTAGAGCCTGAATCAGTCTTTCCTTGTGGTGAATCATCTCAGGTGTTGGTATCTCTCCTGATAATCCTAAAAGTGGCACCAAAAAAGGACATGGACCTCTTAGAGCAGGTCCAGAGGAGACCATGGAGATTCTCCAAGGGCTGGAGCCCCTCTGCTCTGGAGCCAGGCTGGGAGAGCTGGGGGTGTTCACCTGGAGAAGGGGCTCCAAGAGAGCTGGAGAGGGACTTTGGACGAGGGCCAGGAGGGACAGGACAAGGGGGAATAACTTTAAGCTGGAAGAGGGTAGATGTAGATTGGATACTGGGAAGGAATTCTTGGCTGTGAGGGTGGTGAGGCCCTGGCATGGGCTGCCCAGAGAAGCTGTGGCTGCCCCATCCCTGGAAGTGTCCAAGGCCAGGTTGGATGGGGCTTAGAGTAACCTGGGCTAGTGGAAGGTGTCCTTGCCCATGGCAGGAGATGAGATGAGCTCTAAGATCCCTTCCAAGCCAAACCATTCCATGAATTGGCCAAGTTGGAGCTCCTTCCTGCTTGGATGCTGCACGTGGCTCTGCTGAGAGAACCTGTGGCAACCAAACTGAGCTGTGGATTTGCTTGCAGATGGAGGAGAAGGAGGAGGGGGGATCCTTTGCACTGTGGTATTGAAAAACAACTAAGGAGACTGAATGCTCTTCGTGTTTAAGGAGAGTCTGTGGTGGGGAGACGACTCTTTTTGGGTGCTCAGCTCAAGCTCCCCCTGTTTTGTTTTTCACCTGCTCTCTCTGGTGCTCTCAAGGATCCGCAGTCGCTGCTCTTTATAACCACAGCCTGCACATTCCCCCCCTCCTTCTCCTTGGAGAGCAGCCAGATCAAAATGGCTGTGATCCAACGCCAAGAATCACTCCCTTTGCTATGGAAATGAGGACTTGGAGGCTGCTCACCATGTGTTCAGCAGAGTTCCTGCTAAGGATGACGAGCTGTAGGTGGGGAAGAGGGCAGCGAAGGTGTGTTCCAACAGATCCCTTTGGAACAAATCAGGGTATTTTTGGATGCATCTGAACTCTTTACATTTTTTTGAAAGTCATTTATAGAAAACCAAATGATTACCCTCCTCATCACACGGCAAAAATGAGGGAAATAAAGTAGTAGGATTTCACCACAGGACAAAGGAAGTTTCTCTTCCATGAAGGTGGAAGGGGTGGCAGATCCCCCAGTATCTGATATTCGAAATAACCATTTTTTCGTGGTGTTCTGGTATTGATCAAGTGAAGAAAAGATATAATCATAACTATCCTATCTGAATTCCCAGCATCAGAGCAGAGAAGTTCCCAAACCCCATGCTCTGTGGGATGGTGGCACCAGGCAATTTGCTGTGTGTTGGCTCAGCATGGCAAGTTCAAACCATCACTTTACCTTCTTCTCAACAAGCTGATTTTAATCTTGATGCACAGCAGGGTGGGAATGTTGCCATGAAAATCCACTGTGCACCAGGCAGGGGACTTTTCCCTGCCATGAAAATCCATGTGCACCAAGCCAGGGGACTTTTCCCTGCTCCTGGATGAGTCGTGCAGGCGGATGCTGAGTAGGATTTGCTGCAAGGTGGGACAGGGCTGAGCTGGGTGCTGTTGTGACATGTTGGGCTTTGGAGAACATCCCAGTGTCTTCAGGGTGGCCTAGTGTCACCTGGAGTGGTGGAAGGGAGGGAGGAAGGGGGTGATGAGGGTGATGCTGCTCTTGCATGGTGTGCCCTGCAGGACCTGGCAGGGTCAAAGCCATGAGTGTTGAGCCCTCCCGGCTCTGGGAGGAGCCCTTGGGGTGGAAGTGTCTGACAGGTCTGGGATGAGTCGACACAAATTAGTAATTGGGTGTGGAACTGCATTTTTTTTTATGATATATCTTATTGAACTTCGGAAGTTCAGCGTGTTTTGTGTCTTTTGGGCATCTTTGAGTTGAAATTCACCTTTTCTTTGGGCATGATTCTGTGAGGCTGGGATTGTGCTGGAAGTATCCAAGGCCAGGTTGGGCAGGGCTTGGAGCAGCCTGGTCTAGTGGAAGGTGTCCCTGCAGAGTGGACATCCTTTTCCACCCCTGGCAGGGGGTGGAGCAGGATGGGCTTTAAGGTCCCTCCAACCCAACCCATTCCATGATTTTGTTTTGTGCTCTTACCTTCTGGCTGGAGCTGGAGAGCAGCTCCTGGTTTGTGACTTCCCATTGCACTCCGGTGTTCCAGGGTGTGTCCAGCACGGAACAGGCCTTGTGCTGTAAGGGAAACACTTGGCAGAAGGTGTGTTATGCAATTCCATTAACTGATGAGAAGCACAGGGGAAGCCCAAGTTTATCTATAATATGATAGAAATCCCTAATAATTTCCGTGTAGCTTTTTTACAGAGATGTCTTAAACACCTCGGTTATTCACAAAATTTTGCTTTTTAAAACAACACCTGTTTTTTCTTAGACATTCTTAATTGCCCTTAAAATATCAGGACATCAGTATAGAAGAGGTACCATGAGAAAGGCAGTGGGGAGTCCCCACCACTGGGAATGACCCCGGAGTCTGTGGCTCTGTGTCACCAGCTCATGGGACTCAGGTCATTGGTGGCTCAAAGCCATCACCAGCCATGTGGCCCAGGGGAAGGTGTGTGGTGGCCTCCAGCCCACATGTGGGGACAGGTGTCTCCATTGCAAAAATGACCCTCAAATCAGTGCATTTATTATCTGTGTGCAGAGAAGCTCAGTTGGTTGGAGCACGGTGCCCGTAGCGCCACAGCCACGGGGTCAATCCCTGCTCCATCCCCAGATGGACCATTCATTTAAGGGTTGGACTCAGTGGTCCTTGGGGGTCCCTTCCAACTCAGAACATTCTGTGGGAGCTGGTTTTCCCTGAGCTGGTTCCTGCTGTGACCCTTGGTGTGGGCTGGGCACACTGGTGGCTCCAGTGGCACTGGATCCATGTCCCAGCAGCTGCCCCACCCGGAGATGGAGCTGCTGGGGAGGTGGCCAGTGCCAGATCCCGAATGTGATCTGGTGGAGAACAAATCCTCTGCTTATTTTCCCTTATCTCTGTGGAGCTGGAGTGTCTCTCCCGAGCTGTCTGTTCCCTTAATTGGAACATTCTTCTCCTCTTCAGACACATTATGGGCTGTGCATTTCCCGGCTCTGATGAGCGTTTCCCTCCAGTTATTCCGCTTTTTGTCGCTGTTAATTTTTTATTTAACCTCCCAGACTACAAAACAGCCATCAACGTTCCTGCAAAGCTTTGCAGTCACAGACAGCCCTACAAGCTTTAATCACGTTTGCAGGAGACAGGCTGTGCACAGCGAGTCAGGATGGAGCCACATTCCCAGTCTCTCACTCTGGAGCATCACTGCTGGAGCTGGAGCAAGGAGCTCCATGAGCAGAGCAGTTTTTCCCAGCCTCTCCATGTGCTTGGGGACCTTCTGGGAGGCAAGATAGGAGGTGGACTCAACTTATTTTTATTTCCCCCCCCATTTCTTTTTTTTTTTGGCTTTCCCTGGAGACTGGGACAGAAATATTTTTCCCATATGTAAAAGCAAGATGCTGTATGGAGGCTCCTCCTCTGCCAGCATGGATTGAAGGGGAAAATCTTGGAAGGCTGGGAAAAGCCCTTCCCAGATGTGAGGGCTCCATAGGTTGCAGTGTGATCCAAGGATGGTGTTGTGCCCGAGTCTTCTTCCAGGTCTCAGGTGCTGGAATTTTCCACACCAATCCCTCTCCCTCTATTTTAACTTCAGCATTCTTGAAAATAATTTTTTTCAAGAAATGCTGCAGACACACCAAGTTAATTGGAGTCATTAACTTGTTTCCATTACTCCTTTCTGCCTAGGAAAAGCATTTTATGGTTTTTTAGGGAGATTTTGGAGTTAGAAGAAAGAACTGGGAGCTGGGGAACATGTGGAACCACTTCACAGGAACACCGGATTTTGGGAGCTTGCATTTTTATTTACATCTTCTGGCCCCTGTCTGACTTGAAAGTAAACAAGTTCAATCCAAGACTAGATTTATCCCTGAAAATATGTGGAGACTTGTCTAAAAACTGCTTTTAGGATTAGGAACTTCCTTTCCTGCAGTCAGAGAGTACATTTACAAGAGGAAAATTGATGCTTAACTGGCAAAACCCCCTTGGAAATGCAGTTTGGTTGGGTTTGGTACAAAATAACCTGAACTTTCAGTTAAAAAAAGGAAAAGGCAAAACTAGCCGAGGATTTGGTAGGTCTAAAGCAAGGTAGAGGATCCCTGAAAGTGTCCAAGGCCAGGTTGGACGACACTTGGAGCAACCTGGGCTAGTGGAAGGTGTCCCTGCCCATGGCAAGGGTGGGACTGGATGAGCTTTACGGTCTTTGGTATCAGGATGGTTCCAGACTCTTTCCAGTGGTATCCAATGACAGGACAAGGAGCAATGGCCATAAACTAAACCACGAGGAATTCCACCTCAATATGAGGAAGAACTTTTTTCCATGGAGGTGGCAGAGCCCTGGAACAGCTGCCCAGGGAGGGCATGGAGTCTCCCTCTCTGGAGACATTCCAAACCCACCTGGACACGTTCCCATGTCACCTGCTCCGAGTCACCCTGCCTGGACAGGGGGGTTGGACTGGTTGATCTCCAATTCTGGGATTCTGTGGTTCTGCCCCTTCCAACCCAAACCATTCCATAACTCTCTGAACGGTGAGTGAAGCCGCGTTTCCACACTGCTGGAAGCGCAGCAATGGACCCGGGGACAGCATCCCATGGTGGCCCTTGGCCAGGCATCTCCTGGGCAAGCAAGAGGTCCTGCCCCTGTGACTGATGTCCCTTTTCCATGCCCCACAGACACCATGAGGCGAGTGGTACGACAGAGCAAATTCCGGCACGTGTTCGGCCAGGCCGTGAAGAACGACCAGTGCTACGACGACATCCGCGTGTCCCGGGTCACCTGGGACAGCTCCTTCTGTGCAGTCAACCCCCGCTTCGTGGCCATCATCGTCGATGCCAGCGGCGGGGGAGCCTTCCTGGTGCTGCCTCTGCACAAGGTAAGTGCTTTTGGAGCCTCTGGGATTACCTGCTCAGCTCTGCTGTCTCTTCGGTGCCTGTTCGGGAGTAACATTTAAGGCTGGGAAGTGTCTGCTGTGGTGACAAACGCTGCCATGTAGGAATATGTTTAATGTCTGTAATCAGGCTGATGCTTCCTGTACATTAAACACAGTAAACAAGCTGTTTGCTTGACTAATCTGAGCCAATTCTGGCAGAAGCTTCTACACAGAATCATATTTTAGAAGCCTCTTTGTGATCACGTCAAGTTTTCCCACTGTCAGGGATTCAGCTTTTTGAGCTCTGCAAGTGTCACTTAGTTCAGGAACCACCTGAGCCCAACGGCTCCTTCTGGAATTAACTCAGGAATGTACCTGAATCCAACTGCTCCTTCCGGAATTAATTCAGGAACCACCTGAGCCCAACTGCTCCTTGCAGCCTCTCATTGGAAGGATGCAAATTGCACAGGCTGGTGGCCCTGGCATCTGAGCTGGTCCAGGCTGCTGCCAGCCCCTTCAGATGCTCTTTATATGGTATAAGACAAGAATAATTTTGGTAAGAAAACAGTTCCTCCAGGTACCATCACAGCTGTCCTGGAGCTCTCCCAGGGCTGTGTCTGGGCTTTATTATACTTCGGCCAGATTCTGTTATCCCTAATACCTGGAAAAATGAAGGGAGGGGCTTCATCTCCTCTTGGGCAGGTAGACCCCCCCCTTAATGTTCTCTCTTGCCAAGATGTTGCCAAGTTTTCAGTAAATAATCTTCCAGTGAACCCACATACACTCTGCTCTTTCCCTTCTCCTTTGGATTTCTTTGTAGAGCCCCAGGGCTGTGCTTTGCCAGACACCCAGAGAAGGTGGGTTCCTGTCCATCAGCCGTGAGATGGGCTGGATCAAAGGTTCTGAGGCTGAAAAACCGGGAAGAGAGACCTTCCTGGAGCCCCTTCCAGTTCTGTGTTAGGAGTAAATGGGCAGGAGCTGGGTCCGACTGAAATAAATCCCTGTTGCCCCTGATACTCCATGGAAAAATCACATCCGTCTTCCACCCTTGCTGGAGATTCTTCTCATCCCTTTCTGACGCTTAACCAGCAAATTCTCATGATCAAAGTCTTTTTCTGCAACATTATTTTCTTTGTGACCCTCAAACTTCTCTCTTAAGGGTATAGTTTAGTTGTCTTCGGTCTGTCATCAGCCCTGTGCTTGTTTCCCAGCTCCACTTCCAGCTCTGCCCTGTTAAATATAGAAATAGTGACCAGGATTGAACACAAGCTTCCACATGGCGAGGGCAGAGCAGAGGCAGCGGCTTCTCAGTCCTGCAGAACAAAGCCAAACCCCAACTTCCCAAAATAGCTCCATTCGCTGCTCTTGAACAGCCCTTTGGGCTCATCCTGGGGCCACGAGTCCTCCTCCTGCCCAGACCATGGGTGGTGAGCAGACCTGGAGCAGGAATTCCTTGCTCAGCACAGCACCAGCTGCACCCGTGTTGCATCATGGCACAGAGACACCATCAGCAGGGGATGTGCATCCCTCTTTTCTTCTCCTGTATCCCAATGTTTGGAGCACCAGGGAGCTGGGGGGGCTCAGCCTGGAGAAAAGGAGGCTCAGGGGGGACCTTCTTGCTCTCTGCAGCTCCCTGAGAGGAGCTGGGAGCCGAGGGGATCAGGCTCTGCTCCCAGGGAACAAGGGATGGGATGAGAGGAAATGGCTTCAAGCTGTGCCAGGGGACATTTAGATTGGAGATCATGGAAAATTTCTTCATGGAAAGGGTTGTGAAGCACTGGCACAGGGCTGCTTGGGGCAGTGGTGAAATCATCATCCCTGGAAGTGTTCAAAAAACGTGTGGATGTGGCACTTGGGGACATGGTGGCCTTGGCAGTGCTGGGGGAACAGTTGGACTTGATGGTCTCAGAGAGCTTCTCCAGCCTTAATGATCCCATGGTTCTGTGTTTTCTCATTTCCTGGCAGAAATTCCTGCTAATTCTGAGTGACCTGTGCTTCTGCATTTTGAAGCACTATCTTATCTTTGGGGTTATTTTTATGCTTATTCAGTTATTCCTCCCACCCTCCCCTGTATTTCTCATTTCCTTGGTGCCCTCAGCTCCATTCCTGCCTTGCACAGCCCTTTAATATCCACCTCTGAGGAGGTTCCTGCAAAGCTGGAGGGGCTGTGTCCCTCATCCCCAGCCTGACACGTTCTTTTGCAATTCAGCTCGAACCAGTTCCTGTGTTCCACGTTTATTTTTACAGCCTGGGCTGATGAAATTGTTCCGTCAGTTCCTTCAACACCCTAAACAACATTTGGATTTCTCTTTGAGCCCGTTTAGCAGGGATATTTATTAAGTCCCCCGCAGCAAAACCCTTGTTATTTTCAGGGGAACCAAAAAAAAAAAAAAAAAAAAAGGCAATTTTAAACCATGGGTTTGAGTTGATTTTAAAATTGAGCCGTAAAAATACACTTGCTGCACTTCTGCAGGGGAAAATGGCCCCGTAACGGGCATCGTGTCCACTCAAAGCCAGGGCTGTGCAGACCACTGGGAATTACTTGGGAGCGCAGAAAAGCGGGGAATTTTTACTCATTTTGACGTGTTTTTCCTTGGCGCCGTTTCCAGCGATATCGCAGGGGTTCGTTACATGGGCAGGGGTTTCTTGCTGCCGG